>NC_034590.1:141749299-141766818 GCF_900095145.1 Mus pahari | reverse complement strand
ACAGAGAAACCCTGTCTCGGAAAAAAAAAAAAAAAAAAAAAAAAAAAGAAAAGAAAAGAAAAGAAAAAGTATATGAGCAATATGTTGTGATTTGTTACCTGTAGAAGTTTCTTGTCTGACATCAAATGTCTTACTCACCTTCTTGGAGTATATGCCAAGACCTGACTTGGGCTATGTCCTTCCATGTTTATGTTGAAATTATAGGACCTTCAAGGAAGGTATGGCCAGTCTGTTAAAAAGGAGGAGCTGGTTCAGCAATGAAGGGAGACTTGGGGGGGGGGGAGGTGTATTACGTTGGGGGTGAGACACAGCCACATACAACTTCGTCTATCCACAAATCCCCCATGTATCCAAGATTGACCTTAAACTCCTGATCCTCCCTTACCTCTCAAGTATGGTGATTACTGATAAGTACCGAATGCAGCTTACCTCAGTAGAGGTTGCTGGTCACAATAATCATATACATTCCAATGTCCTCATCCTGATGTTTGTGTAGAAGATCAAATAAAGTTCTGAAGTCAGCTTGTGTAGAAATTTGGCAATCCAACACTGGGTCTAAATGGTTTGTTAAATATTCTCTTCCTGTAGCAACAGAAATGAAGGGATTCTTTCAGAGCATTGAAGTCCTCTTCTGGCCTGTCATTTTAACCTACAAACTCATCATAGTAGTTAGCCCTCCCTATAGGTCCTTCCACTGGAAGGTCCTAACTTAGCAACTATTTGGTCTAGCAAAGACCTGCCTGTAACAGACACATTAGTGGCCCCAGAAAGTTTAGGCAACACTGTTTCTTATGTCTTTCCCAAGACCCAGTTTCTCTTTCCATTTAACTCTAAGGTCACCTTTAAGGGTGTGTATAAAGGTCAGGTAGGCGGGTCCCAGGTTCCTGTCCTGGGGGAGGGGGGGGTCAGCTTCCTGAAGATGCTTTTGCTTTCGTTACAGTATCTGTTTAGGTTTACTCAGGAAATCAAAATATATCCAATATACCAACAGCATACTCATGCATTCCAAGTTCAGGAAGATTGAGTTTCAGAAATGGGTGCATATCAAACCAGTGCAGAGGGGACGAAGGAGACAGACAAAGGAGGGAGGGAGAGAGAGGCATTCACCTAAGGAAGACAGGTACTGGGGTGTAGCTCGGCACAAGCTGGAGGCTAGGGCTTTGGTCCCCATCACATCACATCTCAAAAAAAGTGGGGTCAGGAGGATGGCTCAGTGGTTGAGAGCACTTGCTACTCTTTTTGTTTGTTTGTGTTTGTTTTTTTTTGGTTCTTTCGAGACAGGGTTTCTCTGTGTAGTCCTGGCTGTCCTGGAACTCACTTTGTAGACCAGGCTGGCCTCAAACTCAGAAATCTGCCTGCCTCTGTCTCCCAAGTGCTGGGATTAAAGGCGTGCGCCACCACGCCCGGCTAGAACTTGCTACTCTTATGGTTAGGCTATCAGCACCCACATAAAAGGTCACAACAGCCTGTAACTCCATTTGTAGGGAATCTGATGTCCACTTCTAACTTGTGCAAGCATTCGGCATGTATGTGATACACAGACAGACATTTCCTCCTACACACAAATCAATAAAAAAATTAAATCTTTATAAAAAGATTAAGATATTTTAGGGCCAGGCTGGTGAGATGGCTCAACGGGTAAGAGCACTGACTGCTCTTCCGAAGGTTCTGAGTTCAAATTCCAGCAACCATATGGTGGCTCACAACCACCCATAGTGAGATCTGACACCCTCTTCTGGTGTGTCTGAAGACAGCTACAGTGTATCTATTTATAATAATAAATAAATCTTTTTAAAAAAAGATATTTTAGGGGCTGTGCTCTTTGCCCAGATTTCATAAGTATGAAAGAACCTTCATTTGCCCATAGTGGGCAAAATGTGACCCTAAAGTCAGTGAGTGGAGACCAGCTAACTACTGAAGTCTTGGTCCAGGAACTTCTTGAATTTTAGGGCTGCCCCAATGGACCCTACAACCCTGCCAGTGGGCCTATGGAACATCCCAAACCCCGTGTAAGAAGAAGGACTGGGGACCTTAAACTTCAAGCTATTAGGCAGGGGACTCCACCCTGCTGCTGAAGAGGGGAAAGAAGTGGGAGGAGGTGGGAGAAGAGGAGGAGAGAGAACGAAGAGAAAGGCCTCGCCCCCGCCCTGCAGCCCATTCCCATTGGCCAAAGGTTTCCTGGCCCCATCCTACCGCCCGCCTTCGGACGACGCTTAAAGTGTGCGGAGCAGGTGCCTGCAGGGGAGGAGGAACTTTGCAAGAGTTAGTGCAGTTCGCTGCACCCATTCATTGCCCGCAGCGGTCGGGAAGGGGATCCAGGGACGGCAGCGGCCACTCCCGGGGCATTGGGGCCAGAGGAAGGCCGGAGAGCGCCGTTGACCCTCGTGGGCCGGGGAGGTGACGCCGTCCATGCAGCTGTGTGCCAGGGCATGGGGGCTGCGCCTGGGCCGCGGAGCCGGGGGCGGCCACCGCCTGGCTCAGGGCACCGGCTTGAGTTGGGCGCCGCGGAGCCGGGACTGCAGCGGCGGCGGCGGCGGCGGTGGCGGGGACCGCGGCGCGGCTGGGGCCTCGCGCCTCCTGGAGCGCCTCCTGCCCAGACACGATGACTTCGCCCGGAGACACATCGGCCCCGGAGACAAAGACCGGAGGGAGATGCTGCAGGCGCTGGGGCTGGCGGTAAGGCCCTCCACCCTCTACCCTGCCGGGGCTCTGCCCGCCGGGCCTCCGGGCTCCCACCTTGCCCTCCTCCTGTGTCCCGGGCCCCAGCTTGGGAGCGAGCTCGCTCTTAATCTTGGTGCCTCCTCCTCTCTTAACTTTTCTGCTGTTCCTGCTTTTCTAAGGTGCATTTAAAAAAATATCCCCAACTCCAGACGAACCCTAAATTTGCCGGAAAAGGAGGAAGACTCCCTACTTAGAGTACATTAATCTGATCAGCTCCAGTTGCAGCTCCCGAACCCGGAGTAGCGGATTTACTATCCCCATCAGTTCTTTTCCTCCAAAAGATTTGTTTCCTGAAGTTTCGCTTTAAAAAGAACCCCCTAATTAGACGACTCAAATGAAGTTCCTACCAGCCTTTGAAGATAAACTAAAGTGGCTCTCTTAACTCAGGCATTTTGCTCTGCCTGCCCTGTTCACCAGCGTGCGTTTTTAAATTTTAGAGCATTGATGAACTCATCGAGAAGACGGTCCCCGCCAGCATCCGCTTGAAGAGACCCTTGAAAATGGAAGACCCTGTGTGTAAGTGGCCGGGAGGACTCTCAGGGGTTCCGCTGCTCTGCATTCTATAATCTCTAATGGTCCAGCTTTGGGGTTGGTTTGCTCAGTACTTGACAGGCCCTAAAATGCTGGGATTTTTCTTCCCCGAGAAGAATCTATGTAGCCCCTTTCAGGGTCTTTATCCCTGGGTTGCTGGCGAGGCACCTACAAGCCTTCCCAAAGAAGGCCTCGCCAAAGACACGTGTGGGATTAGAAGTCTCCGCCTCATGCACGCCCACCGGAAGGGCTTTTTGTTTTTATCTCAGAAGATCAGGTGAGACTCAGAAAGGACAAAGGAGTCACCTGAGGTCCGGCAGCTAGAGAAGAGACTTATTTGGAAGCGGACTTAGACTTTTCGGTCACCAGAATTTCAAATTGTTCTGTCTCACGTCGTTTTCCCCTCTCACCCTCACCCATCTAAAGGCGGCGGTGCTTTGCAAGCTCGAGGGTTTTTTTTTGTTTGTTTGTTTGTTTGTTTTTCTGAAAAGCACACAAAAAACTATTTCTGCTTGGTTAAGAAATCTCAGGCTATTTATAGGCTTCCCCTTTTAATGATTATTTTGTTTTTAAAAGATTTTCTTGCATTTATATTTGTGCACCGCGTGGGCTGTTGGGTCATCTAGAACTGGAGTTCCCCACAGTTAGGGGGTATGATGCCATTCCGAGAGAGAGCCAAACCTGGGTCCTTTGCAAGAGCAACACACATGCTCTTAGCTGTCGAGCCATCTCTTAAGCCCCCATGGTAAAAATTGGTTGTAATGGTCCTGATGCTGTCTTTGGGCGGTTTTTATATGGCATTGACTTCTAGGAGTCAGGGAAGAATCTAGACGGTAAGGGATGGTCAGAGCTGAAGAACTCTTAGAAAATCAAAAAAAAACACCAAGCTCCCTCACCTGGTTACCCCAGATCATAGAGATATTTCTCTAGGGCAGTTGTTTTGTTTGCTTGCTAGCTTGCTGTTGCTTGTTTGGTTTGGTTTCTGTAAGAAGGAATTCTACATGCAAAGCTGATTTTGTTTTAAAAGATGTCCTGAGCCTATTCTGGCTACAGCTCGGGAATGCTGCACCTCAGGCTCTATGCACCTCAATGCCCTCCTTGCTGGAAAATGCTGATGGCAAGGAGCTTGCTCACAAGGAAAACCACCTGAGACTTGGAAAGATGGCCAGGACGTATATCTATCTCAATTTTAGGACACCCAACATTCTGAACCATCAAATGTGAGAAAAACAAAGAGGTTGGCTTACTTGTTTTTTGAAATAAGGACTTTAATGCAGCTTAGGCAAGCCTCAAACTTATTCATTGAGTAAAGTTTATATTATGTATACATCACAATGTGGAAAAACTATTTCTTAGAACAGTTTTTTTTCCTGTGTGTGATTATTCTTCTTCCTTCCTTTCTTTCTTTCTTTCTTTCTTTCTTTCTTTCTTTCTTTCTTTCTTTCTTTCTTTCTTTCTTTCTTTCTCTCTTATTTTTAAGATAGGGTCTCACTATGTGGCCCTGGCTGGCCCAGCTTTGAAGACCTGCTGGGATTAAAGGAGTGCATATCTGACCCTAGTTGTGTATTTGTCAAGGAAGCCATTGGCGAGTATTTGTGCAAATAATTGCCTTCCTGAGACTTTCAAAAACAGAATGTCTAGATTAGCCCCTTGTATAACATGCTCTAAAGTGAGATGTTCTTTTAGGAGTGTTAAGGCCTGGAGAATTTATCAGTGTTTGCTCTCTCTCTCTCTGTCTCTCTCTCTCTCTGTCTCTCTCTCTCTGACTCTCTGTCTCTGACTCTCTGTCTCTGTCTCTTTGTCTCTCTCTGTCTCTCTCAATGGGCTCTCCTTGTCCCTGTAATTGGCATGGAACCACATAGACCAGGCTTTCCCTAAAGGCAGAGATCCACCTGCCTCTGTCTCCCACCTAAATGTTGGGATTAAAATGACTTGTTTTGCCGGGCGTGGTGGCGCACACCTTTAATCCCAGCACTCGGGAGGCAGAGGCAGGCGGATTTCTGAGTTCCGAGGCCAGCCTGGTCTACAAAGTGAGTTCTAGGACAGCCAGGGCTATACAGAGAAACCCTGTCTAAAAAAACCAAAAAAAAAAAAAGACTTGTTGTTTAGTTAAGATTTTTCTAGTAAGAGATTTATTAGCCTGTGTCTCTTGGAACAGGTTCCCTAGAGTTTGAAGTCCCTTAGAGAAAATATCATACAGTCGAAATTCTCCCTACCCACCTCCCCTTTCCTGCAAAGCTTGCTTATTGGGCTAAGGAGCAAGGGTGAAGAGAGGGTGAGGGATGCTGCATTTACAAGACTTGGATCTTTTACACTGCTGCATCATGGCGAATGAATGGTCTCTGAGGGAAGCAGGCTGGTTCCTTGCAGGAGCATTTAGCAGTGGAGCAGCCTGACTCACATTTACCTTCCTGTGGGTACTGACTCTCTGCTCTTCTGTAGCAGAGTTGTGTTTGCTGTAGTGGCTGTAAGAACCAGGCTGCTGTCTTTACCACCATCATTGTAAGCAATGAGTAGATACTTGGGTTAGCACTTAATTCTAACTAGCTAATGTTAAACATTTGTGGAGAGCCTACTGTGGGCACTTTTGAAAAGTGCTTTCTGTGTACTATTCATTCAGTCCTCATTACAGTCCATGAACTGAGTCAGTCTCTCTCTCCCCCTCCGCCCTTTGTTTTAGAGATAAGGGTCTCAATTGTGTTGGCCAGGCTGGTCCAGGTTCATGGACTCATGCTTCTCTTATCTTCCCTTCCCAGATACCTGGGACACTAGGCCCACAGGACCGTTGCACAGCTATTAACCCCTTTAAAAGGAAGAAACCATGGTATTCAGAGGCATTTTAACTTGCCAGGGTCTTAGCTCGTGACCTTTGGATGGGAGCAGAATGCACACTCAGGGCCATCTGACTCCATAGCCAATCCCCACCCCCCACCCCCCACCCCCCAATGATGACCTTGCTGTTTTCATGGTGTCCCAGGCAAAGCAGAGAACTCCTGCCCTGGCTCTTCTAAGGTGCACACGCCAGTCATCCTTTTGTCCTGTGCACACTGCCCCTGTGGGAACGAGACACCACAGTGAAGCTAAGTGTGGAGCTCTCAGGCCCACCACCAGGATGAAGGAAGTGTGGTTGGCATGGAGGCCCAGTGCTTGCTTGGGTGAGAAACAACCCCTTCCTGACAAACCTGGAGGATGCTAATGCAGGCAGGGACCGGCAAGTAAAGGATGAAGCATAAGGGTTCCATTCCATCAGTCGGGAAAGAGACTTCCTCTCCAGCACTTCAGAAAGTGAGAAATAATACTATTTATTTATTTATTTATTTATTCACATTCCTAATGCTGCCCCCCACCCCACCCCCGGAAAAATACTTTTATCAGTCTCTCAGTAAGTCATTGCTCAAGAGAAGCAAGCAATACCTCTCAGCTCAAAATCCCGTCAACTTAATTCCACTCAGATGAATTTCCCTCCTCAGCCACAACCTTGCACCCAAATAATAAATCGGTAAATAAATAAATAATAAATAATAAATCGGTAAATAAATCAGGTAAGAACTATATTTTAGTGGGAGCATTGGTTTCTCTGAATGCTACAAGCTGTCTCTAAATTATTTTGCTTCTTCTATTAATGTTATAGTTAATTAAAAAGTACTTCAGAAACCAAACCCGATGAGTTTTTAGTTGTGCTGCTCCGTTTTTTTTGCTGTGTAAAGTCATCTCAAAGGAGCCAGATTAAACTAGTCCAAACAAACCAACCAAGTGCCACAGAGATTAAAGGTTACACAAACCCACACACTGCTTTTCCCGGGCATGCTTTGGGAGAGAGAGGAGAGCAACCCCCCCACCCCCACCCCCACCCCCACCCCCACCCCCAATGCTCAAACTATTCAACTGGAGTTGAGGCGCTGAGCTGTCAGAATCAGTTCGAATGAGGCTCGTGGGAACTGAATGTTCTAAGGTGTGTCATCAGAATGAATTTTTAAATAAATGTTTAATAGAGGGCACTGATCAAGGGGAGGGGCATTGTGCAATGGAGATGCGAGTGATAGCTTTGTCACCCAGAGGGTGATGTAGTCTCTAGCTGATGGTGCACTCAGAATGAGGCTGCTATCCTTCACCAAGTCAGTCCTGCCTAGAGGGCCCTCGGCCCCAAGGCTCTCAGGCACTGCCGGCTCCTCCTGATCCTTTCCCACTGAGATAAATCTGCCTCCTTTATAACTAGGATTGTGGACTAGATAAAGACTAACCAAATGGCAAAGTCAAGATTATGTATCCTGAACTTGTGGAAGCAAGACTTAGACTTGAGGTTTGGAAAGTAAAAAATCTTTAGAGTGTGTAGTGAGGGAACGTGGAGGGGGCTTCAGGTATGGTTCCAGCAGGGGGCTATATTGGCTTCCAGGAAAGTATAGAAGTAATGAGAGATGCTCGCCCAGGTGCCACTTCAGATGTGGTGAGATGAGTGTATATAACAATCCCTCTGATTGTTCCTGAGCTAGAAGTAGTATTTGAAATGCTAGCACTTGAACCCACAGCCTCAGAACTGCTAGGACACCCATAAATCCCAGTCTTTATAAGTTTATTTTTAGTATTAAAATATTTTAAGGTTTCTTGAGTTTTGACATATCAAACCGTACTGACTACTTTGTTGACTGAAATATCAAAATATATATATTTTTCTTCTTAACTAATTACATGTGAGTAGCGGAGGCAGGAGTGTATTTGGAGTATAAAGAGGGGTGTTGGATTCCCTGGAACTAGAGTTAGTGGTTGTGAGCTGCGTGACCTGGGTGCTGGGAGTGTCTAAACCATCTCTCTGAGCCCCATCACCTTCTTTTGTTTTTTTGTTTTGTTTTGTTTTTTCGAGACAGGGTTTCTCTGTATAGTCCTGGCTGTCCTGGAACTCACTCTATAGACCAGGCTGGCCTCGAACTCAGAAATCCGCCTGCCTCTGCCTCCCGAGTGCTGGGATTAAAGGTGTGCACCACCATGCCCGGCCCCATCACCTTCTTAAAGGATCATGGAATCCATCTAGCATCAATAAAGAGAGATCTAAAAAATTTTTTATTTTAAGTTTTATTGGCTGGTGAGATGGCTGAGAGTGTAAGGGTAGTTGCAACCAAGTCTGATCCATTCCCAGAGGCTATAAGATGGAAGGAGAAAATGAACTATATAGGTTGTTCTGTGGTACGCACTAGTGTACACACAAACACACACTAAACACCAGCACTTGGGAGTCAGCAGCAGGCAGATCTTTTTTTGGGGGGGGGAGGGGGTGAGACAGGGTTTCTCTGTATAGCCCTGGCTGTCCTCGAACTCAGAAATCCGCCCGCCTCTGCCTCCCGAGTGCTGCCTCCCGGCACGCCCGGCTAGCAGACAGATCTTCATTCAAGGTCAGCCTGGTCTACAGAGAGCTAGTTCCAGGACAGCCAAGGCTACACAGACAAACTGTCTCAAAAAAGTAAAATAAAATAAAATAATAAAAATAAAGAAAAATTATATTTTGCATAAGTAACATTCCTTAATTTTGTTTGTTTGGACTATTTTGGAAAGGCTATAGGTTATCCATTGCTTGTTAGGAACTTTTGCCAAATTCAATGGTTTCTCTAAAACAATAATAAGCTACAATCCCCGAAAGCTGCCATGAAGTTCAGTTGGGTCTGCCCATCTTAAGCTTTCTTTTCTCTTAGTGATTACTTGCCAAGGAGAGTGCAAAGAGACTAGTGGATAAGGGCACGTGCTGGTTTTGGAGAGAAATGGAGTTTGGTTCTCAGCACATTGTAAGCAACTTAGAACCACCTGTTGTTTGGTTGGTTTTTTTCGAGGGTTTCTCTGTATAGCCTTGGCTGTCCTGGAACTTACTCTGTAGACCAGGCTGGCCTTGAACTCAGAAATCTGCCCGCCTCTGCCTCCCAAGCGCTGGGATTAAAGGCGTGCGCCACCACCGCCTGGCTACACGTGCATTTTTAAAAGAGGATTTTAAAGATATTTGTAGATCCAGCTTTTGATAAAGGTTTCACTGCAGCCTCCACACATTTCCTGTAGATCCCCGGCTTCACCTCTCACCGGACTGGTCGGTTTGTTAAGTTAATGAATCACTTTTTCCTTTCTTCCTCCCCTCCATCTTATGCATCCCACACCCGCCTCATCTTTGAGGTAGTCTCGCTTCAGCTTGAAGGGCATCATCATGTCTGCTCGATGGATCAATACCACTTCATGCTTACTCGTGGTTCATAGCTAACTCAGGAATTATCATCATTTCTTATGCAGTAGTGGATAAGGTTGCTGTACGTTCTAAGAGTTTGGAATAGTTTCTAAGAGTATTAGAATAGTTCACTGCCTTAAAAAAACAAAACAAAACAAAAACAAAAACCAAACTGCTGCATCTCTGCCAATTTGTACATATTCCTTACATAATATTAACTTATGGTGAACTTTAAATATCATAAAAAATATTCAATACTATCAAAGTCACTTATGCAGCATTGTAGATACAGTGTTACACTTGGAGATCACCGAGATGGAATGGACCCTTTGTCCCTATGTGAAATTCCCTGGACTATTTTAGGTTTTGAGTTGGTGTTTTCTGTGGCCTTTGTAGCAGTAGTTGTTTGAGTTTGTAGTTTCCAAATCTGCTCCCATAGTTTCCTCTGTTAGCTTCCCATCCTTGTTTACTGAGAGGCTTGTTAAATTTTCTTGGATTTTGATATACAAAGCCACGCTGACCACACTGTTGACAGAAATGTCAAAATATATTTTTTTTTCTTTTTAAATAATCCCATGTGAGTAGCAGGGGCAGGAGTGCATTCGAGTGCAGATGCCTGTGGAGTATAAAGAGGGGTGTTGGAAGATGGAAGGTGCCACACAGGCACTGGATACACTAGAGTCAAGTGGTAATAACAGCAAAATAAATACTGACTATTCAGCAAATAGGATGGAAACAGATTATGGTGTCGGCAGAGGTGAGAGTGTCAAAACACATGGCTCTTTGAGGACTGATGGATGAACTGTAAACGGACAATTTCATTGTCGAGGAGTAAGGAAAACAGGGTTATGAGATGTCACTCCTGAGGATTCAGAGCCAAAAAAGTTTGCATGGCGTATGTTAAATGTGAGAGAGTTCAGTTCTTCCTGGAAGCAGGCACCGAGATCATGTAAATGCAGAAGATAGAAGCAGGGGATGACAGGCGCCCTCAGACTGCTGCTGTTCTCATCCTGGTAGAATGGAACAGAAATAGGAAGACTGAACACAGAGACAGTGAGATGGCAGTGCAAATCTGGGAAGGTTAAGAGTCGTAAAGCGGGCTGGTGAGATGGCTCAGTGGGTAAGAGCACCCAACTGCTCTTCCAAAGGTCCAGAGTTCAAATCCCAGCAACCACATGGTGGCTCACAACCATCTGTAACAAGATCTGGCGCCCTCTCCTGGAGTGTCTGAAGACAGCTACAGTGTACTTACATATAATAAATAAATAAAACTTTAAAAAAAAAAAGTATTTAAAAAAAAAAAAAGAGTCGTAAAGCGTAGAGAGCGCCAGAGCTTCACAGTGACTTAGTGGGAACGAGGGACTTCCCCAGTGGACTGCGGAGAAGAAAGACAGAGCCAGAATGTGGGAAAGATGAACACGTGGAGGGGAATAGTCGGGTAGAGTCACCAGGGCCAGGAAGACAATTTTCCTCAAGCGCTGTGGACCCTGTGTTGAATTTTGGACCTCTCTTGGGGGCAAGAAGGAAAAATGTCCGCAGAATCAAGAGCGCCCCCTAGAGTGGAAGGAGTTTGGGCGCTGATTGCCCGGTATTCATAGTAAGCAGGAAGAGTAGGACTGAATTAGGCAAAAATGAAGTTTGAAAGGAGTCAGCGTGTCTGTCTACCTAGGTGGTAAAAGTCCCTCAGAGCCTGCTGAGGTTGAATGGCGTTGGCTCTGTCAGGCATCATTTATGATCTAGGAGCAAGAACGAGAAATGAGGTCCCTAAGTTCGGCTAAGGCTAAGGATTGGAACCATCAAGTGCCAACGACTTCAAGGTCTGCCGGTCAGCTCAGGTCACTGGGTTTGGAAAGAGATGGAAAGGCTCATCCACCTTGCACCTAGAGGTTCAACGACCAACTTCATGGAACAGGGAGCAAGGCAGAGGCTCTGGGGCAAGTAGGATCACAAGGTTATACGCTGTTCTCCGTGTCTTCTGATTTCTGTATGTCTTTGCTAAGTTGCCTGCCCGGGAGCTGTGTGCCTTGTTGTATAGTGGATAAAGACTTAGATCTCTTTGTAAGATTTATTTATAAGTTATGACCAGACATGATGGGGCATGCCTTTGATCCCAGTACTTGGGAGGCAGAGGCAGGTAGAGAGAGCCTTGTAAGGTGAGGCTAGCTTGGTCTACATAGTAAGTTCCAGGACAGCCTGAGTTGCATAGTGAGATCCTGCCTCAAAGCCAAAACTAAAACCAAAATGAAACATTTATTGTTAATTTAATTTATGTGTATGTGTACTTGTGGGTGCCCCCTTGGAGGCCAGAAGATTCCTTGGAACTTGAGTGTGGCTAATGGGAATTGAACACTGGTCCTTTGAAAGAGTAGCAGGCGCTTCTAACCACTGAACCATCCTTCTCACTCCATAAATCTCATTGTCTCTGCTCAGGCCTGTTTTGCTTATTAGTCCCAGGATATTTTTATAGTATAAACAGAGTTTAAGTATAGATTCTCAGTGCTGATTATCAAACTCTGAAAAGATGAAATCTCTGAATCTAAAATTACTGTAGGCACGGACGGAACTTTTCCACTAGTCTCAAGTTTCCACTTATAAATGTTTTCTCAAAACTTACGCCTATAGGAATATAGTTGAACCACGTAGGAAAACAATTTTTGTAGTTATCTACTATGGACTCTGTGACGGGTTATCAACCATTCGGAACTACCTGTTCGTGAGATCTCAGGTGATCTTCATTGCAACACAACTCTTCTTAATCTACCATGGTCCTGACTGCAGAGAGATTGCAATTCATTACTTGGTGAGATTATAGATTATAAAACCACCGATCTCTCCATAGACCGTTCCTTTGATCTATAAAAAGTTGTCATCTATCTTTCCCTTGGGCAGGGCTGGCTGAATTAAGTACCACTTCCCTTGTTCCCTTGCTCTGCAGGGCATAACAGCATGCCCTGGGCAAAAAAGAGGATAAACAAACTCTGCACTTTCAGCCTAACCATCTGGCCGGAGGAGGAATACATCGGTCATCTGGTGTCCTAGGTGAATATTATGAGTCGCAGTGTCTCTCTGTGTGGTTTCTTTAAAAAGTAAAATAATAGAGAGGCCATGACGAGGCCTCCCCAAGAAAGGAGCGATCTGGGTTTGAGGAACAAAATAACTGATACGACATCCCTCAAGCTTCTTTCCCCTGCTGTGGCTGCTGGTCTGTTGATCTTGAAGCTGTGCGTCTTTCGGTTGAGCAGGGTCCGCTGCAGAGGACTCTGTCCTGGGAAGGAAGGAGCCATCAGGACCCAGAGGAGACATGTCTCAACTCCTTTAGGTGGCGATGGTGATTTGAGGAGTTATGGTGGCTTGCTAATTGGAATCTGGTCTGACCAGATCAGGAGAAGGGAAGGAAGTCGGGAATAGGGTAAAGGGAAGTCAGACCTATGTGTTGCACCCATCGCCTTGGCCATATAGTAACCGTGAGTTTTATTTTAATTGTCCACTTGACTCTGTCCAGAATCACCCAGGAAAGGACTGTCTAACGGGAAGGGATAGGATGTCTCGGGGCAGAGATCATCTTGATGACGTTAACTGTATGTAAGTTGAAAGGTCAACCAATGATTGGCACCTGGGCAGGGAGTCCTGTACCATTGAAGAGTGGAGTGCTGGCATGCCGCAGTTATTGAACTGCTCTCTGTTCTTAACTGTTGATGTAAGGAGATTGACGGCTCCAAGTCCCCGCTGCCTTGACTTCCCCGCAGTGACTGGGGCTGGAATTGTGGGCCAGATTTACTCATCTTCCTAAAGCTGCATTTAAAACTCAGGGTATTTTCTTTTTTCTTACCAGCGAGTGTAGCAAGAAATGGGACAAAGACAGTGATTTGTTGCCAGTAGCTAAGGGCCTCCCATCAGTTTCCATTCCACAGTGGACAGAGGGGTCTGGTTTGGTTTGGTTTGGTTTCCTTTAATGAAAGTAAGCTGTGATTGAACAGAAGTTGATCACAAAATCCTCCACTCTCCAGGGAGGGAATTTGATACCAACAGGTACCTGGGCGAGTGAATGGATACCAGGAGGTTATGGGTAAGATTTAAAAAAAAAAAAAAAAAAAAAACCAAAAACAGAAAGAAAAAGGTGTTGTAAATGACTAGGTGATGTGAAAGAACGGCTAAGTTTTGAAGCAGAATTTGAATCTTCATTCTGGCTTTTATTCAGAAAATCCTAACATAAACTATCTCTTATAAAACACCAATCATGGTTGACTCCTGCCACCCCCACCCCCACCCCCACCCCCAGGGTCCCCACACGGCTCTGGAGCCAGGGATATGCACGCTGGCAACAAGAGTCTGCCAAAACAATTTGCACCCTTGCAATCTGTCCCCGGCTTTTTCCGTTAGCCTCTGGCAAAGAAAGACCTTTCTCCAACTGGTGACACTGGCTGGGCAAACTCAAACATGAGCGTGTTGGTTTTCAGTCCTGGTGACTTGCTTGGAGAATTTCTCAGTGCCTTGCCAAGAGTAGGAGGGTAGACAAATCGGGGGAGTCTGTGTCACTGCTTACTGTCTGTTCTGCAGATGCTGCTGGTGTCATTCAGAGAGCACCACACCCATCTACCGCCCAACTGCATCCTGGGAATGGTGTTGTCACTTAATTGTTATCCTCAGTAATCTAATTGCATTGTCCAAAACTCAGACGCACAAGATTTTCAAGAGAAAGACAAACTCAGCTCTTAACAACCTCAGCTTTCTGTGAACCATCTCAGAGATGTTCTATGTGCAAGCAAGTGCATGCTTAGTTTTCATTGGTGTTACATTTATCTATTTATTTTGTGTGTGTATGAGAATGTATATGGAGGCTAGTTGGTTTTTTTCCCTTCCAAGGGGTCTCAGGGATTGAACTCAAGCAGGCTTGGCAGCAAGCACCTTTGCTGGCTCAGCCATTTTACCAGCCCAGTTTGGTTTCCTTGAGACTCCGGCTAGTTCAAGTTGGCCTTGAAAACAGGGCAGGGCAATCTTTCTGTCTCAGCTTAAGTGCTAGGATTATATATAGGCAGGCACTATCACATCCATCTTGTATTTGTTCTTTAAAAATGCAGACGAAACATTTAGGGTGTAGCTTGGGGGTGGGGGGTAGAATGCTTGTGTAGCAATATACAAGGACATTGTTTAACTCCTCATACCACAAAAAGAAAGGAAGAAAGAAAGAGAGAGAGAGAGAGAGAGAGAGAGAGAGAGAGAGAGAGAGAGAGAGAAGAGAAGAGAAGAGAAGAGAAGAGAAGAGAAGAGAAGAGAAGAGAAGAGAAGAGAAGAGAAGAGAAGAGAAGAGAAGGGAGGGAGGGAGGAAGGAAGGGGAATAGCATTCATTATATGAGCAGTGTGTATTAACAGTGTAGGACCACAGGAATGTTATCTTACGATTAGGGGGTTACAGTGAATCACAAATGCATATTCCTATATAATTAAAGACCAAAACAAAGGGTTTTGTCATGGGTTACAGATGGAGAGCATGTTTTCAAGTAGGCATGTACTTTGTTGCAATATACATCTTAACTCAGGTAGCCTGTCTTCATTTCAGGGCATTTCCTTGTGTTTTTGTTTTTGTTTTTCGAGACAGGGTTTCTCTGTGTAGCCCTGGCTGTCCTGGAACTCACTCTGTAGACCAGGCTGGCCTCAAACTCAGAAATCCTCCTGTCTCTGCCTCCCAAGTGCTGGGATTAAAGACGTGCGTCACCACTGCCCGGCATTCCAGGGCATTTCATGTATAGATTCATTCATCTGAGAAATCTCAATAGCCACAGCAATGTGCCAGGTGTTTAAGAACTACACCGTGTTATAAAACATTTGTTTGAACTAGGTGTGTTGGCATACCTTTAATCCTAGCACCTGAAGGTGCTGAATTTGAGGCTAGCCTGGTCTATACAGCAAGAAAGAGCTCCATAGTGAGACCCTGTCTCAACGAAAAGATTTATTTGGTGCAGAGTTCTGGGTATTTCAGGCACCCATGGGAAGGAAGCTGCTCTTAGAAAGTCTTTGTCCTGTGGAGTTACATAAGGAGGAAGGAGGTGTGCTCAATGAATTCTAAGAAGATGAGACGCAGTCCCCTCCCCACCTGGCGACTCAGAAGAAGCAGAACCCAGAGGGCACTGAACTCTGTTCTCTGTCCTTTAGGACCAGGCCATTATGTAATGCTCTGAGGCAAGGGAATAAACAGGTCAGAAGCAGGTGTTTGTCCCACAAGGAAAGAACTCGCTGCTCAGATGTGAGGAAGATTGCCTAAGCTGTTGCACGGTTGGAAGTACACAGCTGGCCATGTGGTGTCCAGCTGCCCTGCAGGGCTGAAGGCATCTAATAAAAGCACGACAGCTTGTCTCCAACTGGTCCTTTCTGGTTTTGTGAGAACAGAATCTCACCCTGCAGCGCAAGCTGACCTCTGATGCAACTATGTATCCCAAATTATCCTAGCGCTCATGGTAATCCTTCTGTCAGTCTCCCGAGTGTTAGCAGTAGGGTGTGAAGCACTGTGCCTGGCCTCCCCGTGGTTTTGAATTGATGTCTCCTTCCTGGTCTTCATTTCTTTCCCAGTTATTTAATTATACTTTTCAAGGCAGATGGGAAGTGATGCATGGGCACTGTGTTCTTCCAATGGGAATTTTACTTGGATTTGATTATGGTTCCGATTAAAGACTTGGCAGCCTGGTTCTTCTCAGCTCCATTTCAACTGGTCAGGACTCAGCATACATCACTGACTATGAACCTATGAACTTTTCCCCCTTTTCTCTCCTTTCCTGTCCTTCCAATGCTATGTGGACATGTCGAGATGGCGGCTAACCCTGGGATTCTAAATACCCTGGGTTGCCCCTTCTGCACCGAAGTGACTTTTTTCCTGAATGGATATGAGACATAAGAACAGCGAGAAGACACCTAAAACTGTGTACACACCAAACTCTGCATTTGGAGAACAGCTTCTCTTCTGTGTGAGTGAGGGAGCCCGAGGTCTTAGATTTTTATCGTAGCAGTGTCCTGGCTTCTAGCTGGGGAGTTCAGGCATGATAAGCAGTGGCTGAGAGAGTGGGAACGGCCCCTCACAGCATTCACACTTTAGGAAGCGTGACCAAGAACTTGCTGTCTTAGTTTTGTTTCCAGATGCCGTGATAAATAACTCTAACAAAATGACTTGAAGGGAGAGGGCTTTGCCCAGGTCTTTGCTGAATGTGTCAAAACCTAACTCACCAGGGGACACCAGGCAGAATCGCCTGGCCAGCATCTTGTGCGTGAGTGCATGCATGCTCTGCCACCTGTGTCAAGGACACCTTTCACAGATCAGTTCCCTCCTTCCACCATGGGTTCTGGGGATCAAACTCAGGTCTTCAGGCTTGTGTGAGAAGCATGTGTGCCCATTTGTCAGCCTGATCCTGGCTATTTCTAACCAAGTCAATTAACATATTATTTTTGCCAAAGATGGAACCAGTTAGGATTGAATTGGTTATCTAGTTAGGATTGAATTGGTTTTCTAGTTAGGGTTGAATTGATTATCTCGGTTCAGCCATTTGTGGAACATGAGTTCAAGAATCTCCTGCCTCCCCAACATTGGACCGGGAGGGTGAATGGGCAGTGCTCAGGCCTTTCTTCTTGTTTGTCTTGACATAGATCTTCTATGGAGGCTTGGTTAATCCTGGAACTTACTACATAGCCCAGGCTGGCCTCCTGCCTCTGCCTTCAGGGTGTTGGAATTAAAATTATAAACCCTTATACTAGAGACAGGGCAGACTTTGGGATGACTAAATTGACCGTGACATTTGTCCAAGTCACCTTGAGGTGGTGTGGCAGAGTACCTACCCCTCTGCTTTGACTGTATTTTTCTTGGTTTTGGTTTCTTTTCATTTGATACAGAGTCTCAGTGCAGCCTTGGTTAGCTTCGAATGCCGATGCTTTTTCCTTAGCCTCCCCAGATGCGTGCTATGATGTCTGGCTTTTGTCTTTTTAATACTTTCAGAAACATAGTAGCAATTGTAGATAGTGCCGGTAGATGACCCCCTTTTAAACCATCTGGGCTGGTTTCTTTGGGTGGTAGAGTCCTCATATTGTATGG
>NC_034590.1:141747813-141749119 GCF_900095145.1 Mus pahari | reverse complement strand
CACTGCGGCTCTGGTAAAAGTTTGCATGGTAAACTCTAAGGTTGATTTCAAAAGCAAATAGCCTTTCTCCCCACCCCACCTTTTTTTTTTTTTTTGGTTTTTCGAGACAGAGTTTCTCTGTATAGCTCTGGCTGTCTTGGCACTCACTTTGTAAACCAGGCTGGCCTCGAACTCAAAAATCCTCCTGTCTCTGCCTCCCAAGTGCTGGGATTAAAGGCGTGCGCCACCATGCCCCGCAACATGGTGTTCTTGTTGAGTGAAGGTCAAATGTGCCCAAATTCCCATGTTCTTGTAAAACCACATTCTTAGGTGAAAATGATCGAGTATGACCTTGTTTTAATTATATCTATCTGAAGTCTCAATAGCCAAGCAAAGTCAAGTGCAAAGATACCAAGGATTCTGATTGCAATGCTTTGTTTTAGGAGACACAATTCACTTGACAGTACCCATGGCCCTCCTGGACTCTGGTGCTAACTGGTGATCACAATCTTCTCTCTGTTGACTCTCTATACCTTATATAGAACAATCTCTCCATAATATAGAGTCATATTGTCCCACATAGAAAATATAGCATCTAAGCTCTTGATTTGACCAGCAGATCCTTTCAGACTGTTCTCATTTGAGAGCTGGACCTTTGTCCAGATGGCGCAATGTGAAGCAGGGACCTGTCCATCTTGCATAGGATCTTAATTGAAGCTTGGCTGGCCTGCCAGGCACTGCTAATTAATCTCCCCTCCTACTGGGCTTTTGAATCACTCTGTTCCTAAGATTATTTGGGAGGTGATTGGATTTCCTGTATTCAAGAATTTTCTAATTCCTTACTAACTAGGTCCCTTTATGGGAACACTAGTTGAGAGTTCATGTGAGTCTTTTTATTAGGCTTGTTACTTGATGTTGTTGGATACTAGGGTTTTTTTTTTTTTTTTTTGGTCTGGCAAAGTAAGACCTGGAGACCAACCACCCTGGCCTGTGGCTGTGGTTTCAGTGTCCAGAAGGGACAACTGTCCTAAAGTCTCTCTGGAAAGTGTCTGAGCAGATGCCTGTATTGGTCACCTAAGGTTGCTGAAATGTGTTTCTGCAATCTAGATGGCTCAGACAAATGGCATTTGTTCTCCTCAGCTGAGTTCAAACTCAAGGTGCTGACAGGTTGGTTCCAGGGTGCTTACAGGTTTTGGAGCTCTGAGGAAGAACCGCGTCCATCCCTCTCTGCCTTCTTGTCATTGCTGGCATTCCATGGCTTGTAGGCACATCACTATGGTCTACACATAACATGGTGGTTTTTTTTTGTTTTTTTGTTTTTTTTTTT
>NC_034590.1:141723030-141747668 GCF_900095145.1 Mus pahari | reverse complement strand
GAGGCAGGCGGATTTCTGAGTTCGAGGCCAGCCTGGTCTACAAAGTGAGTTCCAGGACAGCCAGGGCTATACAGAGAAACTCTGTCTCAAAAAAAAAAAAAAAAAAAAAGTCAACTGAAAGGAGCAAGAGAAGTGACCCAGTACTTAGGAGCACTTACTGCTATTTATTTATTTATTGTATGTGAGTACACTGTCACTGTCACATGGGGGTCCCATTACAGATGGTTGTGAGCCACCATGTAGTTGCTGGGAATTGAACTCAGGACCTCTGGAAGAACAGTCAAGTGCTTTTAACCACTGAGCCAGCTCTCCAGCCGCACTTACTGCTCTTGCAGAGGACCTAAAGTTTCATTCCTAGCACCTACAACAGGACAGCTCACAACTGCCTGTAGCTCCAGTGTCAAAGAGCTACTTCTGGCTTTTGTGTATAAAGCATACCTTTATATACACACATACACACACAAATTTATAAAAGAGAGACCACAATACTACTGTGAGAAAATACTTTATTTACAGGAAATAAAATATAAATTTAAAAGATACAGAAAAAAACATGGAATTAGGTGCCTGGTAAAGAGTTGATTGAACAAAGAGGCTGAGCGCGATGGTGCATACCTTTAGTCCCAGCACTGCGGAGGTAGGTGGATGGTCTATAAACTGAGTTCCAAGCCAGTGGAGGCTACAGAGTGAGATGTTGTCTCAGAGAATCAGAGAACTGAATAGTGGAGGTAAGGGGGAAAGGAAGAGAGAGAGAATGAAGAAGAGTTAAGAGTCCGGAGCATCTGGTCCCTGTTTAAAGGACTTGTCACAGAAGCATGAGGACCCGTGTTTGATCCCCTAGCACGTACATAAAAGCTAAGCATGACCGAGCATGCCCCAGAGGCTGAGACACGCAAATCCCTGGGGCTTTCTGCCCAGGAAGTCTAGCTGAATCAATGAGCTCTGGGTTCAGTTGGAGACCCCTGTCTCAAAAACAAGCTGGAGTGTGATCAGGGAACGTATCAGCCTCTGGCTTCTGTGCGCCTCCATACGCATGTGTACACATAAATGTGCACACACTACACAGAAGGAAAAATGATGAGGGATTCATATTGAATCTGTGGGCCCTTCTAGCAGGTTTCTATATGCAGTGTTATTTAGTGATGGTTGGGTGGATGACGGTATTTTTCTATCTATCTGTTCTCCTGATACAAACGCTCAAACAACACAAGGCTCTTAGACCGTAAGTGGAGCTTCCTGCTGGGGCATTTTCTCTGGTAACCTGTTTCCTTTTCCCCTCACAATCAGGTGAGAATGAAATCCTGGAGACTCTGCATGCCATTGCAAGCAAGAACCAGATCTGGAGGTCGTATATCGGCATGGGCTATTACAACTGCTCGGTGCCCCAGACCATTTTGCGGAACTTACTGGAGAATTCTGGATGGTAACGTATCTCCTTGCTAGAGAACAGGGATACTACTAAACCCGTGGTCGCTGTATCCCATGCCTCACACACTGACACCTGCCCACTGCTGCCCTCGAAACTTCAGATCAGGAATCCATCCATCTGGGTTTCTGATTGGGAAATCTCTTCCAGGGTGTTGAAATAGATTCTTTTCCCTTCCATTTGCATAAAGTCCAGATCTGGTGATCTCTTCCTGAATCAACCTGAATCTCTATGCTGTTTTTGGACAAGTCTTCACTCCTCTTTGGTGAGACCCTGGGGCATTTTAGGCTGTATCTGAACTTAGTATTGCATCTCAGACTTTTTTTTTTTTTTTTTTTTTTTTTCTTTTGCCAGGGTTTTAAAAGTGACAGTATTCATGTCTCACTTATCCCCACATTTCTTGGTCCAAAGCTGATAGAAATGACGTCATGGTGTCAGAAGAGTGAAGACTGTAACATCAGCTTTATTGCTGCCATTTTACTGAGAATGTGAACATGTGTGTTGTGGACAGGCCTGTGCTTTGCATGGCCAGCTTCTTGTTCCCATCACCCCTTGTTAGTCAGACAAATCTTTCCTGCTCCTGGAGGCAGGGGTTTATGTGTGTCAGAGGACAACTTTCAGGAGTCAATTCTCCTCTGCCATGGGGTCTGGGGAACTCAGGTTGTCAGGTTGTCTCAAAAGTCATTTTCCCCCGCAGGGCCATCCTGCTTGTCTTGTCCCATTTTGACAGGAACCAGATCTGTTGACAACTCCACGTCTGCTCTCTCCCCATGTGGAGATTCTCACAGCTATATACTTTAGCTGCTTTTTAATAAGAGAACAGGAAAGCAGGCCCATCAACACGGAGAGTGTTTGAGTTCTTCAGTGGACGAATGTGCTTGCCAATGTGTTTGATTAGCTGGGGGTTTGTTTTCCACTGCGGCTCTGGTAAAAGTTTGCATGGTAAACTCTAAGGTTGATTTCAAAAGCAAATAGCCTTTCTCCCCACCCCACCTTTTTTTTTTTTTTTTTTTTAAGAGCCTGTTGATGCCCATGAATGGGCTACAGCATTCTCTGCCTGGGCCCTGGCCTCTGGCCTTTGCTCTTAGTGACCATACAGAATGTCTGCCATATTTCTCTCTGGCTGTGAGCGAGTATGCTAATTAATTTGGGGGCAGCCAGTGTTTTGAGAGGGACACAATACTCTGTTTTTCAGCCTCGGGCTTTGGGTGCATTTTAAATATTGTTGCTTTGCATTATTATCCCAAAGCTGGTCAGAACCCCAGGGCGATACTGCACCCTGCTCATGCTGATAGGGAGGGCTGTGAACACGTTGGGTGGTACACTTCACATTATACTTCTGAATAGTTTCCATAGTGATGGAGCCAACAAATTCCGGTGACGTGAGGTGAAAATAAATGGGTCACATAGACTCGAAAGAATACAAACATTTGGGCTCCTAAAAGAAACTGTGCACTGGATCAAGAACTTGTCTCATGGGGTCCACTGTCCCAAAGCATCAATTGCTGAGAACATCAGTAACTAATATCACCATTGGCACTTGCCTTATGGCTTCTGGTGTTTGTAATCTTGGCAATAAGATTAAAACGAGTTTTTTATAAGATTTATGAGCCCTTCTGAAAGCCCCCTACTTTTTCTCTGATTCTAAAAGAAAATCATAACCCAAATAATAGAGGAAACTCGTTAATTAAGAATAAGTGCCAATGTCTTGTTGAATATATTGCCAAGTACCCTAAAATATATTGCCAAGTAACCTACTTCAGAACTATAAGGCTTTTTTAGATATGTAGATAACTTTTAAAATACATCTGTTAGAGTACATCTAGAAAAAGAACGCATTTGAATTAATGTCAATTAAGACACACCCATGGACCACACATCTTTCCCTCTTTTAATTCCTCTTGGTACCTGTTATTGAACTCATGTGTTCACGCCACTTAGAAACATCTGCAGTTCCTCAGACAAATGGTTTTAAACACTTTTCCTCCCTGACTGAGGCAAACTTCTGTATGTATAACAGCAGTCCTTTCATGGCAACTTTGAAAGCCTTTTAAAAATATCAAAAAAAAAAATGTTTTAATTGTATGTGTATGGGTCTTTGTTCCACATACATGTCTGGTGCCCAGAGAAGCCAGAAAGGGACTTACTGTCTCTCTGGAAATGGAGTTACAGCTGGTTGTGACCACCAGGTAGAGAAGCAGTGGTGCTCTTACCTGCTGAACCGTCTCTCCAGCCACTCTTTGATAGCTTTTTTTCCCTTACTCTTTTTTGGAGATAGGCTCACTATAATTTCCCTGGCTGGCCTGGAATTGCTTTGTAGACCAAGCTGGCTTGGTCCTCTCAGAGATCCATCTACCCCTGTCTCCCGAGTGTTGGGATTAAATGAACGCCACCATGCCTGACTTGGTAGCAGTTTTTAACCATGAAATAGGGTTATTCTTTACTTCCTTTCACAGGCCATTGCTAAGAAGAGCATTTAGGCCTGTTATATTTCTCCAGTGTTTAAAAAAAAATTAAAAAAACATGTAACTATTTTAAAAACTTAAAAGAAGTTACTTTCAAAGCAGTGGTGGTTACCTTAACTTAACCTTGGATTATAAAGGGGGCTAATGACAGGAAAGCTGGTCATGGAAAAGACAGAATAAGTAGACCCCACTGGCTGGGGTCATCGCAACTCAGACTGAGCAACTGTGGTCAGGAAATTTAATGTTTTTTTTCCCATGGGTAGTAGGAAGCCTTAGTGATCTTTAAGTTCTGTTCCTTGTGTATACGTGTGTTTATGGGTATGAGTGTGCTGTGGTGCAGTGTGGAGCTCAGAGGACACCTGTGTAGATTCTGGGGACTGAATTTAGGTCTTTGGGCTTGATGGCAACCGCCCCTACCCAGTGAGCTCTCTTGCCAGCCTCAGCAGAGATATTTGAATGGGGAGTCAAAAAATGCACAAAAAATTTGGCAATTTCATAGTTTAAGAATTGTCAGATTAGAACGGCAACGAAGAAAGGCTGGGCAGGTACAGGTGCCACTGGAAGATTAATGGTCTTTATTTGGATTTAAATTGCGTGATTTCATTTTAGACTTTTTTGAAACAGTCTTGAGTGGTCCAGGCTAACCTCAAATGTAGCAGAGGGCGACTTTAAACTTTTTCTCCCAAAGCTGGGATTAAATACGTACGTCACCATACCTGGTCTTTTCCCCTCCTTCTTCTTCTTTTTTTTTTTTTTTTTTTTTTTAATTTATTTATTTATTAGATGTTAGTACACTGTAGCTGTCTTCAGACACTCCAGAAGAGGGCATCAGATTTCATTATGGATGCTTGTGAGCCACCATGTGGTTGCTGGGATTTGAACTCAGGACCTTTGGAAGAGCAGTCGGTGCTCTTAACCACTAAGCCATCTCGCCAGCCCTCCCCTCCTTATTCTTTGTAAATTAATGTGAAATTTTAGGCTCTAATGTTTTTTATGTGTATGCCTGTGCACCGCACAGAGACTAAAGGGCATTAGGTCCTCTGGAACGGCAGTTACAGCTGGCTGTGAGCTGCATGATGCTGGTGCTGGGAACCAGAAGCTGATCCAGAAGCTGACCCTCCACTAGAACAGCACTTTCAACATCCCTGCCTCTGCTCCAAGGTTTAAAAGCAAGGTTATATCTCTACTCATGTGTCTGTAGGGGGTACATTATGTAGCCATGCGGAAGAGCCCCAGTGAGCTGGAGGTGTGGGATGCACGGAATCTAGAGTTACAGGATCCCTATTTGTGAGCATCCCTAGAGATTGTGAGCCATCATGTCCTGCTACCTTTTATTTTAAGTCCCAAACTCACACTCACACATCACATTATTTAGCCCCAGCTGGCCTGGAATTTGCTATGGAAATAGCAAAAACTGCTCACTGTTGTTCAAGAACAACAGCCAGCAAGGTAGAGGTGCCCATGCTTCTGAATGAAAATGAACACTTTGGTGGCTGTTTTTTTTTTTTTTTTAAATTAATTGCTTCACTTCGTGTAGGCCTCACGTGACCTGCTGCTAATTTTGACCCCCCTCCTTACATCTGCTCCAGATAACAACTATTTCTCCTGGATGTAGCTGGGTGTGGTGAAGAACACCTTTAATCTCAGCTCTTGGAATATAATCTCTGTATTTGAAGCCCTCCTGGTCCACAATAGATACCCTTTCTGAAAACAAGAATCAAACAGAAAGAAAGGAAATCGTGTCTGTCTCCTGGTCTAAATCCTAAATGATGTCCCTGAGCACAATGCAAGTGTCCTGTTGTGCAGTCCATCTGAGCATATGGCAGGAACAGTGTCACACTTGTCACACTTGTCTTCCTAACAGGCTGTGTGTGATGCTCTTGTCTGACTGGAGCTCACCACTGCCCATTGTCTGTGGTTCCCTATGATCTCATTTCTCTCATGCTCCCATTCACTTGTCTGCACTGTGTATTGTATTGCATGCGTCCTTCCTTCCACTTCACCTGTCCCTTAGAATTTCCCTTTACAATCCATAATCTAGGCTATGCAGGGAATTAACTGCAGTAACAGTGTGTTCTGCTGTACACATACAAAAAAAAATTTTTTTTTGAGGAAATTATTTTAATGTGCTGATGTAGTACTGAGTGCTGAGATGGTCTTTAAAGATAAACCATTCTAAACAAAGCTTTCAACATAGCAGTGCTTTCAAAGTCTGCATGTGATTATGAGAGAGAGAGAGAGAGAGAGAGAGAGAGAGAGAGAGAGAGAGAGAATGAGAGAATGAGAGAGAATGAGAGAGAATGAGAGAATGAGAATAAAAATGAAAGACATAAATACATCACTTTTGGCTTGGTGTCTTAGTTAATTTTTTATTGCCATGATAAAACACCAGGAGAAGGCAGCTTAGAGAAGAGTTTATTTGGAGGCTTACAGTTTCAGAAGGTGAATTTGTGACCCTCATATCAGGGAGCATGGCGGCAGGCAGACAGGCATGGATTTTAAGAACTAGCTTATAACAGAACACGTGCGGACGCTCTAGGGAACTAGCTCTGTCAAGTGCGTGCTGGGGACCTGAGTTCAGATCCCTAGTGTCCGTGTAAGAGCTAGAGCCACTGCACTCCTCGAGCTGCGGAAGAGGAAATAGGTGGATTGCTGGAGCTCCCAGATCCTAGTGGACTTGGAGAACTCCACTTTCAATGAGAGTTCCTGTCTCAAAAGATAAGCTGGAGCAGGCTGCAGAGGTGGCTCAGTAGAGCACTGGCTGCTCTTACAGAGGACGCAGGTTCAATTCCCAGCACCTACCCGGCAGCTTAGACTGTCTGTAACATCAGTCCCAGGGAATTCCATACCGTCACACTGACATACATGTAGGCAAAATATCAATGCCTATGAGAAACAAAATTAATTTTTTAAAAAGGTAAGCCAAAGAACAACTAGGATCCCAGCATCAACCTCTGCCTTCCACACACACATGCACATATGATGCTCATACATGTGTACAGTAAGACAATTAAAATAGCAATGTAACAAAAAATAATGTAGAGAGCTAGGTATAGTGGTGCATGCCTATAATCCTAGACCTAGAAGTTGAGAGACAGCCAGTTCAAGGACAGCCAGATTTACTGAGTGAATGACAGGTAGTCCAAGCTACATACTAAGATTATGTGTTTAAAAAATAATAATAAATAATGTCAGAGGGCTCAGTAATTAGGAGCACTTATTCTTACAGAGGACCTGGATTTGTTACCAGCATCTACATGGTGGTTCACTGTAACTTGAGTTTCGAGAGATTTGATTTCCTCTCCCGGGCTCCATGGACACTAGATACATAGACAATGCACATCACACAAGCAGGCAAAATATTTGTTGACTTAAAATGAAATAAGTAAATCTATGAAAGAAATGCCCAAAGAATGATAATCTTTTTCTGTGACAATTCTTTTCCTCCCCATAAAAACACAAGCAAATAATATATTAACTGGTTGTTTTATTCCTGTGACCAAATACTCAGCTTAATTAAGTTCCTAAGGGGTAAAAGATTTATTATTTTGGCTAAGGTTGTATGTATGTGTATATGTGTGTGTGTGTGTGTGTGTGTGTGTGTGTGTGTGTGTGTGTGTGTATGCATGTATGCATGTATTGGGGTGCTTCCGGGGACCTCCACAGCGTGTTCATAGAGGTCAGAGAACAACCCGCTAAGGCAGTTCTTGCCTACCATTTGGGTCTCAGGGGTTGAACTCAGGTTGCCAGGCTTAGTGACAATCACCTTCACTTGCCGAGCTATCACCTGCCCAGGTCAGCTACCCCCCCCACCCCCCCTCCCCCCGCCATGTCAATGTCATTGGGAGGGAAGGTGAGGGAACACAGGAGTTCATGTCCTGGCAGCCAGGAACTCGCCTTTTTTTTTTTTTTCAATTCAGTAGACCTCTAAATCTGCTGCATGGTGCTGTCGTCCTCGGAGTGAGTCTCTGCCCGCATTCTGGCAGGGTCTTCAGAAATGTATGTCATTGATCGCCTAAGCAGGTTTAAGTCCAGTCAAGTTGGTCATCTCAGAGTCTTACCAGTGTGTTACATAATTCTCAAGAGCTTTGGGCATTGAATTTGAAAACAATGGGATTTCACGAGCTTTTCTGGTCAGGAGCGGCATGGTTTGGACATAGTCTTCTGTTTCTCTCTCAGGGTCACCCAGTACACTCCGTATCAGCCAGAGGTGTCTCAGGGGAGGCTGGAGAGTTTACTCAACTACCAGACCATGGTGTCTGACATCACAGGCTTGGACATGGCCAACGCCTCCCTGCTGGATGAGGCGACCGCGGCTGCAGAGGCGATGCAACTGTGCCACAGGTGAGAGGCTCTGCGGGAGAGCCCCGCCCCTCCGGAAGAGAGGCATCCCTGAGAACTGTGGGTGGAAACCCCGTGCGGGATTTTAGAGCCGACTGTAGAGTTTGCCAAAAGAAAATTGGCATCAGTAAAGATGATTTTCTGAATGTGTAGCTACCAAAAAGTTTATTTATAATAGAACACTAATGAATCTCAGGTGTTTTGGGCAGACCTTGTATGATCTGAATGCATTATACAGCTTTGAGATCTCTAGGACTTGAACTCAGCTCTTCCTGTCCCTATCTCTTAGTGCGGGTGTTTCAGACACACGCCTTTCCTCCTGCTTTTTCTTCCTATTTCACAGTATATTTTGAACACCTTTTTTACATAGCTTTCTAGAATAGGGCTTCGGGTTTTTTGTTGTTGTTGTTTTGTTTTGTGAAAGTGTGTGTGTGTGTGTGTGTGTGTGTGTGTGTGTGTGTGTGTGTGTGTGATGTGCACAGGTGCCTAAGGAAGTCAGAAAGTGTCAAATTTCCTCGGAGCCACCCAACATGGCTTTGGGTACTAAACTTGGTTCCTCCAAGTGCTGAGGTCACAGACTTGTGCTGAGTCAGACCCAGGGTCTGATGTTTGCTGGGCAAGCACTCTCCCAGCTAGCCCCCGGCCCATCTGTAGCCCTAAGCTCACACTCACAGAAGTGGAGGTGTTTTTTCTTTGCTTATTTGATTGTTTGGGCCAAGGGCTTCATACCTGCCCTGCAGGATGGCCTTGGGCTTCCTTGTGGTGATGGGCTCTACTCTCCCTCAGCAAATGCTTTCTCTTTTCTCCATGTAGATTACAGTACAAGCATGTGTGTGTGTGTGTGTGTGTGTGTGATGTGTGTGTGGGGGTATGGTGTGTGTGTAATGTGTGTGATATGTGTGTGTACGTGTGATGTGATAACGTGTGTGCGGTGTGTGTGTGGTGTGGTGTATGTGTAATGTGATATGTGTGGGGGTGTGTTGTGTGTGATGTGTGTGATGTGTGTGTGTGGGGGGGGTGTGTATGCACACATGCATGCCTCTACATGGCTATCATGGCATGCATGTGTGCATACACACACACACATCTCACACACACACACACACACACACACACACACACACACACACACATACCATGTAGAGACTAGAAGATCTGGGAGTCATCATTCTCCCACTTCGTTGAGGCAGCGTCTGTCTTGTTTCTACCCACCTGAGACTCTAAGCTAAAATACTTCGGTGACAACAATATATATTACTTTCTTTACGAGACATTTTTGTAGTGGTTTCAATTTCCCTTTATACCTAATATCTGTCCTTTTCTTTTTATCATAGTGTAAATTTCCTAAAACTGAATTGTTTTTTGTTAAATTATGTTGGAACAGGCTTGAATTTCACTGGATTGCCGTCAGGAACTCTGAGTCACCAATCACTTAGTTCTCTTTAGAGTATGCTTAGAGTTTCTCTCACTGCTTTTGGTGCTGGAGAAGTGGCTCAGTTGGTAGAGAACTTGACCAAGTTGATCACCTACCTACACTAGCCGTAAAGTCTCGCACTCCGCACTGTGTAGGCGGTGGCAGGAGTTGGAGGCCAAACCAGAATATCTGAGAAGGAAAAAAAAAACTCTTCAAGTTTACATGTGCTTTTTCTTTTCAACAGACACAACAAGAGGAAGAAATTTTTCGTTGATCCTCGTTGTCACCCACAGACGATATCAGTTGTCCAGACTCGAGCCAAGTAATTGATTTAAATTGTGTTTTGAGCCAAGGGTAATGTCATATTATCTCTACCGTGTCTCTCTTTCCCACTTCCAATCTGATTGGAAGTGAACCTGCTTTATACTGAATTTGGTGAGTTTGCTTCCCCCCCTTTCTCCCATGGATGCCTAGTCCCTCCTCAGTACTGAGGGGCAAGCACACGCTGAGTTCATTTGCCTTTGCGCTATCGTAAGTCCCCATGCTGTTCTGTCGTCTCATGGTAAAATTTAAAATACTAAAAGCAGCTTGAGGCAGGAGGATTCCAGACGAGCCACATGGTATGAACCTGTCCCAAAGTAGAGATTAGGGCCATAGCTCAGCAGTAGGACTTGGTTTCAATCCCTAGTACCAAGAAAGCAAAAGGAAAAGAGTCAGAGGGCCAACAAAAGATGAAATAAAGTAACCCCAGCGATGTTTTGGACAGTTGGAAAAGCAGAGCTCACACATGCCTGCCATAGCCATGGTTTCCGGTGTGCTTCATGCAGATGCAGTTGCTAAGGAAACCACACCACACCTAAGGACCACTTTGATTAGTCCTGTAAGTAACCGAAACATCCCTGGCCCAGCCATTACTGCATCTGCTTTCTGCTTTGGCAATGTGGGCATTCTGCCCCACACTGCCCTTCAGAAGGGATTGGAGTTGTAGTTAGAGGGAAGAAGCTGGGCGTGGTGGCGCACGCCTTTAATCCCAGCGCTTGGGAGGCAGAGGCAGGCAGATTTCTGAGTTCGAGGCCAGCCTGTTCTACAAAGTGAGTTCCAAGACATCCAGAGCTATACAGAGAAACCCTGTCTCGAAAAACAAAAACAAACAAACAAACAAACAAAAAGAATCTAAGGAAGTCCTTGTTGCCATCTGGACATGTTTCATTTACCTTAAACTGAGCCTGGGTGTTCCAGAGATGGCTCTGTTGTAAGGACTGGATCTTTAGCTCTAGGAGGTGATGCTCTTGCCAGGAGTAGGTTCTCACAGAGAGTTGGGGGAGGGTAGTGGGAAGGACAGAAGAGAGAGAAGAGTGAAGCATGTATGTGAGTTAGCATGGAGCACTCTTAAACCTTAATGAGCCAGGATGAGGTGAGGTGTGGCTGGGAGTGAGGCTGGAAGCACACCTAGGGAAAAAATGGAAAACGAATACAGTCTCCCTGGAGACAAGCTGCTGATGATTGCATTTTCTGGGCCGGGCATGATGGCTTAAGAGATGGGTCAGCAGCCTGACAGCAGGAGTTTTATCACCACAACCCCTGATGGATGGAAAGAGAGACCTCACTCTCCAAAGTTATCCTCTAACCTCTACACATGAGTATCTGCACTTTTGAATGCATGGGGCACACACACACACACACACAAGCACGGGCACGCGCAAACACACACACACACACACACACACACACACACACACACACACAGAGGCATGCATGCACTCACACACCATAATAAAGAGGACCAATTTTCCCTTGTACTTTCAGATATAGGGGGGTGCTTGTCGAGCTGAAGTTACCCCATGAAATGGATTTCAGTGGCAAAGATGTCTGTGGGGTGCTATTCCAGTACCCAGACACTGAGGGGAAGGTGGAGGACTTCACGGAACTTGTAGACAGAGCCCATCAGACCGGGGTAGGTAAGCCTCTCATTGAGGTTCAGGACGCTATGTCCCAGTTTCCATATCTGTCTGTCTTTTGGTATATTTTAATCTCTTTACAATGATCACGTGGAATGGTGACATCTTCTTCCCCTACTCCTTCCTCTTCATTACTGTCACCCACCAATTCCCTGGTACTCAAAGGCACTCAGTAAATATTCTTCCGCACGAATGCACAAGCAAATGGAATTTCCAGCCATGCCCCTCCCAGCCAGCCTGCCTGTGGTGGAGATAACTCCTGCTGCAGTTGGGATAAATAAGGCGATAACCTTGACCTCTCCGTTTCCTCCCCAGAGCCTGACGTGCTGTGCTACTGACCTCTTAGCTCTGTGTATTTTGAGGCCACCTGGAGACTTTGGAGTGGACATTGCCCTGGGCAACTCCCAGAGATTTGGAGTGCCACTGGGCTATGGGGGACCACATGCCGCCTTTTTTGCTGTCAGAGAAAACCTGGTGAGGATGATGCCTGGACGGATGGTGGGGGTGACAAGGTAAAGCTTCACGCCCCCCTTACTGTCCCCCATCACGACCTTCCCTGTTCCTTTTCTCTCCTTCACTTTGTGTATGTGCATGTGTGTACGCCATATGTGCCTAGAAACTCGAGGAGACCAGAAAAGGGCATTGGGTCCCCCAAAGCTGGAGCAACAGGCGGTTCTGAGCTGCCCGGTGTGGGTGCTAGGGACTGAATTCAGGTCCTCTAGGGAGCAGCGAGTGCTCATGAGCCCACCCCTCCCCCGTCCTTTTTCTATGATCGCTCTCTAAATTTAATTGGTCCACGTCAAGTAGATTAAAAACAAGTTAAGAAGAGGGAATCCATCTGGGTTATGTACTATACAGCGTTATTCAGACAACGCGAAAAGGTGTGTGTATCTTTTGTAAGGTATTGGTGGAGTCATGTACAGGCAATAGCTTGATAGATGTCCAGAGAGACCTGCCTATTTGTAAGTGCATTGTGCCTAACCAGTTTCTTTTTTAAATATCACATTGTGGAAGGAAGAACTCACTTTTGCAATAAAAGCAAGGATTTAGTGTGACCCAGTAGGGTTCTGGGGGTTCTGAGGGTTTCTCTGTGTAGCCCTGGCTGTCCTGGAACTCACTCTGTAGACCAGGCTGGCCTCGAACTCAGAAATCCGCCTGCCCCTGCCTCCCAAATGCTAGGATTAAAGGCATGCACCACCACTGCCTGGCTGACTAGTGCCTCTTAAATAAAGAATTTAGAGGAATTCCAGGATATATATATATATCATTCATATATATATCATATATACATATATATGTATATATACACATATATATGATAAAATTGTCTATGATATATAGTGTATATATATATATACACACATATATATACAGCATATATATGTGTGTGTATATATATGTGTATATTATTATAGCCTGTATATATCTACATAATTTGTATATCAATATATCTACATATGTATATATAGTTTTGGGGTCTATGATAAATATATATACATACAGTTTATGTAGATATGTATACAGATTATGATAAATATATGTGTACATATATGTATATGTGTATATATATACAGTTTATACATTTATATATGTATCCATGTATACATTAAAGAGGGAAAATGTAGCTGGGCATGGTGGCGCACGCCTTTAATCCCAGCACTTGGGAGGCAGAGCCAGGTGAATTTCTGAGTTTGAGGCCAGCCTGGTCTACAGAGTGAGTTCCAGGACAGCCAGGGCTACACAGAGGAACCCTGTCTTGAGTGAAACCAAAAAAAAAAAAGAAGGAAAATTTTTACATGGTAAGTAGTGAGACTTGTTAGCGTTCTTTCAGTTTCCATCTAGACTCTTCAAACCTCCAGTGCTGAAACACTATTTTCTCAGGTCATCACCCTTCCGCTTCATCAGCCATGGACTGACATAGAATCCTTGGTCCCCATCATCCTGTGAGGGAGAGTGATTCCTGGGAAATCTCCTTTCACTAGTCCAGGCTTTATTGAATATGTCTCAATGCCTCAAAGTCCAAATTAAAAACCTATTGTGCTAATAGAAGAGGGCCGCGTGGACGTTGGGTTTTATGAGCGTTTCCCACACAAATCTGCTGCGTTCACTTCCTCTGGGAAAGCAGGCCCATCTACAGCAGCGGTTCTTCACCTTCCTAATGCTGCGGACCCTTTAATACAGTTCCTCATGCTGTGGTGACCGTCCCCCAACCATAAAGTTATTTTTGTTGCTACTTCACAACTGTTATTTTGCTACCATTTTGAGTCATAATATAAATATAAACATTCAGGATATCTGATATTCAACCCCCGTGAAAGGGTCATTTACCTCAAAGGGGGTTGTGACCCACAGTCCAAGAACCTGGTTGAGAAGTTCTGTTCTAAGGCAGTCCTGGTGCTTTGATGATCCGTGCTGACTGGATGTGTTGTCTTGATCCAGGGATGCCACAGGGAAAGAAGTGTATCGCCTCGCTCTTCAGACCAGAGAACAACACATCCGGAGAGACAAAGCCACCAGCAACATCTGCACAGCTCAGGTAAGTGTCCTGTCCAACCGCCTGCTGAATGCTGTGAGCAGCTCACGCGCTCTCTCACTTCCTCATTCCGTTGCCACCTACTGGCGAGCGTGTACGCTAGAGATGGACAGATCTTAATGACAGAGAAGCCTGGTTTTGGGGGGGTTTTGTTTGTTTGTTTTGTTTTGTTTTCCCCAGGGCATTTCTATGTCATGTGGTCTGGCTTCTTACTTTTTCTATGTCACGTGGTCTTGCACCTCAATGCGTTTCTATGTCACGTGGTCTTGCATCTCACTGCATTTCTATGTCACGTGCTCTTGCAACTCACTGGGTTTCTATGTCACGTGGCCTTGTATCACCTTGCGTTTCTGTCACTGACGTTGTCTAGGCATTCTTTTTGGCATTAGTAACAAAACAATAAAAAATACAACACTGCGTCCAGAGAGATAGCTCAGTAGTTAAGAGTGCTTGCTTCTCCAGAGGATCCAAGTCGGCTTCCCAGAGCCCAAGTTGGGAGCTCACAGCTGCCTGTGCTGCAGCTGCAGTGGATCCAAAGCCCTCTTCTGGCCCCTGAGTATATCTGAACACATGTGACGTGTATTCATACAGAATGTGGCGTGTATTTACACAGACACAAGCACATATACAAACATTATTGGTGTTTCCCTAAAATCACACCTTTGACATCTTGAACTGATCAAGTTCAGAGAACAGATGAAGGGATGCTCTTTAATCTCCACACGCTTTGAGTGTGTTTATTGTGAAGTATGGTCCTCAGGGTCTCTCAAATTCTTAGCCATGGGCAGTCCATATGGGTGGAAGTGTGACACCATTTCTTTGAGCTACAATGGAAGATCTCCAAGAAGTAGGTCAGGAGGACAGAGGTGACAGGCTAGAGGGGAAGTTCTAAACTGGCCTCTTCTGGTAGTCTTGAAGCATTTTGGGGGGAGTCATGAAAAGTGTTTCTGAAATTGATGAAATAAAGGTAGCAGTTCTGGGGCTCCTGAGCTCCTGGAGTTGCTTCAGGATTTGAGTTGGGTTCTAGACACTTAGCCAAGGCCCAGCATGAGTAGTACATGCAAAAACAACCCATCAAAAGTAGGCAAAGCCAGGCGTGGTGGTGCAGACCTTTGCTCCCAGCACTCAGGAGGCAGGGGCAAGAGGAGCTCGGACTCTCTGGAAGAGTAACCAGTGCTCTTGACTACTGAGCCATCTCTCCCAGAACCTATTCTGTTTGTTTTTTAATATAGGTATGTGTATGAACATATGTGTGTGCCATGACACATGTGTGGAGGTCAGAGGTCAGCTTGCACGAGTCAGTTCTCTCCTTCCTTCCAGTGAGGAATCTAGAGCTCACACTCAGGTCATCAGGGTCAGTGGGCTTTCCTCCCACCCGCTGAGCTGGCTTGCTGCTCCTGTTGCTTCAATGTTTGAAAATCATTTTCTAAGTGCCCCTGGGCTGTGTACAGTGAACAGTTCTGTGGCTGTTGCTTCTTCATTTACTCATGTGGCTCATTTCATAGTTTTGCTGCATAATTTACAGAAGTTATGAAAATGATGTTTATAGAAAAACCTGGAAGAAAATCATGTTTGCCCTGGGGATGATGGATGATGACACTCTGTCTTCCCTGGATTTTAATCTTTTTTTTTTTTTTTGTAGATTGTCTAGTTCTTTATTCATTTTCCTTACATGTTTTGTAAGTTGTCTGTGGCTCATAGTCCTCCAGTGCCTTCGTCTTGGCAAAGCACACAGTTGCCCTTCTGCCCAGATGCAGCTGAATTTTCCTGGGCTCTGTCTTCTGCCCTGTCTTTGGGTATCATCTGCTGCTGCTTCTGTCAGCTGTTGGTGTTTTTGTTTGTTTGTTTTTTGTTGTTGTTGTTTTCGTTTTTTTTTGTCCTGCATATGGTCCACGGTGAACTTTTTTAGATTTGCATCATTGATAGAGCATGGCCACTTCTTTTTTTTTTTTTTTTTTTTAAGATTTTTATTTATTTATTATATGTAAGTACACTGTAGCTGTCTTCAGACACTCCAGAAGAGGGCGTCAGATCTTGTTACAGATGGTTAAGAGCCACCATGTGGTTGCTGGGATTTGAACTCCGGAAGAGCAGTGGGGTGCTCTTACCCACTGAGCCATCTCACCAGCCCCGCATGGCCACTTCTTTCTTTTAATTTCTGAAAGTCTGTTAATGGATTATATTTTAAAATCTTTCTATGAACGAGTGGCCTAACTGATATCAAAATTATCACCATGTTTTGTCTCCCCCCTCTCCTTTTTCTTTGAAACAGGGCCTCATTGTGTCTCAGGGGTTCCCTCCATGCCACTATATAACTAAGGATACTCTTAAATTTCTCATCCTTCCAGCCTCTAGCACTTGGGAGGTAGACAGGAGGATCATAATTTTAAAGCCACCCTGGGCAGCACAATAAGACCCAAAGAAAAATAATAGAGATTTATTTTCACTACATAAAGTGATGTATGTGCTCTACGAGATGCAGAAGACCAGGCCAGTGGCTTCCACCCTTCCCAAAACTGTGACCGTGACCCTTTAATACAGTTCCTCATGTTGTGGCCACCCCCGACCATAAAGTTATTCTCATTGCTATTTCATAACTGCAATTTTGCTACTGTTATGAATTATAATATAAGTATTTGTGTTTTCTTATGCGATCCCTGTAAAAGAGTCTTTCATCCTCTCGAGGGTATCTGCTGTGTAGGCAAAGAATAGACAAAGTCAGAGGCCAGAGGATTGGATCTAGAACAACGAATATTCGGTCTGGTCAGAATGATGTGTATGCATACTCAAAGCTTTTTAAAAAAGGACATGGAAAAGAAATGTTTAAAAATCTTCCTGTAAGCCAGGTGTAGAGGTGCATAGCCAAAATTTCTGCAGTAGGGAGACTGAGGCACGAGGATTCCAATTCAAGGTCAGCCTGAGGCAAACAGCTAGACCCTGTTAACAACGAGAACAAGTAGAACAAACGAGATGGTTCAGTGGGTAGGGGTCTCTGCAACTGGCTCCCAAGTGTTGTCACCTTCCTCCTCCTCTCTTCCCCCCCTCCTCCTTCTTCCTCTCTCTCTCTCTCTCTTTCTCTCTCTCTCTCACACACACACATACACACATACACAAATAAATAAATATGGATATCAATACATATACATGTATATATGTAAATATATTTAGTTGTTAAAAATTGCAGAGTCTGCCAGGTGTGGTGGCATATGCCTTCAATTCCAGCCCTCAGGAGGCCGAGGTTGACAGATCTCTGTGAGTTTGAGGGCAGCTTGGTCTACGTAGTGACTTTGAGGTCAGCAAGGTCTGCACAGAGAATTCCTGTCTCAAACAAAACAAAGAAATAAATAAATTACAGGCTCTAGGAAGATGACTCTGTGTTAAGGTCTCTTGTTGATCTTGCAGAGGACCTGGGTTCAGTTCTTAGCATCTATGTGATGAGCTCACAACTTCTACAATTTCAGATGAAAGGGATCTGATTCCTTTTCTGACCTCCATGGCTTCTTGCATGCATGTGGTGCTCCTACATACACTCAGGCACACACACATGTAAAATTAAGTGAATGAATGCTTTAACATTACATTTATTTATTTAGTGAACTGGTTCTTAACCTGGGTCACGACCCTTTGGGGGTTACATCAGATATCCTACATATCAGATATTCATATCACGATTCATAGCAATAGCGAAGTTACAGACGTGAGGTAACAATGAGATGATTTTATGGCTAAGCTCACCACATGAGGAGCCGTATCAAAGGGTTGCAGCGTTAGGTTGAGAAGCACTGCTGAAGTGTATCTGTCTGAGTACGGGCACAGGAATGTCATGGTGCTTGTGTGGAGGTCAGGGCACAACCGCAGGTGTCAGATGTTGCATTTCTGGCTTTCTGTGGGTTCCAGAGGACCTGAACACAGGTAAGTACGTTACCCACTGAGCCATCTCTCCAGGCCTCACTCTTCTGTCTGTTACTGAAGTTTAATCTCTTGTGCGTGAGCCTCAGGAGAACTGCATCTCTGAGTTTTTGAGTGTTTGAACACGGCTTGCTGTTTTGATTCTGGAAGAAATGTTTAATTATGTAAAAAAAAAACAAAAAACTCAGATCTCATTTTTCCCCATGAGGTCTTTATTGTTCTACACTCTTCCAACAGTAGCTATGGCTTGCTGGTGCTGAGAGCAGCCTGTTTTCCCTCATGACTGACCCATTGTACCAGTGCGACCCTTTATGGGGTAGAGAGACTTAAGTGCTGTTTTCCCTCAGGCTACTTAAGCGGTTGTTCCAGAGAATGCAGGAAATTAAATCATTTGGGCCCATTATTTCTTTAGCTTGGTCATCCTAAGTCCATAGTTCCTTCCTCCCACCAATACATGGTTCTTCCAATACATGGTTGACTCTGTAAATGTTCTGTCTTGTTTCAGGCCCTTTTAGCCAACATGGCTGCCATGTTCGCCATTTACCATGGATCCCACGGGCTGAAGCACATTGCTAAAAGGGTTCATAATGCTACTTTGATTTTGTCTGAAGGTGAGTGGGTTATGTTCCCAGCATAACAAGATGGATATATGTGTCTAAGGACATGAAGTCTTGGAACTAAAGGTCAAATAAGAAACAGGACAGTATTTTCAGTATCAGGACAGCGTGACAGGCAGACTGCTAGGTTTTTCCTTTTTCTCTTCTCTTCTCTTCTCTTCTCTTCTCTTCTCTTCTCTTCTCTTCTCTTCTCTTCTCTTTTCTTTTCTTTTCTTTTCTTTTCTTTTCTTTAAGACAGGGTCTCACTATGCAGCCCTGGCTGGCCTTCGACTCACCATGTAGAACAAACAGGCTTTGAACTCACCAGAGACACTCCTGTCTCTGCCTCCTGAGTACTGGGACTAACGTCATGTGTTACCCCATGCAGTGAGTGTTGATATTTGTGGTAGATGAGGTTCTTAATCTTTCTCACCCCAAATCCAAATGGAGGATGAATATTTTTATAAGAAAATGGTCAAAAGTCATTCTACAATTTAGAAATAAATAAGCATACAAACAAATGACTACTGGACCCATACAATCTCACCCTCTTTATTAATTCAGGAACTATTTGAATTGTTTTGTTGTGTACTTGACAAAGGTAGCCTCAAACTTATGGTGTGGCTGAAGATAGCCATAAACTCCTAATCCCCTGCCCTGACTTGCCAAGTGCTGAGATTATACGCATGTGCCGCCACACACACTTTTATTATTATTATTATTATTATTATTATTATTATTATTATTATTATTGGTTTTTTTCTTGACAGGGTTTCTCTGTGTAGCCCCGCTTGTCCTGGAACTCTGTAGACCAGGCTGGCATCGAACTCAGAAATTCACCTGTCTCTGCCTCCCAAGTGCTGGGATTAAAGGCATGCGCCACCACGCCCGGCTTCTTTTATTATTTATAATTTTTAATTTTTGTGTGGTTTTGGGACTGAAGCCCAGAGCCCTCTGCATGCATATCTTCCACTGAGTTAGGCTCTTGGGCCTTGGCCTTCCGCTTTGGTTAGGATTAAGAAATGGCAGTCCCCTGTTGTGGTAGCTTTTCATAGATGACAGTTAACTATTGTACCAAAGTTTTTAAATTGATTTGGGGAAGATGACCTCACAAACACAAGGCCTTGAATTTAGATCTTCAGACCCCACTTACAAAGCTGGGGCGTGGCTCAGATTTCAGTACACAGCTGGAATCCCAGGGGTGGGGAGGTATTGACTAACAGTCCCTGGTGTTTACTAGCTGGCTAGTCTAGTTGAGTCCAGATTTGGTCTGACCTTGTGTCAACAAACAAACAAATATGAAAGGGATTGAAGAAGATAGTCTGTGTTGATGTCTGACCTCCACATGCATATACATTATACGTACAGAGAAGGGCAGTTGACTAACGACTTCTACCTGCTACAACAACAAAACCAACTTAATTATGCCTACAAATTATCCAGCTCCACTACTCTTAGGCATATATCTAAAGGAAGTAACCAGATAAATGTGAAAGGGTTGTCCACTGAAACCACATTTACAATAAATAGTCCAGCCTTGGACTATTATTGGAAGCAGATTAAATATTCAACAACACATAATTATATTATATCAAGAACACATAATTACATTATGTTGTATCTATTCAGCTATTGAAAATATGTGGTGGCTGGCGAGATGGCTCAGTGGGTAAGAGCACCCGACTGCTCTTCTGAAGGTCCAGAGTTCAAATCCCAGCAACCACATGGTGGCTCACAGCCATCTGTAATAAGATCTGATGCCCTCTTCTGGAATGTCTGAAGACAGCTACAGTGTACTTACATATAATAAATAAATCTTAAAAAAAAAAAAGATAATATTTAGAAAATATGTGGGAGTTGATTTATAGACAACTAAAGATAAGAACTTGTATATTGGCTCATCTCTGTAATCATAGTTAAGATAAGTTGAGGCCATAAGTTAAGGCCAGCCTGGTCTACATTGTGAGCTCCAGGATAACCAAGGCTACATAGGAAGAGTCAGGTTTTTTTTAAAAAGGTGTTTATGATGAATTCCAGACCTATGTGAAATTTGTATAATCCTCCTGTCACATTCTCCTAATTTATAGGGTTCTAGGCATAATGTTCTTTTTAAAAAAGTGTAACCATACAAAGACACAGACACACACACATACACACATGCACACACACACAAGTGAGCAGGACAAAATGACATATACACAGAGAGACAGACACACAAATACAGACACACAGTGACACGTGTACACACACACACACACACACACACACACACACACAAAATGAGATTGCACCCATTTCTAATATGTACATCAAAGTATAGGTAGTATTGATTTCTGGTTAGTCTTCTGGTGATTTTTCCTCCCTTGTTTGGTGTGTATTTCATGATTTTTCTATAGCATGATATTCATCGTTGGCCAGTAGACGACACGCAGTGGTCACCTCTTGATGTCTGTGATGCTAGTGGTTATTATGCAGAGCTCTGTCTGAGATGATTATGTTCCTGGTCTTGCCTAGGTCTCAAGCGAGCAGGACATCAACTCCAGCATGACCTGTTCTTTGACACTTTGAAGGTTCAGTGTGGCTGCTCAGTGAAGGAGGTGCTGGGCAGAGCAGCTCAGAGGCAAATCAACTTTCGACTCTTCGATGACGGCACAGTGAGTCAGACGCTTAGCATTAGACCAGTTCTTTGGGTCTCCGAAGGTTCTCTTATGAAAGGCCCTCCACTTTGTTTAACAAACGTTGGCGATTTAGAGTCTAGTTTTTGTAAACATCGAATTTCTAGCTTGTTCTACTGTGATCTTTGCCAAGAATAATACATTGTCCTCATCTTTCTTGAGGTTCTTTTTGTACGTGGGACTGACTGTTCGTGATTTAGGGTCTAAGATAACAAAGAGAGTTTGGGGGATGAAGAAGCTAACCACGTTTAGTGCCTGTGGGAGCAGCCTGAAGTCACTGGACTGTTAGTGTCCACAGTTGGCTTTCCAAATTCAAAGCTTTCCAAGTCTGAGACTGGTCCAGTTCCTTTCCCTTAAAGATCAGCGTGACCTGGGGGGTTCCCTGGTCTTCTCGAGTGGATGAGTGAGGAGTCTGGAGGGTTCCCTGGTCCTCTAGAGTGAATGAGTGAGGAGCTTGATCAGAACCCTCTCCTTCTCCCTTGTGGTATCTTGGACAGTTTCCTCCTGTGGTCTGGAGTTTGGAGCTGACGACTTCCATTTGGTTTTTGTTTCTGTAGCTCGGCATTTCATTGGATGAAACAGTCACGGAGAAGGATCTGGATGATTTACTGTGGATCTTCGGCTGTGAGTCATCTGCAGTGAGTAACAGCATATTGTCTGCCTAGTGATTATTAGTTGTGGTGTCGAGGATGACTCTGCTCTCAAGTGGGGCAGTGGCCACCCTGCTGCTCAAATTATGTCACTGCCTCTCTGTCCCTTATCCCTGTGACTGCTGATAACTCAAAGTCACTGTTAACAGACCCTACCCAGGTCAGCGCATCCAGGCTAAGGGGTTATTAGCAGTGCTGCACCCCGACTTTAATACAAAAATTTGTGACATTGCATCTCGGTTTCTGTCAATTCTGGGAAAGCTATGACACTCATTCATTTAATGAGTAATTCTAAATGATGTATTATGTGTCAGATATTGAATGCCCTGAGGTTAGGGTGGCAAATTGGGCATGGGTCCTGCCTCTACTAAGTATACAGTCCGGTGAGGAGCCAGACAATAATCTCAGCATAGTCTGTGAGGTATCTGTGAGCAGAATGGCTCGGCTTCTTACCAGGGTTTGGGTCAGTTCCCTACGCTAAGATAGAAATACAAGTGTGAGTTATGATACACCAGGATGGTGTGAGACAGGAGGGGAGTGGGCTCAGATGTATATTCTATCCTGGTGAATACAGCCATGAAGACCAGGGGGAGAGAGAGAGAGANAGAGAGAGAGANAGAGAGAGAGAGAGAGAGAGAGAGAGAGAGAGAGAGAGAGAGAGAGAGAGATTCCTGTGACACTGAAGGAGTTCTGTGTAACTGAGTGGGTTTCCACAACAGCTATCAGGGATGAGCAAGGCGCAGGGTTACCATCCCATAATAGGATGGAAGTGAAAGAGATGTCAGTGGTTCCCTAGGTCCATGCAGGATCCAAACAGAGCATTTTGCACTGCTTGTTGCATGGTTATTACTTCAGTGAATATTTGTTTACTGAGTCAGTCAAAGAAAGTTTTTACTGGGGCCGGCGAGATGGCTCAACGGGTAAGAGCACTGACTGCTTTTCCGAAGGTCCTGAGTTCAAATCCCAGCAACCACATGGTGGCTCACAACCACCCATAATGAGATCTGACACTCTCTTCTGGTATGTCTGAAGTCAGCTATGGTGTACTTATGTATAATAATAAATCTTTGGGCCAGAGCACAGAGGCTGACCAGAGCAAACAGAGGTCCTAAAAATTCAATTCCCAACAACCACATGAAGGCTCCACAGCCATCTGTACAGAGACAGTGCACTCACATTCGCAAAATAAATAAATAAACCTTTAATAGGAAAACAAAGGAAAGAAAAGAGAAGAGAAGAAAAAGAAATCTTTTACTGTAAAAGTTGAAATACCTTCCAGAATACTGAGTCTTTGGTTGTCCAGACTTATTAAGAGCATTATTTGGGCCGGGTGAGGTGGCGCATGCCATTAATCCCAGCACTCAGGAGGCAGAGGCAGGCGGATTTCTGAGTTCGAGGCCAGCCTGGTCTACAAAGTGAGTTCCAGGACAGCCAGGGATATACAGAGAAACCCTTTCTTGGAAAACAAAACAAAACAAAACAAAACAAAAATAAGAGCATCATTCAGCGCCAGAGGCTAGTTATAATCTCCCAAGAAGCTTCACAGTGGTCTCCCACTGTGGCCATGTAAACTCCTTTCCTGTCATTTCCTCACGATTATTGGTCTGTATGCATTTGAGGGATGTTTCTGGAGTCACTGATATGACTCAGGATAGCTGTGTCTTTCCATATGTTTTCTGCAGCTGTGATAAAACACTACAACCATGGGGGCAACCTAGGGGCAGGAAAGTTACAGTCCCTGGTTGAGGGAAGGCAGGGCAGGAACCCAGGTGTAGATCAAGGGCAGACACTGCTTATCATCTTGCTTTCTCACACAACCCAGGCCCACTTGCCCAGGGTGGCAGCAACATACCCCATCCTCCTCCATCCATCGTCGGCCAAGGAAGTGCCCCACAGACTTGTCCACAGACCAGTCCAGTGGAGGAAGTTCTTAAGTTGAGATTCCCTCTTCCCAGTTTACTTTAGTTTGGGTCAAGTTCACGAAAAGCACACCAGCACACCGTGCTATTAACATAGGGAGGGATGAGAAACAGGCAATGTATTATTAAATGAGATGTTCTAGATATAAAATCTGTATGATTTGCATACATTTTTTCCCCATGACTGGAGCACCTTGGCTCTCTTGATAATATCATGGATGAACAGATGTTTTTATTTTTGTTTATTTATTTTGTTGTGCTAGTGATTGAACACCACACACACACAGAGACACAGACACACACACACACACACACACCAGGTAAGGACTTGACTAGTGAGCTATACCCTGTAGTTTACAGCTCTCAGTTGGTTTGTTTGTTGCTGTCTTTTTGGTGATGTGTGCTAGGTTTGAACTCAGGGCTTTTTTTTGTGCCAGGCAACTGACCTGGTCCTGAGTTATACCCACAACTCAAATGTTCATATTTGTTAGTTTATTTTAGTTTTTTTGTTTACTTGTTTATTTTATTAAGTCAAGATCTAGTATAACCAAGGGTTTAACAACTTTTTAAAAAATTATTTATTTTTATTTTACATGTATAAGTGGTTTTTTTAATAAGCTATTTCTTTTTTTTTTTTTTTTTTTAAGATTTATTTATTATGTAAGTAGCTGTCTTCAGACACTCCAGAAGAGGGAGTCAGATCTTGTTAAGGATGGTTGTGAGCCACCATGTGGTTGCTGGGATTTGAACTC
>NC_034590.1:141695754-141721902 GCF_900095145.1 Mus pahari | reverse complement strand
TTGCTACTTCATGACTGTAATTTTGCTACTGTTGTGAATCTTAATGCAAATATACGTGTTTTCCAATGGTCTTAGGCGACCCCTGTGAAAGGGTCCTTTGACCTCAGGGGTTCTGACCTCCAGGTTGAGAGCCACTGTTTTAGGTGTATTTAAGCACAGCACCAATTGATAAAACCATTCTAGTGATGATTAACTCAGTCATACACTCACGACAAAGCAAATATCAGTCTCACCGAGGAACTAAGCAAGCTAAATACAGCTCAGGTAAGACAAAACTCGTTGTAGAATCCATGAAAATAGTTTGTATGATCTGACTAATAAAAACATTTATAGCCGGGCGTGGTGGCGCACGCCTTTAATCCCAGTTTTTATCTCCAAGTGATGTTTTGATATCAGCAAGAAATTTAACTATAGAGCCGGGCGTGGTGGCACACGCCTTTAATCCCAGCACTTGTGAGGCAGAGGCAGGCAGATTTCTGAGTTCGAGGCCAGTCTGGTCTACAAAGTGAGTTCCAGGACACCCTGGGCTATACAGAGAAACCCTGTCTCGAAAAACCAAAAAAAAAAAAACAAAAAAAAAACAAACAAAAAAACAAAACAAACAAACTTCAAAAAAGAAAACAACCAGATTTATTTATGATTGATTGAGAACAACAAATTCATGACAAGGGTCTGGAGGAAGAGCCAGTGCTGGAAAAATCTCTAACCACAAAGATACTGAAGACAGAACATAAAAGTCACCAGGTTACAAAGCCTGCCTGCTCCAGCCTTCCTAGTGGAAAACAGGTTTTGCATTTCTTGCCTTGAGGGAACAACCCTGTGGGCTTAACCTTCTAGGCCCCTGGGATGCAGCCAGCAGTCCTCAACCTGTGGGTTACGACCCCTTTGGATTGTGTATCCCAGTATGATTCAGAACAGTAACAAAATTACAGTTACCATGAAGGAACAACGCAATAGTGTTCTGGTTGGCGGTCAGCACAACCCGAGGAGCTGTATTAAAGGGTCAAGTGCTAGGAAGGTTAAAAACAGCTGCTTTTGTGTGTGTGAGCGAGCACAGAGACCTCCGTGCGCCTGACACAGGTCATCGGGTTTTATTTTAACTTTTGCTGCTTATGGTTTTTTATATAGTGTTTAAGAAACCATTGTTACCGCGTGCCCTTAATCCCAGCACGTAGGAAGGAGAAGCAGATGGACCTCTGAGTTTGAGGAAATCCTATTTACACTGCAAGTTTCAGGCCAGCCATGGCACATGAGGCCCTGTCTCAGATAATAACAAAGAACAAAAATTGCGCTAACTAATAGGTTCTCAGTATCCATCCCTACATTTTCACTGGAGTGTTCAATAACATGAACGTCCATTGTGTTAGATGTGTAATGTAGCCTGGAAGCTTCCAGCCTTACCCCTGTCCTTCAGCCTCCATGGTCTCTCTCTTTCTTCAGGAATTGGTTGCTGAAGGCATGGGAGAGGAGCGGAGAGGTCTTCTGGGGTCTTCATTCAAGAGAACCAGCCCTTTCCTCACTCATCAGGTGTTCAATAGGTTTGTGTGGCTTCGGCGCCGAATCCTGCGGTTGGTGTTCTGGTGGTGGGTCAGGGAGCCCTGGGGAGGGTGCTGTTTCTGATGGTGACCATGATAGGTCCTGGGTTTTTGCCACTCAGCCGAACTCACTGATAGAGTCATGCCAGCAGGACCCCACCCCTGGCGGAGAGCCAAGCCTACCTTGTCTCCGGGGAGCTCTGCTGTGCTGCAGCTGTGCTGGGGAGGAGAAGCTACAGATGAAGTTCATCTCAGGATCCCCGTGTCTCTTCTCAGTGGCCTCTCATTGCTAGGGGTGCTCTGAGATCCATGAGTCTCTGCCCTCCCTATCCATGAGGGAATGGGTCTTCAGAACCGGGACTCCTTATTTTGTATGAGGAACCAGCCTGACTCTCTTAATGGCTCCACCCTCATGTTTTACGTTCGCAGCTATCACTCAGAAACCAATCTTGTCCGGTATATGAAGAAACTGGAAAACAAAGACATCTCCCTCGTTCACAGCATGATCCCACTGGTAGCTGTTTGTGGCCTTTCTTCTCACTTCTAATCCTATCCCAGTTCCCCCTGTGGGTCATATCTAACGCAATGCAAAAGGGGAGGAGCAGGGCCTCGGGGGTGGGAGGGTTCATAGATGGGGCATAGCAAATCACTAAGGGATGTTCCTTATATGTGCTTCTTCCAGGGATCCTGCACCATGAAGCTCAATAGCTCCTCCGAACTCACGGTAAGTTGGTCACATCTATGGAAGGGGGTATTTATGGGCCGGTTTTCCAGTTGGTATAGAAGCGGATGACAAAACTGACCTAGACGGTGACTCCATGCCTTAATGATCCTTTACTTTGTCATTCTGCAATCGTGGCAGAGACCCTGATATTTCTCACAACTTGATCAGTTACATTTATGGATAAAGCTGAGGGTAGTGGTGTTCCTGCTCTTTCTCATACACACAAATTATATATATATATATATATATATATATATATATATATTATAATTACAGAGCCCGCCAGGTATGGTGGCATATGCCTTTAATCTCAGCACATTCTGGAGGCAGGGGCAGGCAGATCTCTAAGTATAAGGCTGACTTGGTCTGAAAAGAGAATTCAGGACAGCCAAGTCTACAAACTCTGCCTCAAAAACCAAACCGAAACAACAACAATTATAGGCAAATTTTACTATTCTTATTGACAAAATTTTATCTCAGGATATTTTTAAAGCCATTGATACAAGCCATCTTCCTGGTTCAGCATCCCAAGTAGCTGGGTCTACAAGCATGTCCACCATGCCCGGCTATGTAAAGTAGTTATTATTACCACTATCTTTTACCATTCTGTTTAGTATGTGGTGTGTGTGTGTGTGTGTGTGTGTGTGTGTGTGTGTGTGTATGTGTGTGCATGCGTGTTTGTGCGCGCGCGCACGTACTTGCACATCACAGTGGTTCTCCTGTGTATGGGTCCCAGGGGTCAAAGCAAGGCCATAAGGCTTCATGACAAGCAACTCCATCACTGAGCCATCTTATCAACTCTTCAAATTTATTTATTTTTTTAATTAAAATAATTAGGTGACTAGTTTTTAAAAAACTCTTACTTTCTATTAGTTTGTAGTGAGCCTCAGAGGTAGGTTAAGAACATCAAGCACGTGCTGGAGGCTGCCTCAGTGGTAAACTGCTTGCCTGGTACTCAAGGGCTCTGATATGCTTCTGATCTGTTTCTGTGGCAGTTTTCTTCGTGGCTTTTGTGTCCCACTTGTACAGTGTAAACGGTGATAGTTCTTACATCCTTGGGTTGTGCAGATAAACCAAGCGAGTATTCTGAATGCCTTGAGAGCCCCCTGGCTCCTTGGTACCATTCTTGGTGATGGTATATTGTCATCCCCAGTATCAAAATCCTTGTTCCCCTTACACTGCACACATGCTTATTTTCCTCTTCCTGCCCTTCAGCCCATCACCTGGAGAGAATTTGCCAACATCCACCCGTTTGTGCCGCTGGAGCAAGCCCAGGGGTACCAGCAGCTTTTCCAGGAGCTGGAGAAGGATCTGTGTGAGATCACGGGTTACGACCGAGTCTCATTCCAGCCAAACAGGTAAGAGGCTTCATTCCCTCTGGTTGGCAGCTGTACAACACCCACATCCAAAGACAAAGTATTCTTTTAGTGTATTCTAATTGTTTTTTAATTATCTAATTTTATTGTATATGTGTTGGTGTGAGGGTATCGGATCCCTTGGAACTGGAGTTACAGACAGTTGTGAGCTGCCATGTGGTTGCTGGGAATTGAACCCAGATCCTCTGGAAGAGCAGACAGTGCTCTTAACCACTGAGCCTTCTCTCCAGTGCCATCGGTTTAGTCTATTTTTATCATTTATTACCATTTATCATTCTGAGTTGACTGGGCATTTAGTCTCTGCTGGAGGAGTACAGCCAGACTTCCAAAGTGGCCTCATTTGCATAGATATAAATTCGGTGATCATTTGTGAGCTGGGAGAGAAATTAAGAATGTTGAATAAGGCCTTGGTTTTCCACCATATGAGCCACCCCTTGCTGTTCCTTGAGCCTCCTTAGAGATAGCATGGTGCCTGAGTTCAAAGGGAAATGTTCCAAACCATGCAAAATTAGTTACAAGTCCAGCTTCCCATGTTATACGGGAGTCTCTGAAAGTAAACTGTGGTGCTTCAATTAAGATGAATTATTTACCTATGAGTGAGCGTAATAACCATAAATTTTGACATGTAGATCTTCCTTCATATTAAGAAAGTCATCACTGGTTTCTCTGTTTCCCTGGGATATTTAGATCCTAAATGCAAAATATCAAGTAGTTTATCCCTGCTGGGCATGGTGACATGCATCTATGATCATAGTATTGGCAGACGTAGATGGATCTCTGTGAATTTGATACCAGCATGACTCTACATTGTTAATTCCTGGACAGCCAAGACTATGTAGTGGGTTTTATCCCATTTTTGTTTGTTTGTTTAATCTCTGTTTTTTTCCATTTATTTGCTTAAAGCATCAGCCTAGAAGACATTGATAGTCTGACCAAGAAAAGAGTCTAATAATATTTAATTACCTTTGCCTTCCCCATTGAGCTCAGTGTGGTTTGCTCCAATTTGTTTCCAGAACTCTCTCTGCCATTCTTGAACTCACTCCATAGCACACACCAAATACACTCTAGAAACTTTTGGTTCAGAATTATGATACAATGTTTAAGGCAGCCAGAAACAAGAAGTGTATCTTCCAGGGACACATAAAGTAAAAGATAAGGTGAAATTACTGTTAGTGTGTTTGGCTTCTAAAGTTGAAGAAATTGCTGGTCTGGCTAGTTTTATGTCAACTTGACCCAGGGCACAGTCATCAACAGAAGAAAGGCCTCCAGGAGACTGGACTGAAGGCAAGAATAGGGCATTTTCTTAATTAGTGATTTGATGGGGGTTGGGGTGGTGAAGTCAGACTTTACAGATAGTGTCACCTCTGGGCTTGGTGGTCCTGGGTTCTATATGAAAGCAGGCTGAGCAAGCCATGGGTGAGCGAGCCAGTAAGCAGCAGCCCCCCATGGCCTCCAGATTCTTGACTTTTCTGAGGTCTTATCCTGACTTAACAGTGATGTAGAAGTATAAACCCAGCAAACTCTCTCCTCCCCAATTTGCTTTCGGTCATGTTTTCATCACAGTCGTAGTAACCCTAGAACAGTTGCTTTTGACAAATGAGAGTTCAAGGGAGCAAGGGAGATGACTCAGTGAGTAAAGTGCCTGTTGAGCAAGCTTTGAGGAAGTGGTAGCAACTGGGGCTCTGAGGCGAGATGGGAGGGGAGGCAGAGTCCTCACAATCTGCTGCTGTTTGTCTTTATTTTTTTATTTTATTTTTTTTTTAGATTTATTTATTTATTATATGTAAGTACACTGTAGTTGTCTTCAGACACACCAGGAGAGGGTGTCAGATCTTGTTACAGATGGTTGTGAGCCACCATGTGTTTGCTGGGATTTGAACTCGGGACCTTTGTAAGAGCAGTCAGTGCTCTTAACTGCTGAGCCATCTCACCAGCCCTGTCTTTATTTTTAAATCAAGACAAGATCTTACTCTGTAGCTTATGCTGGCTTCAAATTCATAGCAATTCTCCCAACTCAGTCTGGTGCGGAGATTATAGGGCCTGAGCCACCAAACTACCTTCAACTTTTTAGCTGTTAGGGTCCATAATATGATCTTTCCTTTAGGAACTATTTTTAACTCTCTGATTAATTAATTAATTAATTAATTAATTGAGACAATTAATCACTATGTAGTAATGGCTGGCCTAACGACTCAATATGTAGACCAGGTTGGCCTCAATCTCACAAAGATCTACCTGCCTCTGCCTTCCAAGCTGTGGGGTACCATGACTGCCTTATTGTCATTTTGGGGTTTGACTGAGGGCCTCAAGAATTCTAAGTGTGCAGTTTACCACAGCAGTTACCCCTCAACCCATCATACCTTTTGTCTTGTACAAATACAAAATCTGAAGTTGGCCATGGTGTTGCACTCCCAGGATCCCAGCACTGGGAGACAGAGGTAGGGGGATCAGGAGTTCAAAACCAGTCTCAGTCTAGACAACATGTCCCCAGTGGGAGATCTGGGGACAGCTGATGCTCAAGAGTGTTCTCCACTCCTGAGTTCTGTGTTGCTTTGTGTGTGTGTGTGTGTGTGTGTGTGTGTGTGTGTGTGTTTGTGTGTGTGTGCACACATGTGCAAAATATGTGGAAATATTTCTCATAAAAAATATTGGCTACAGTGAAACCTGTCTCCAAATATTCCTCATTTACCACATTTCTCTGGTGTCTGTGAAATTAGACGTTATGTTCTTTAGGCACAAGGAAGGATTAAATACACAAAACTAGATAAAACTAAGCTGAATTTGAGGCAGGCACTTCTAAATCTCAGCCTTTTCACCCATGATTCCTGGCAGGAGAGTTCCCATAAACAGACAGACAGACAGACAGACAGACATTGAGCTTTGCCCTTAAATGTTTGCTCTATAAAGGAAACTTTGGCTGTCTGAACTACCTCCCTGTCTCAGTGTACAATGTTGGTTTTTATTTAGTTTTTTTTTTCCTCAATTCATATTGTCTAGCTGTGCTTGTGCACCCAGATAGGGAGGCTGAAGTTGACCATAGAACACTGGGGTCCCTTCAACTATGGCCTCTTGCCAGCTTATTGGTTCATGATCGGTTGTTCTGGTTCCATCAGATAGCATTGAATTTCTTGGGGATCCTTTGAAGAATAAGTACTAGTTTTACATGAAATCATCCATTAGTTTCCCCGTATTCTGAGGTGAGTGCTCTTTCCTCTGAGTAAGGGCGAGGCAGTTCACACCACTGCTCACCCAGCTGCGGTGGGTCTGTGGCCCACTGTCCCTCAGCATTTCCCTGCAGGCAGCACCATCGCCTTTTCATTTTAAATAGATGGAAGGCCACTGCCTTAAATTCCCTCCACAGCGATACTTTTCTGCTGGTCCCCAACTGGTTTATACAGATAAGCATTTTTTTCATAATCCTTTTCCACCAACAGGTGGCACCAATAACCTTATTTAATGATCTCTCTGAAGTAGGCTTCACATGGCATCCAAACATATTTACAGTGTTTGGGAAAAAAACCCACCACCACCACCACCAACAGCAAACCGGCTGATATTCAGAGATGTAAGGCAAAAACTACTCAGCATTTCCCACCTGTTGGATTACTGGCTCTTCGGTCCAAAGAGTATCTTCTCTTTAAACACACACACACACACACACACACACACACACATACACAAAACAACAGCAACAACAACAACAACAATAAAAACCAATTTATTTGTTCATTTGTGCGTGAGAGAGTTCATGCGTGTGGATACATGTGCCATGTCATTTGGGTGATCGAGGGACAACCCATGGGACTCACTCTTTCCTTCCTTCATGTGAGGGCCAGGGGTCAAACTCAGGTTATCACCGATTGGCAGCAAGCCCCGCTTTACCCCCCTGGCCCCTCCCACTATTCCCAGTGTCTTTCAATGTCAATCCATGCCTGCCAGAAGGCAAGGTGAGTGGATGGTATGAGAACAAGCTAGGGGCAAATATAAAATATCTGCACCATTTTCCCGCCTTACCTCCCTCCAACTCCTTCCACACCTTCTTGCTCTCTCTTCAAATTTATGGCCTCTTTTTTTTTCATTGTTTTACACACACACGCACACACACGCACACACACACACACGCACACACACGATCCGATGAATCCATTGGTGTTGCTTGTGTATATGACTTTATGGCTGCCACTTTGTGTTGGCTGACTAACAAGGGGGCTCATCCCTAGGGAAGGCTACTTACCTGCTCTCTGCCACAGGGTGGAGCCTCGTGAGAGTCCCCTCCTCCCTATTAGCATACCTATTGGTATCACCCTTGATCATCTCATGTTTAAATAGCCATTTGGTTGAAGTATCATGGATGTGGCTCCCCGGTCATTTTTTGGAGACACGGTCTCACAGGAGTTTACTTTCTGCCCCGTCTTCTTCAGTGTTGCCCAGTGTTAGGTCAGGAGTTGTATTGTAGATGTCCTCACTGCGGCCAGGCACCCCACGATCATTTGCTCTCTGCATTTTGACAAGTTATGGTTTTCTTCAATGGCCTCCATCTGCACAAAGAGAAGTTTCTTTGATAAGAGGTGAAGGCTACACGTATCTGGGTTGTAAGGAGAAGTGTTTAGAATGCAGCTAGGAATTTTGCTTGGGTTTTTGTAACGTGGCTTTAGTGGATTCTCCAAGATCCATGACCTCACTATCCCTGTGTGGTTGGCTAGGTTTCCAGTCTCCAGCTTGATTTGCTTATGTTGGGCAGGCTGAAGTCCAATTAGACAGCTGTTGACTATTGTGGTGGTTTGAATATGCTTGGCCCAGGGACTGGCACTATTAGGAAGTGTGGCCTTGTTGGAAGAAGTGTATCATTGTGGGGGTAGGCTTTGAGACCCTCCTCCTAGTTGCTTGGGAGATAGTCTTCCTGGTTACCTTTAGATTAAGATGTAGAACTCTTACCTCCTCCAGGACCATGTTTGCCTGAATGCTGCCATGCTTTCTGCCATGATGATAACGGGCTCAACCTCTCAACCTGTAAGCCATTCCCAATTAAATGTTGTCTTTTGTAAAAGTGGCCTTGGTCATGGCGTCTCTTCACAGCAGTGGAAACCCTAACTAAGACAGTTATCTTCAGGAATAGGGGTGTCACTACACATTTTTAAAAGTCCCTTACTACAGGGAAAAGAATGACTTGTGTGTGAATTGCCAGGGGTGAAAGATGGTAATCAATTCCCAGCAAATCTCTTAAGCATTTCTTTCAGAGCCACTTCATAAAGCTACAGTTCTTTAGGTCCCTTGTGGGGAATGCACAGAAGTCTAGCTTGTTGAGATAAGGCAGGCACATAGCATGAACATTGCAGTAACTTTTTATGTACAGTAGATGCAAGGGCTGATGTTGGATCACATGAGCATGTAAGGTAAAATGCAATAAGGTTTTTAAAAATGGTGTGTGTGTGTGTGTGTGTGCCCACCCAAGGAAGTCAGAAGAGGGCATCAGGTTCTCACGACTGGTGTTTCAGGCAGTTCTAAGATGCTCGGCATGGGTGCTGGGATTTGAACCATCCTCTGGAAAGAGCTGAAATGCCCTTGATGGCTTAACTCTCTCTAGCACCTGCAATAAGAGTTTGTTGGAGGAAGGTCATTCATTCACCAGACAGCGTTTATTATACATCCCCTCCCCCCTTTTAAAATCCATGTTCGTGGCATAAAAAATAAATTAAGAATAAAGTGGACAAGAACCTTGACTTGGGAAATAGCCAGCCTCTTTGGGGCCTACTGATTGAAAGTAGGAAGTTACTCTCTCAGCACAATAACTCAGTGAAGAACTCCAGGATGTGAATTGGCTTGATATGGTTCAGGGATGGCCTGGACGGCTGGAGGGTGGGAGCTCACAGCCATAGGACCGAGCTAGGGTCGCCCTGACAGAGTTGGCCTTGTTGACTGGGATGATACAGTCTTGGTGTGGATGTCCTCACCATTCGGAACATCCGCAGGGTTTTTTAATTCCCCATTTGATGACAGAGCAGCAGGGGACCACGTAATGAGAGGTGATAGCATTCATTTCTTTGTTCTTGAAATAAAAGGCGTTAAGCATGCTGGCACTTTTGGCTTCAGCTGTAAAATGAGGGATAAAAATGAGTGAGTGTAGCATGGAGAACAGGGCTCTGTGAAGGCAGCAGAGAGCCCCGTTACTCTCACTTCCCCTGCCCTGCTTCGTGGAGAACCAGAACTCTGACCCATTTGCAGTCGTCTCAGCTTTGCTCACAGGAGCATTAGTCATTAAGCATGCTCTCAAAGTGGTGCCTGCAAGATAATGGCAGGCTTCTAGCAGCCACACATTCAAAGGGCAGAAACAATGTGTGATAGGAATGGAAAGTTTCCATGGCAATAGTGTGGTCTTTGCATGACTCAATATTTGATGGTATTGGAAAAAGCTTATTTTTCTAGGCGTGATCATTGCGCTGCAGACACATTATTAAGATTTCTTTTCTCTGAAATAGACTCATTGGTTTGAACTGATAAAACATGAGCCTGGTGTTTGTTTCACAATTGCTTAGTTCGGCATAGAGGGGGTTTGTTGAGTGCAGGATGTGTTTAGGAATGAGGCTCACCACAAACTGATCCTCATATCTTCTTATAATTTCAAATTTCCCCCTTGTAAAACCTAGAAAATGGGTTCCTTATTATTCCCACAATTTTTTTTAAGCCAGTCAAATTCCCCCTAGTAAGACCAGGTTGATTCGAAGGTCCTGAGCTGATAAGCATGGCCCACCTTTAGTTAGTGCCAACCTGTTAATCTTCTATGCTGTATGATAGGAACCTGGACCATGGCTGCTTAACGTATAGTCAGTGTCTGGTAGATCCTGAATGAACACGGGGAAAACCTGCAGACCACAAGCCTGACTCTCCCCCTCTTGTCTTTGCAGCGGAGCACAGGGGGAGTACGCTGGACTGGCCACCATCAGAGCATACTTAGACCAGAAAGGAGAGAGACACAGAACAGTGAGTGAGCATGGGCAGGGCGCGCTGGCTCCCTCGGGGAGGTTGCAGCCTTTTGTTCTGTGGGACCCACCTTTGCAGCCTTGTTGGAAGTGGAGAGGCAAACATATAATCAAGAAGTGGTCATCAAAGACATCCCACGTAATCACTGTGACGGAAAACATTCAGAAATAAAAGGCTTTTGTGTAAGCCCAGCATATGGAGTTAGTCAGCGGGCCATGAAAGTACTCTCTTGGGAGAGGGAGACGGAACCTGATTGCTGCGTTTGCTGACCTCCTTGTTGGCTCCGCCCTAGCCCTGGGCCTAAGATTAAGCAATTATAAGCCTAAGCATTGTCTGGGCCATACGTATCCTCAGAAGATGCCTCTGAATAACTATGTCCCCCATGGAATTGTTCCTAGCACTAAGCAGCCACGAGGATGGGGAGCTGATATATTTCTGCTACATGTTCTGCTCTGGTCATGGGAGTCTGGTTTGCAAAAGTGACTCCTCTGGTGACCACTGGGGTTGTTATCTAAGTAGCTGGTGCTACTGGGTACCACCACTGTCCCAGAAAAGATGTGTTGTGATCTATGCAAAGTCTCTCCTTAAGGCCAAAGGAGGCCTCTGTTACTGGTCCCTTCATTTTGGAGGCCAGTTCCATGCTAGGGTTTCTACTGAGCTGTGGAGTTGGAATTCTTAGAGGGATTCTAGGGTAGGTATCAGGAGTAGGACAAAGAGGCCCTGACTGTTCCAGGAGAGTTCCAGAAGGTTCTTACCTAAGTGGGTCATGTCAGTCAGTGGTAGCCCAAGCTTATGTCCTTTCTGAGTTTATTGAAGCTGATTTTTTTTTTCTGGTTAGTCTGAATTTTACAATGAAGAATTTTAAAACTTTCACATCTTTTAAAAGTATATGAGGCATGTTTTCTCCCTCTGTAGCCTAGCCATCTGATTCTAAAAGTGTGTCTTCCCCACTGGGAGGGAATAGAATAATAATTCCTCCTCCTCCTCTTCCTCCTCCTCCTCTTCCTCCTCTTCCTCCTCTTCCTCTTCTTCCTCCTCCTCCGTGGTGTTGGAGGTGGAACCCAGGCCTTTCCTGTACTTGGGCAATACTGTATACCTGAGCTACATCATCAACAGGTTTTGTTTGTTTACCATTATACTTCTATTATTATAGACATGTAGCCCAGGCTGGCCTCACACTCTCTGTTCAGCTAAGAATGCCTTGAACTCCTTACCCAACCTCCTGCCTCCACCTCCCCAGATGCCGAGATTGTCTTTCTGTGCACATGTTCCACTTGTTTTGATGTTCGGTTATGTTTGTACATTAGTTGAGGTAGGGTCTCAGTCCATAGTTCAGGCTGGAATTGAACTTGCAATTGTTTTTGTCTCAATACCTTAAGTTCACAAATGTATTCTACCATAGCTATCATTTCAACTGATTTTTTAAAAAATATTTTATTTATTTTATGTATGTGAGTACACTGTAGCTGCGTCCTGACACACCAGAAGAGGGCATCAGACCCCATTACAGATGGTTGTGAGCCACCATATGGTTGCTGGGAATTGAACTCAGGACCTCTGGAAGAGCAGTCAGTGCTCTTAACTGCTGAGCCATCTTTCCAGCCCTGAATTGATTTTTAACAATTTTTGAAATATGCCATTTGTAAAATCAGAAATTACTGAGCCCTGGGCATACATAGGGAGAGTGTGGCAGCCAGACAGACCTGATGATACAGTAGACAGACATGCCAATGTAGATTTATTCACTTGGTTTCTTGTGAATAAATCATCTCTTAGCTTTATGAAGAAAGGGTAGTTTAGATTTATGCATATTCTTGAGATTCATAGAATCAGAAAGGGGGCTAAGATGTGCAGAGAGGGGACACCACATGGCCCACTCCTTATTCCTTCATGGGTCTCAAATACCTGTAAGCCTTGAAGTTCCTTGTCCTTGCCTATCCACTGTTGCTCAGTTGAGAACCTGAACAAGGGGCAGGTCTTGCTGTGAAACCATTCACACTGCCCAGCCATTGATTGCCAGAGAAGCCATCAAACCAGTGGATCTCAAACCCTCCTAAAGCTGTGACCCTGTAATACAGTCCCTCATGTTGTGGTGACCCCAACCATAAAATTATTAACTGAAATTTTGCTACTGTTATAAGTAACTGTAATGTAAATATCTGTAGACATAGAGGGTTGATAAAGGGCTCACAATACACAGGTGGAGAACCACGGCACCCAAACCTGTGGCAAGCCCAGGACTAAGCAATGATAATGAGCCAGCCAGAACTTAGGTTTTTTTCCCACTCTCTGGTCCTTCCCAACCCTCAGTATTCACCTATCTCCTCATTCTGACCGCAGAAAATAGTTGCTTTGATATAGGAGTTGAGTACCAAGCCAGACACTCCAGATGAGAGATCTTCTGAATTGGGTGAACACAATCCTCGGTGATTGGTGTCGGTGGCTCTTGCTCCCTTCCCTCTCTGAGCATCCCAGGCCTCTTCCTCCTCCACTACCCATCCCTGGGTAGGATTCTGCACTTCTGGACAGTACACAGGAAGGCAGGAAAGCCCTCCTAGCTGCTGAGCTCAGGAACATGGACAGAACCCGACAGTCTGGCTGCCTTCTAGACAAACAGCTTTAATTTTAGCCCATTTTTAGAGAAGAGAATGACTTATTCAAATAACCAGGGAAGATTTTCCACATTAGTGATGTCTAAGGCAGCTGCTCCCACACCATAGGCTCTAATGGAGCTCAGTCAACATACCCTTCTCATTTGAAAATGAGTTGGAGAAGTTACAGAGCTATCCAGGTTCCTGGTGGTTCTCTGCCTTCCAGCTGGTTTTGGATGTGACTTCACAATTGCTTTGGGTCAGCTTCAGAGGCTCCTGAAATAGAAGGCCCAAGTTTATGATTCATCAGTTTAATTTGAAAAAAAAAAAAAAAAAAGTGAATTATTTAACAAACACTTAGCAATTACCATGTGCCAGGCATAAAGCACTCTATAATCCGTCTTTCACTTTGCTGGTCAAATCTCAACTGGTGTTCTGACGAGAGGCTGAGTTTCCTATAGAAAGACAGAACACTGGGCTCTCGCATCAACACATCTACGCCTTTTAAAAAAAAAATAATTTTTGAGAGCCATTTCTCTTCCTGAATGTCTGAGGCAGTCATAGCTTTTGTTGGGTTTTAATCACTGGAAAATACGGAAGTTTTACTCTGTCATACCATCAGTAATTGTTTGAGGATGAAGTCTGCTTCTACACAGGCTTCCTGGAAGTTAGGATAGAGCGTCTCCCTAAAGGATGTATAAACTATGTACCATGGTTGGATTCACCTGAGAGAATCCAATAAATACATCAGTTCTGGGTTCTGATACTTCTGTGTCCAGCAGAACACTGTGGTTTTAAAGCGAGGGGGAATTAACTTTAGGGTGAAGGCAGCTTAAAGTTGTCCAATCTCCCCAGACACAAGAGTGTCTACAGCACCTGTCTCCTCTGTTCCAGGGTGCGATTGGTTTCCCATGGCTGCTTTAACAAATGACAGTGTCTCGTGACAGCACTCAGGGACTGTCTTACAGCTAGAGGGCAGAATCAGAAACTGTCTTCCTGGTGCTGGCAGACGCCTTTCTCTGTGGAGCTAGGGAGGACCAGTTGCCTCTCATCGTCGCAGGCCACCTTCCTCCTGGGTGCGGGTCCTCTTCTTGCCGTACCGTAAAATTCTTGCTTCGCCCATCGCAGTTCCCTCCATAGCTAGAGGATAGGATGGGATGGTGTTTGCGTGTTCATGTGCGAGTGCAGGTGCTCACAGAGTTAAACAGGAAGGAAATGAACTCAAGCAGTCTTTGAGAGTATACCTACCATTAACTGCTGAACCATCCAACCTCTATCCTCCATGCTGTGTGAGTGTGTTCATGTGTGTATATTTGAGTATATCTGTGTGTGTGTGTGTGTGTGTGTGTGTAGTAGACTTGTGTGTGTTCGCATACATGTGGTTTTTTCCTCACTAATTTATTCATTTTACATCCTAGTCACACACCTCTCCCCATCCCCCACTGTCCCTCCTCTCCTCCCAGTCTCACTCTTATAAATCCCTTCCCTCATTACCCCCTCCCCTATTCTTCAGAGAAGGGGAAGCCCCTCCTTGGGTACCACTGTGCCCTGGCACAACAAGTTGCAGCAGGACTAAGCGCATCCTCTCCCAGCAAGGCCCGACCAGGCAGCCCATCTAGGGGAAGGGAATCCAATAACAGGCATCAGAGTCAGAGACAGTCCCTGCTCCAATTGTTAAGGGACCCACCCGAAGACCAGGCTGCACATATATTACAAATGTGTAGAGGGGCTAAGCCCAGCCCCTGCATGCCCCATGGAAAGGGGTTAGCTGACTCTGGTGTCTGACCCCCTCTGGCTCGATTAATCCTATGCCCCTACTCCTCCACACTACTCCCCAAGCTCTGCCTGATGTTTGGCTATGGGTCTCTGCATCTGTTTCCATCTGATACTGAAACCTCTCGGGAGTCAGTCATGCTTTCCTTCAGTCATCCTGTTTGGGAGGAATCATCTAGAAGCTGCGTTTTTCCCCTGGAAGTTCATTTTTACAGCCCCTCCGCAGAGGAGACGCCACACCGGTTCTGTGACTTGTTTTCAGGGCAGGAGATGATTTGAGTTCTATCAGGAAACTTCTGTCCTGTCCTCTCTAGTGCTGTTTCTCTCTGAGACCCGAACTGTAAGGTTCCCATAGTCCCGTTTCCTGATGTGGGGGAACCAGTGGGAACATAGGCTTGCAGCTCTGTGTGCCCCTACCATACCCAGCAAAATCCTTTTTGGGGCTTCTGCTCAATGGTGGGCGTGGGCTTTCCTGGCGTGCAGGAGGACCTGGGTTCAATGCTTTGTACCTTTCCCCCTCCCCCGTCCCAGAAAAAGAAATCCAATAAAGGAATTGGAGATGCAGCTCAGTGGAAGAGGAGTCACCGGGCTGTGAGCAATCCCAGCACTCAAATCCCAAACCAAATCCAGCAGGTCTTTTGGTCACAGTGTCTTGAGACACGGTCCCTTGATTTTTTTTTTTTTTTTCCCAGTGAAGCCATGTTCCATTTTGTCAGTCACCTACTGCACTGTGGATCCCTGGGTATTATTTCTCTGAGTCACGTGAGCACAGGGCAGGCGCTGATCATTCTCCTTGCAGAATGTTTGGTCCTCACACTAATCATTCACAGCAGAGTAAGGACTTAGTAAGTGTTGGCACAGGGAGGCCCTGGGGTTGTGTCTGTCATTGTCATCTGGCCTGGTTCAGCCAAGAGCAGCCCTGAAGTTGTGGGATTGGAGTCCTAGAGATCAACTTGCAACCTCATGTTGTTAGAAGGTACTTTCCATATGCTATGCCTAAGATGAGGTTAGAAAGGGCACGGGCCTGGCTTTCATGCTCTGGGTTAGGAGAAGGCATTCTGATGTCTTTAGAAAAGTATTTGGGGATTCAAATGGAAATTCCCCTTCAGGACATTGTTCTTGCAGTAACAACACTAATGACCACAGATTTCAAGGCACCAGTGGTCAGGTTTAGTAAAACCATGTGGCGCCTAATGTGTGTCATAGACAGTCATGCTAGGAGGCTTTTCTCTAATTTGAATATCCTGGTGATATTTTTTCTTTTTCTTTCTCCTTTTCTGCCTCCTTCCCTTATGCGTGCAAGGTCTGTCTCATTCCTAAGTCAGCACATGGAACGAATCCAGCAAGCGCCTACATGGCGGGCATGAAGATCCAGCCTGTGGAGGTGGACAGATACGGGAACATCGATGTGGCTCACCTCAAGGCCATGGTACTCACCCTCCCCGTCACAGATTGGGGTGCTCTGGGGTGGGAAAGGAAAGATGATGGTGATGTCATGGTTAGGGAGGGGCCTGGGGAGGTCTGAGATGGGGGTGGAGGGGTATGAAATCGATGGACGGTGTCAACTTTGTCTACTCTTGTATGTAATGAAAGACATTGATCCCTTCTCTAAATGGGTCTGTAAGGAAAGTGTTCAAAACTAAAAAACCTAACAATCATTAAGGAAAAGAGAAAAATAAAAAGCAATTGTATTTTTGGTCCCCAATTAAAATCCCATAGAAGATGTCTCCCATCCCCCTCCCTGCCTCACAGAGAGAAGGGTCTTTTCACAGATCCCCTCAGCCCTGATCCTTCCACTTGGAATATAACGAATGAAATATTTATTGTGGTGCCATGGTGTGAAGACTCTGCAGGGCCTGCTTCCCTGTCCGTCCTCATATTTCTCCATTCACGGTCAGACAGTCACAGTTGCACTGGGAATTAAAGCACAGCACACATGCAGATTTCGTAAGTCTCCCAGCCGGATTCCAGGCAACATTCTCCCCTGTTCCCTCCAACACCAACCCCCACTCCCAATCTCTCAACCTCCAGGAAGAGGTTGCTTAGCAACCGTATCTGTTTTCCACCAGTGGACTGGAGGCTGCATCTTAAGTAGAAGGGAAATTGGTGAAATAGCTGTGTGATTCTGTCAGGGTTATTAGGCCTGGGGACCGAAAACCTACGCAAAAGCCCTCAAAAGGATGCTGAAAACGCACAGACCCGTTCATCTTTTTAACCCTCTACTTCCTTTCCATTGCCTCCCCCCCCCCCGGAAATATTCTGGGTCACTAGTAGTTATTAAGCTTGTCCAATATAGAATATGACTTGATTTTCCTCCCTTATTACCCCTGCTCTCATTTGCTTGCCAAGAAAAACCAAGTAGAATTACCCTATTACATACAGTTGCTTTCTTGAGGCGGGGGAAGTAGGCACAGTGACACACACTTGTAACACCAACAATTCGAAGGAGAGGCAGAAGTTCAAAGCCATCCTTGGCTACACAGAAAGCTAGAAGTCAGCCTGAGCTACAGCCTGGTGGTGGTGGCGGCGGTGGCGGCGGCGCACGCCTGTTAATTCCCAGCACTTGGGAGGCAGAGGCAGACGGATCTCTAATTTCCAGGCTCGTCTGGTCTACAGAATGAGTTCCAGGACAGCCAGGGCTACCCAATAAAACGCTATCTCAAGGAACACAAACAAGCAAACAAACAAGCAAACAAACGCTGCCTCAAATAAATAAATAATAAATAAACCCCAAACCAAACCAACCAGCCAAACAAACAAAACAAACCTGTCTCCAAAACAAAACAACGGAAGTGAGGGAGATTTTTTATGAAAACCATAACACTTATCACACTTCTGTGGGAAGGAAGGTAGGACTGTGTACAGCAAAACAAACAAACAAACAGAAATGAGCAGAAAGGCTAGCTAGACGATTAGTCATGAACAGAGAGACACCTCCCTGCCACCCTCCCTGCCACCCTCCAAACAGCCTGAGATAATTTTTTGAGGTGGTTTGAACCAAAGCAGAACTGTTTTACAGAACTGGACTCAAACTATCCAAAAACCTTCTGAACAGCCTCTTGGTTCTGGCTTCATTTGTTGAGACACAGTCTCATGTAACCCATGGTTACAGTGTACCCTAGGATAGCTGTTTACTCAGTGCTGTGGTTATTGGTGTGTACTGCTCTTAATCGGTACAGGGAGCAAGCCTGGGGCTCTCTCTCTGCATGCTAGGCACCCCCCCCCCCCCCCCCCCGTCACCTGAGCCATATCGAAAGCCTGGTGTCTTTATCCTAAAAGGTCTTTGCTGCTGCTTTTGGGTGATTTATGAAGGGACAATTGGTCTTGCAACAACCACAGTTGTAGACTGAGATAGTGTCCAGAATTCAAACATCAAGATTTCACCTTCCCCCATCCTATAAAATAAAAAAGCGAAGTCTTGGCTGAGGAAGGATCAGGTCACTTCCTCCCTTAATGTCCCCCTCTCCACAGGTGGATCAACACAAGGAGAACCTGGCCGCCATCATGATCACATATCCATCTACCAATGGTGTGTTTGAAGAGAATATCAGTGATGTGTGTGCCCTGATTCACCAGCATGGAGGACAGGTCTACCTCGACGGGGCAAACATGAATGCCCAGGTGTGAATGCTTAGTGCCCCTTGGGAAACACAGATTTGTTTAATCTTTTAATTTTTTTTAAAGGTTAATTTTATTGTGAAACCAAGCAGCTTATATTGTCAGGAGTGCCATTCCTCTGGGGACACGACGAACTGGGCAAGTTCTTGATTGCCTAGATGATGGATTACCAGTTGAATAGCGCAGCTGGGCATCTGGATTGTCTCAGGAAAATCGGCAGCCTCACTCCCCCCTCCTCAGCCCAGCATCCTCTAGGGCCCAGAGTCTAGGTGCACATAATAAATACCCAGCCTTGAACTGGCAGGGAAGGTGGTGCTGGTCCTGTGGAAGCTGCCTGTTCAATAGAGTGCCCACACTGCAGCTCAGGGTTAGCACTGCCTCTTTCTCCTTTGCCCTAAGGTAGACATTTAGTTAAGGACTGCCCCAGTGCATGTCTCTGAATAGGACTAAATGTTCAGTTTGTTTCTATAGAAACCACAGTCACTTTGACTGTGGGATGGCAGGTTGACTACAGAACCTTTTAGGAACTCCCTTTTACGGGCAATATTTAAGTTACACAGGTGTGTGCGTGTGGAGGTCAAAGGAGAACGTGCAGGGGTGGGTCTTAGGGATCGAACTCTGGTAGTTAAACTTAGTGTCAAACGCCTTTACCCGCCGAGCCAGCTCACCGCCCCCAGGAAGCCTTTTCTATGAGCATTATGGATGTGGCTCTGCGGCTCCTTTCCTGAGGAGACAAACAGCCCAGAACAGGATGCCCTTCCTGAGTGCCATGACGTCGACTTTCGCTCTTTCCCTTTGGATAGGTGGGAATCTGCCGTCCTGGAGACTTTGGGTCTGATGTCTCTCACCTAAATCTTCACAAGACCTTCTGCATTCCCCACGGAGGAGGCGGTCCTGGCATGGGGCCCATCGGAGTGTGAGTTGTGGGGTACTGGCTTCGGGATTGTTTAGAAAGCAGGATGGCCCAAAACTTCTTTTTTTTTTTTTTTTTTTTTGAGACAGGGTTTCTCTGTGTAGCCCTGGCTGTCCTGGAACTCACTTCGTAGACCAGGCTGGCCTCGAACTCAGAAATCTACCTGCCTCTGCCTCCCAAGTGCTGGGATTAAAGGCATGCGCCACCATGCCCAGCAGCCCAAAACTTCTTATTCTTCCTATCCGAGTCTTCAAGTCCGAGGAATTACCTTCATGTCTAGTGCACTTCCAGCAGCTTGGATACACAGCTGGAGTGTTTTAGATTAGGTCCAAAGAAAAACAGCATTCGCTTAGTAACCATGGTATTCACTCAGCCTCTCTGGGCTCCGAGAGCATGCTTGTTAACTGTCATGAACAGGAAGCTGTTCTAAAGTATAAGGGGTCAGAACTAGAATGTTAGTACCTGTAAGTGTCATGGATTTGACCTTTAATTTCCAAGAGTGAGCGAGTTATCTATCTATCTATCTACTTATTTATTTATTTTTACAGTTTTCCTTAAAAAATAGCTTATAATTGCTGGGTGTGGTGGCACTTGCCTTTAATCCCCACACTCGGGAGGCAGCGGCAGGCGGATTGTTGTGATTTCTTTTTTTTTTTTTTGGTTTTTTGAGACAGGGTTTCTCTGTATAGCCCTGGCTGTCCTGGAACTCACTTTGTAGACCAGGCTGGCCTTGAACTCAGAAATCCACCTGCCTCTGCCTCCCGAGTGCTGGGATTAAAGGTATTTGCCACCACACCCGGCTGTTGTGATTTCAAGACCAGCCTATTCTACAAATGAAGTCCAGGACAGCCAGAGCTGTTACGCAGAGAAACTCTGTCAACACAACAAAACCAAAAACAAAAATAGCTTATGATAATATTGAGAGTGAATTAGATGGAAAGCAGGTGCTGAACTCCTTTTAGGTTTAAGTTTCATCACCTCTTTGATGAATAAGGAGGAAACAAACTTTATTACTAGGGGCAACTGGATGATGTCACTGTGTCCTGATGGCATGTATTTTAGTTGTTGATAGTTTCCTTGCTATAGTAACAGCCTTATCCAGAAATTCTGGAGTTTTCAAAATGTGTGGTGGTGAATGGGGAGGGGTTGTGTTTAGGGTTGCTGGGAACCTGGTTGTCTTTTCCTTTTGATCTAGATTATGAATGGCTAATGAGTGTGCCGGGTGGTTCAGAGGGTGCGTAGTAGGGCAGTGTTCGTGTGTTAGGCTCCAAGTGGAGGGCGGGGGCATCAGATCAGCAGCCTGCCATAGCCAACAGATAGCTTAAAAGGATGTGGGTTGCTATGAGGAGGCTGTGTGAGGCTGCCTCTGCCAAGTCTACCTCCACAGTCCTTGGAAGCTACTAGAGGGAAGGGAGGGAGGGAGGGAGGGAGGGAGGGAATTGAGAGAACCCACCTGAGTTCCTTTCTGGTAATTTGTCCCTACCACCATCAGTGTTCTGAGCTCCTAGAGAAGGTAGCCACTTAGTTCAATTGCATCTTTTCCGCATCATTTCAATGTGTGCTTTAAAACCAATACAGGAAGAAGCATCTTGTTCCCTTTCTGCCCAGTCATCCCATCATTTCCATAAATCCAAGTGAGGGCACCTGGCCCGTGGGGACTGTCAGTGCAGCCCCATGGGGTTCCAGCTCCATCTTGCCCATTTCATGGGCTTACATTAAGGTGAGCTTAAGAACACATGTTACTGTGTGGAGGGGTGGGACTCACTTTCTCAGAGGGGTTGAAACTGAAACCTGTGACCTGAGAAGGGACTCAGGGGACAGCGCTGTTGGATGAAGTCACGGCCAATGCTGGGGTAGAGAGAAACCTTCTAGAAAGCCACCCAGAACTGTTTCATCTGTTCCTTTGGGTTCTCATGATGGCTTTACGTTTTTCCAGACACGATTAAGTCCCATGAGTCATGCGAATGTTCTGGCTGCGTCATTTGGTTTCCTGTCGGGTACACACAGCTCCAGTGACAAGCACTGCGCATGGTCATGGTGACGCTTTGCTGAGATCCTGGGGTACGGGAGAGGGCGCATTGCTTGGCGGCGTGGAGGATAAGATGAGACGTATCGAGAATTTGAGGGTGGTTCTAGAACCTCTGCTCTCAGGACTTGGAGAACTGTGATTTTAGGGGTAACTAAGCTTTGTGAGAGAGCCGGCTTATCGGCCTTGGCCTTCTCCACGGAAACATTCAAACCGGAATTGATTTTATGCAGCTCGTGTTCAGACTGGCCTGCCCACCTCCTAGGGTCCAGTCTGTGAATAGGCACTCTTACTAGGTTGTTAATTAGAGCAGCCTTTTCATAGCAGTGGCCCTTGTTAAAGGAAGGGTGGCCTCGGGTGAGACAAAACCCCAAACTCGGCTATACAAATTGTGCTGGGTAACTGTGGGGCTGGCTCTGTTTGAATGTGATGACATTTATGATTCTTCTTTAAAAGCTTATTATTTTCTGTTTTGAGACCCGGTCTCCTTATCTCCCTGTGTCCAGTCTGGATATAAGGTTATGATTCTCTTGTATCAGCCCCCTAACTGTGGGACTGACTATAGGCACGGATGGTCATGTGACTGCCTGGTATTTATGATTCCTTTTTTATCTAATAGTTTGAGACTTTGTTTATCATATGTGTGTGGATGTTTTGTCTGTTTATATGTCTGTGTACTGTGTCTATACAGTGCCTGTTGGGTATATTAGATTGCCTGGGATTGGAATGACACATTTAGGTATTAGCCACCGTATGGGTCCTGGAAACAGGTCTTTTGGAAGAGCAGCCAGTGTTTTTAAGCACAAAGCCATTTCGCCAGTCCCTATAATTCTTGTTTTATTTTCATTTTTTCCCCTTTTTGGTTTATTTTTGTTTCTGTTTTTGAGACAGGCGTCTTTGAGCTCCTAACCCAGCTGCCTCTGTCTCCTAAGCCCTGGCCTTCCCAGCATGCACCTCATTCAAGCATGCCCAGCTTCATTTATGATTTTTAATGAAAAGTTTACTGGAAGCAAAGGCAACAGTTCTGTAGTACCCTGGAGCCTTGAAGCTGCCTTTGAAATGTTATGCAAGTCATTTGCAAATTAGAGGAACAAGCCCGAAGAGAATGAAAACTGTCTTCTTTGCAAACAACCAAAGCCCCAGTTCCCTTTGATCCATGGAGCCTGTAAAATTGGGCTATTTGTACAAACAAATTTGGGCTGGAGATGGTTTCTTACATATAGAAAGTAAAGTCCCTAAGGCTGTTTTGGCCATATGCCCAGAACACCAAACCGAACATGAGTGTTAAAGCTAAGTGAGTAGTGTTTGTTTGAGCCTTATCTTCCTCCGGGCTATTACTTCTCCCATAGACACACTGGGTGGAGCTTCTTCACTTTCCTCTGCACCCACTGTGGATAATCATCAGGAATACTCTGTCCCCAATGCCCCTGAACCCCTCATGGCATCCTACTACTGTCACTGCCTGGCCTCACCAGCATGTGCTTTGGCCCCATCCCACTGAGAATAAAACTCAACTGATGTGGGCATGTGCTTGGAGCCACCAGCATGTAGAGAATGGCACTGGGGACTCTGACATGTGGGAAGTTGGCTGGGCCATGTCCATGTCAAAGCAAAGATTTAGGACATGAGATTCTAATCCACCCACGTTGCCATGGTGACTCCCAGATGACAGTCACTTGCCTTTCCCACTGTGGGTTGTTGTCAATCCTCTCACTTGGCACTTTCCCCCTCCCCCTCTACAGACCCAACCTCCCCTCATTTGGTTGTTTTCAAGGTTCTGGTAAAGTTTAGCTTTCACTTTCCAAAGCCCACTCCGGCTCCACCAGGTCACATTGTTCTCTCTTCACTTTGAACTTTGAACCAGTGTTTTGTTGTGCACTTGGATGTGCGGTCCCTCAGCCATGAACACTGGTGTAATCTTGATTTTTCACCCTTTGTGTCCTTCACCCTGTATGATGGCAAGGACTCATGACCAGAATAAGAAAAGATTGAGGCTGGCAGTTGCTGTACACAAACATGAATAATGTTTACATTCCTCATTGTGGACAATGGAAAGGCAAAGCACACAAAATTGATCTGGTGGACTTGGGCCAAGATCTCATTGGATTCCTCAAAATTCTCATTACATCTTAAATTCACATAAATGAAAAATACACATTACAACATTTCTAAGAACATTCTTTTTTTTTCCCTTTGAAGCGCAGTAGCAGGCAGGCAGCTGTGCCCTACTTTCGGGCTTTGTTGCTATGACCCCACCCTCAAAAACTAAAATAAGTAAAATTAGCGTTTAAAGAAAAAAACAAATTTCAAGTGTGGAGGAGATTAACAGGTCTCCTTTCTGGAATTTCCATTCATTTTTAATCTGCAGTGATGCTGAACTGGTGAGCTCATCATTGAACAAATTGATCTGGGGGGCATCTGTTAGTGTCTTGACTTTTACCTCACCCACTCAATGGCTGCTGGCTCCTTTTCTCTTTGCTGCAGATGATGGGTGGAAAGGGCCTCAAGGAAGCCACAGAAATCGCCATTCTAAATGCCAACTACATGGCCAAACGACTAGAGAAACACTACAGAGTCCTCTTTAGAGGTGCAAGAGGCAAGTATCTCTCTCTCTCTCTCTCTCTCTCTCTCTCTCTCTCTCTCTCTCTCTCTCTCTCTCTGTGTGTGTGTGTGTGTGTGTGTGTGTGTGAGGGGTTCCTATATAACTATACTAGATATAGATGTGATTTTGAAAGGTGAGAGGGATGCTTTAATTTCTTAGAATATACAAAAGTATAGAATTCTTGCAAATATAGCCAACTTACTCATTACTATATACAAAATTATCCTACCCTAGTCTACACAACCTAGTTCAGCAAGGGGCCTACATCACACAGAGAGATGTTCACATAAACACCATGAGCCGATCATGCACAGGGTGTTGTAGAAATGTCTGGAATAGTGGAGCCACTTAGAGCAGGAAGAGTCAGGGTGGAGTAGTTTGACAAAGGAAGCAGTTATTTAAGATGAGCGAACATACACAGGACCCAGGAGGAGTTGCCTGAAGGGTGTGCTTGAGGTGGGGTAGGAGAGAGAGGGCCCGAGAGACAAGGTTGAAAAGACAGCCTGGTACCTGGAAGGTCTTGGGAGAATCTAGACTTAACTTCTGAGCCAATTCTAGCCACTAAAGGTTTCCCAGCTTGAGGAATGACATGGTCAGATTCATTAAAAGGCTGAGAATTGTCAAGGCAGTGAGATGTTCCTGGAAGTATAATTAGCTGGACATAGTTGCTCCTTAGTGCAGTGTTAGGTAAACATTTAGTCTTACACTGGAGATGCTAAAGGGTAGGAAAACAAAGTCAACCCAGAAGTGATAGGAAGTGATGGGAGTAAGAAAGAGGGAGGGGCTAGAAAGATGGCTTAGCAGCTAGTCATTGTTGTTCCAGAGGACCCAAGCCAGGTTCCCAGCACCCACGTTAGGCAGCTTACAACCACCTGTGATTCCAGTTCCAGGTGAGCCAACGTCCTCTTTTGTCCTCTGAGGGCATACGCATACTGCATAGACATGATGTGTGTGTGTGTGTGTGTGTGTGTGTGTGCTCACACACACACACACACACACACACACACACACACACACACACACACGGTGAGCTGGTCATGGAAGGAGAAGCAAGGCTAGAACACTGAGGAGTGAGAGAGAGCACAAAGCCCCTCAGCAGGAACTGGCAATAAGATGGATGGCCAGCGGCTCCTGCTTGGGCTCTTGGTTCCTGCGCCCAGGCAGGCCTTGCGTCTACATTGCTTATCGTCTCTAACTTAAAGGCTGCTCCGATCTTATAAATACGGATGCAGAGGAATACTTTGTGAGTTTGTAAATAAAAGGAAGTAAATAACCAGGAGCCCTGGGGAGGATGCTCTCCAGAGAGCAGAGAAGGTCGTGAGGGATACGTCTCCAAGCAACAAGCAACACAGCGGAGTGCTTCTGCAGTTGCTAATGAATTCAGACAGAGCTCCCGTACTGTGAAATCTAGCCTGATGTGTATTTGCTTTCATGAGTGGATTGAATATTTATGTTGTCTGGTTATATAAATGATGTATATTGTTCAATTCAGAAGCCTGGGGAAAGGGAAAAAAAAAAAAAAAAAAAAAAACAGGAGAGGGAAAATCTAAATGATACTTGCATCGTCAGCCAGTTAAAGCTAACACTGAATGTTTTACTGTGTTCCCTCTCCTATTTCTCTTGGACAATTAAGCTAACATCACAGATGCAGTTTGGGGGATTTTTTTTTTTGCATCCGTGTGGGAGGGCATGCTCATCCTTATCAGTACATGTGGAAGCCAGAGGCTGACATAGGAACGCCTTCTTTAATAGCTCTTTAATGGTTCTTTCATTATTTTTTAAGACGAGGTCTCTCAAGGAACCTGAAGCTCACCATTTCAGCTGAGTTAGGCTGGCTGACCAGCATGCCTCTGTCCTCCTAGTTACACACGTACCACAGCACAGCACAGCACGGCACACAGCACAGCACAGTGCACCGCACCGCACCGCACCACCCAATGTCTTTTTATGTGGTTGCTTGGTTTCTCTCTCTCTCTCTCTCTCTCTCTCTCTCTCTCTCTCTCTCTCTCTCT
>NC_034590.1:141640994-141695595 GCF_900095145.1 Mus pahari | reverse complement strand
CACACACACACACACACACACACACACACACACACACACACGCGCGCGCGCACATCGATGTCTTTTATGTGGCTGTGCAGCATGCATTTTTTCCCACAGCTCCACAATAACTGCCTATCCTATTTCTGTGAGCTTTTCCCTATGTAACTAAATAGTGTGGATGCCCTGTGAGCCTATAGTTAAATTTTCAGCTATTTGCATTGTATCGTTGCTAATAAGAACAACCCCTCCAGTAGTGTGATTCTGGTTTTGTTTTTGTTTTTTGATAACTTTTTTATAAAAGAGGATATGAAGGCTTTGCGCTTTTTATACATGTTTTTTTCAATTATTTTCTCCAGAGGCCACGTCAGTTATTTTATGCTAGTAGCATTGAGAGTGTCCATCATACCAAGAGTATAGTGAGAAAAATAGACTAAAAAACAACAAAAGTTTTAAAAAAAAAATTCAGTTTCATGACTGGAAGAGACTTTGTTTTAATTTCTAATACTTAAGGTTTTCTTTGATTTCTTCAGTTAATTATTGGTGGCAGTAATTGTTTTGAACCTAGGCTTCACTCTTCCTAGGCATATATTCTAAGGATGAGCTGTCCCAGCCCTTAATGTCTTACATTACGTTTTACTTTAGGCAGCATTACTAAGATAAAATTAATGTACCTCCTCATATAATTTGCTCATTTAAGCTGCACAATTCAGTAATTTTTAATGTGTTTGCTGATTGCAAAGTTTAGTTTTTTTTTTTAAAGAACACATGAAATTTGTTTGCAGATTACTTTTTTTAGATTTATTTATTTATTATATGTAAGTACACTGTAGTTGTCTTCAGACACTCCAGAAGAGGGAGTCAGATCTCGTTACAAGTTGGTTGTGAGTCACCATGTGGTTGCTGGGATTTGAACTCAGGACCTTCAGAAGAACAGTCGGTGCTCTTACCCGTTGAGCCATCTCACCAGCCCCAAAGTTTAGGTTTTGAAAGTAGGAATTAATGTGACTTAAATTAAACTGGGGCTGGTTGGCACCCATGAGAGAAGGTCAGATGTCACCACACACTTAGCATTTATGTAGTGGCTTTGGGCAGGGAGCCCTACTCCATCCCATGGGACTTCAGAGTACAGGAAAATGGGTGGAGTTTCCATTTGTTTTTGACATTTTACCCCCAAATTAAATTGCAAGTAGCAGTTCTCATCCCAAACTGAAATGAATTGCTGATTGCAGACTTGATTACTCAATCCCAGAGTTAGTCAAACCAAACATTGAATCATGTTGGTCTGTTAAACACATATGTTGCACAATTTCAAATCTCCTATTTTGGGGCCTGGAACCCCAGCACTGTTATGCTTTGGGGACTCAAAAATAGGAATGTTTTCAATAATCACGGTGTATTCTAACGTGTCCTATGGCACTATTAGAAGACCAGTGCTCGTCTTAATCATATTTACCGGCAGTAAATCAGATGTTGGAATTGCAGATGCCTGTGAGGCAATCATTTTAATGAACTCCAGGCTTGGCAGTGTGAGCTCCTTCTCTGAGATTTGAATAGTAACTAAACTATCTAGGCTATTGGGCTTTTAAAGCAAACAAGGGTAAGATAGGCAAGAGATAGGTGTAGAAGCTGGAGAAATATTTCATTCTGCTACAATGAAGAAAAAAGGAATTATTTTAGGTAAAAATAACTGTTTTGTTGGTGATATTGGTCGATCACTCTCTTTTGTTAGATGCTTTTGTCTGACTTTGTTTTTGTTTTGTTTTATAATATAACATCTCACTGTGTCGTTCAAGCAGACTTGAATTTGTGTTTGACCTGTCTTAACATTCCACAGTGCTGGGTTACAGGCATGGCCTCTTGCCACACCCAGAAAAGATGGTAGATTTGTAAGAGAAGGGTTTTTTTTTTTTTTTTTTTAACTTATCAGGTTCCTCATCTTTTGGGTTAGGTTCACCACATGCTCCGAAGGGCTTTCCTGTGTTTAGACTTCGGGAGCATAATTTTACTGATGTTTCTATCTGCCTCTCATCTTGGACAAGCCCAATGTTACGTTGGATTCCTGTTCCTCAAGAACTTTTCAGGTGGCCCTTCCTTTGGAAGTGAGCAGTGGCCACACAGGCTGGCTGGTACGTGCTGTGACCTGGGGCACAGAGTGCCTGACCTCAGTCCCGGGAAACTGCTGGGAGGACCACAGAACCAGAACGCCCTTTGATTGCCCACCCAGGCTTAATGTACACAAGCTGCTTACCTCTAGCCTTCTGAGGCAGTCGCTGTGAGAATGTTGTAGCCGTGGCTCCAACCTGTGTTCTCCAGGGGAGGCGTGGAGAATCCTAGCTTCCATACCACAACCCCATGATCCCAGGCAACTCTTAATAAGGAAAGCATTTCACTGGAACTTGCTTAGGGTTTTGGAGGCTTAGTCCATTATCGTCATGGTAGGAAATACGGCAGCGTGCAGGCAGACATAGTGCTGGAGAAGGAGCTGAGAGTTCTGCATCCCGATGTGCAGGCAGCAGGAAGAGAGAGACATTGGGCCTGTCTTGAACAATTGAAACCTCAAAGCCCACCCCCAGTGACACACTTTCTCCTACAAGACCACACCTACTCTATCAAGGATACAAGTCCTAATACTGCCGCTCCCTAAGAGCCTATTGGGGCCATTTTCTTTCAAACCACCACACCCATGCTGTGCGGGAGACAATCCCACACGGGAGACAATCCTACACGGGCCAGGCCACTTCACTTTGTTATTCTGTTGCTCCACCTCCTCACCTTTTTAATATAATATTTTTGCTAACTCTTAAAGAGTTTCAGTCATGCAAATACAATGTGTTTGGACCTTACTTGTTCCCGACTCCTCTCCTCCCTCAAATCTACCCTGAGCTTCCTACCTCCTCCCAACTTTGGGGCCTTTTTTATCCTCTCCTCCCCCTTTACTGGTTGAGTCCAGTTTATCCAGGTTATTGGTATAGTGCCATACAATGTTATGTGGTCTCCCACCAGGGCCACATCCTCAGAACTGACTCTCCCCAGAAGCTGTGGACTGTCGATAGCCAGGAGTGTTGAGTCCCTTGACCATCTGCAGGTCTGCGCAGGCATCCATCGCTGCTGGGAGCTCACGGTGGCACTGTTGTGTTTAGAAGACGCTGTTGTTCACAGTCCTTCATGACCAGTGGCTCTTCCCATCCCCTCCTGTTGGTTCCGACTCCTCTGACTTGGTGGTGCTCACACTCCTAGCTGCAGTGTTGGGTAGGGCTAGAGGCAACAGCTGCTGTCTTAGATCGCCCCAATTTACACAGCAGGTCTGTACATCTCTCTTAAAGGCTGTAAAGAGCGAAGAACATCTTGGGGCCCTGGCAAGACACTAAATTTAAATGTTATCTCTTAGAGGGCTCTTAGAGAGAGGGGTGCTCTTTGGATGAGCATTTTTTTTTTTTTTTTTTTTTTATTTTTTTTTTTTGGAATGGACCTCTTCCCAAACCACTCGTCTGTGGTGGTGCCTATGCAATGGAATCTTGGGCTTAGCAGGGTTGACCTGGTTAGACTTGTTGCCACTGAACCCCTGCTTGCAAGACTCTCCTTTAGGCCTGCCAACAAATGACTCCTCTCCTGGAGACGTCCATTTCCAGCCTCAGGCTAACCACATGCCCTGCAGAACGGTAAACATCACCAGCCATCTTCCTGCTGGGGGTGTAGTGCCCAGGGTCGCCGGAAGCTCAAAGGAGGAAGGGCAGGGGCTGATGCTGGACTCGAAGAATCCTAAAAGTAGAAGTTGCTAAGGTCTCAAGGATTTTTGTGATTTTTCTTTTTCCTCCTTTAACCTCATAATGGTTATTCCATAGGACACATCTTTCTGAGATCACTCACCTAGACATAGACCTTTCTAGAGTCTCATTTATAACCAGTTTTTCTCTCATTATTGTTAGAGAGTATATTCTGAAACTAGGCACTGTTAACATATTTAGTCTCACACTCTCACGCCTGTGCTTTCAGACTAAAGAGCCATTAAGTTTTATTCATTATAAAATTCCTTCCTTCAGGTTTAGCAGAGTGGCTCAGGCTGCCTTCAGGGGCTGTTAGGGACTGCGGTTAGTTTTGAAGGCTAGAGGTCTGTCAGTGGATTCACCGTTGGCTGACAGTTGGTAAAACTGTTCGTGCTTCTGTGCTGCACATGTGTGCCGTGTGCATGTGAGTGTGTGGGTAGGCATGTGCATGTGAGTGAGTGTGTGGGTAGGCATGTGCATGTGAGTGTGTGGGTAGGCATGTGCATGTGAGTGTGTGGGTAGGCATGCGCATGCACAGAGACCCCAGAGCAGTGCTGGGTCCTTCCTTTGTTGCTCTCTGCATTATTGCCTTGAGACAGTTTTTAGCATTGCCAGAAAAGCTTTCTGTTTGAGCTAGGCTGGCTGACCTGTGAGTGCTTGAGTACTATATATACCATCCTCTTCATACACACGCACACACGCACACTGCTAGAGAATACAGGTACACATTACTGTGCCCAGATTTCACATGGGTGCTGGAGATTTGAACCCAGATCTTCATAGAGTAACTATTCTTACCTACTTACACTGGTCCATCTTCCTAGGCTGGTAAAACCAACTAAGGATACATATCAACAGGTAGGTGGGCCAGAGAATTTGGGAAGTTCCCAGGAATGTTGATTGCTTATTGAAGCTGACTGCTTTCACTGGTTTAAAGATTTTATTTATATTATTTTCAACTATGAATATATGTGAATGTCCTGGCATGGGGATTGCATGTGAGTGTGTCGCCCTAGGAGGTAAGAAGAGGGTGTCAGGTCCTCTCAGCTGGGGTTACAGGTGGCTGTGTGCTGCCGGGTATGAGTGTTGTGCACCAAACGCATTAGCCACCTCTCCAGCGCACCATTAGCTTATTCTTTTTTTTTTTTTTTAAATCTTTTTTTTTATTTGTTTATTATATGTAAGTACACTGTAGCTGTCTTCAGACACTCCAGAAGTCGGAGTTAGATCTTTTTACGGATGGTTATGAGCCACCATGTGGTTGCTGGGATTTGAACTCCGGACTTTCGGAAGAGCAGTCGGGTGCTCTTACCCACTGAGCCATCTCACCAGCCCCGCATTAGCTTATTCTTGATGGCTGGGTCCTTGGCAGCTTCTGATGGAGCCAGGAAGGCATTCTGTTTATGAACTAGATCGCAGTGAACCGACCCCCAGACATTTCCGTCTCACCGATTCTAAGGTTATCTGACAGTGACGCCTCTTTCTTTTCTTCCTAGTGTTTCTATTCTTTCTTTTGTGGGTTTTGTGTCTTTTGTGGATGTTGTTTGGAGACCGAGTCTTGATCTACAGCCTCAAATGTGTGATTCTCCTGCCTCTGCCTAGTTCTAGGATCACAAGCGGACACCACTTCATCTGGCGGGCAGCGCTTATTATTAATTCTCAGCCTGCGGCCTGACATTAAAAGCCCTTGCCATCCTTTGAAGCATCACATTAAATTCCGCATGTGTCCTGTGAATATATATTTATTGACATGTGCTTACAGATGCCAAAGATGAGGTTGTTTAAGCTTGAAAGTGAAAGTGCTGAGCTCACCAGTAAATGCTTAGCTCTGGAAATAAGTTTCTAGTAGATTTTAGGTCTTCAGAGGAGACATTTCAGAGATCTCCTGCCGATTGTTCTAGTAACACCACCCCCTTCTCACACCCCTCCCTTCATCCACTGCCAGGCTGTAAGATGTACAGGCGTAAGATGAGGTGGTGTGTGATAGAGTGAATGAAGTCTTTACTGCCAACTCTAACCATATCAAGTTCGCTTCGCCCCTTGGTCCCCATGGACCTATGTAAAGAGCCGAATTGTTTAGCTGTTCACCTGAGGGAAACAACAAGCCAATCCTCATCTTCAACTGACACTGTTCTTGAACAGGGTATGTGGCTCATGAATTCATTTTGGACACCCGACCCTTCAAAAAGTCTGCCAATATTGAGGCTGTGGACGTTGCCAAGAGGCTCCAGGATTATGGTAAGTGGCTTTTGACATTCACACAATTGTTCCTGTAGGCTATGGACCATTTCCTAGAAGCACATGCGGTTCTAGACAATATATCCAAGAACTGCATGTCCTGGTCCCAAGTGGCCATTACTCAGCCCCTGGCCAGGAGGTGAGCCAGGAGGGAGGGAGGGATGCTGCCGGCAGCTCACAGGGACGCCAAGAAGATGCAGTGAGGAGCTGGTTGTTAGTTCACTGATAACCAGTTTTTCTGGCATTCTCCATGTATTCACATATGCGGGCCTCCTATTCAGATGTGTCAGTAAGACTTTTTAAAAATGTCTAATGTATATTTCTTCTTAAAGCTAAGAAGCTAAGGAGCTGAGGTGGCTCAGTGGTTAAGAACGCTCTCTGCCCTTGCAGAGGGCCTGGGTTCCATTCCCAGCATGTGGCACCCAGGTTATATATAACCAGCCACATCTGGGTACCGGAATCTGTTTCCAGGTGTGGATGGTTCCAGGTGTGGGAGCCACTAGAGCAGACTATGAATAGAATTGGCTTACACAAGGCATCGAGGACAGACTTTAATGGATAATCAAATCAGTCTGTGCTTTAAAGACCAAAACAACTCCTTGCTAGCTGGGCGACACAGATGCAGGCTTTTGTCAAAGCCTATTAAATGGTTTAGCTAAAATCTGTGTATTTCACTGTAAGGTTTATGACAAATACAAGACTATTGAATTCTTATTGATTCTTATTGATTCTTATTCTAAACTGCTAACAAAATAAAGGATTCTGATAGTTACAGCGTTCTTTGGGTCACATAAAAAATAAGTTGGAAAAGCAAAAAAAAAAAACAAAAAAAAAAAAAAAAAAAACCAAAAAAAAAAAAAAAAAAAAGAAAAAAAAAATTGGGGGCTGGCAATATGGCTCAGTGGTAAGTGCAGCCAAGCTTGGCAGCTGGAGTTCTATGCGTGGGACCCACATGGTGGAATGAGAGCTAAACTCCCCAAAGGCTTCCAATACACAAACACTCACACATTCACATATGCCAAACACACAACAAATTAAAAAATAACATGGATGGCGCCATTGAAAAATCTATAGGGGATAGATATGTGGATACTTTGCTACAGTGCTTTCAAATTACCTATGGACTTGAAAATTTCTATTAAAGTAATGCTGGCAAACTAGTCAGTTAAGGCATGGAGGCGGGACAGCAGCAGGAAATGATGAAGTCTGCCAGTCCTTGGGGACCGCTGGTCTCCGCAGCAACAATAGCTGGAAGGTTCGTGAGTCTGGGTGACCATTTTAAGATTAAGCACAGAGATGGAATGGACAGTGTCCAGTGGAAATCTACATGAGAATGAATAAGGACCTGGGTTGGACCTCTAGTACTACACACCAAAAATGGCTCCCAGATTTGTCTAAGAAATGAGGGGAAGCGGGTTTGCCTTTGTCCAGAAAAACCTCTTTCTATCATGTTTTTGTTTCTTAATTCATCTTACAAACAAAAACTTACTTCAGGCGTGTTTATACTGTGTTCAGGAAAAGGCAAAGATTTCACACATGCTGCCCCGGACCTAGGTTCTTCACACTGGCAAATGAGGGCAGTGCTTGCTTTTTAACTTCTGATTGGCTGTTTCTCGTCCTTATAGCATACCATCATAAGCAGTCTGGTTTTCCTTTTCTTTTTTTTGGTGGTTGTCGTCGTCATTGGTTTTGGTTGTCGTTGCTTTCTTTTGAGGCACCGTGGCTCGAATCTAAGGCCTCAAGGATGCTAAGCATACTGTCTTAAGCTAAGTGTCAACTTCAGCCTAGAAAGATTCTAAAACACAATGTGAAATGGAAATTCTACTCTAATTTTGTTACGCTGACCTGCTACTACATAGACATACCTTAGAATGCTTGTAAAAGCCATGCTATATAAATTATAAATTTGTGTACTTTCGACTTACACACATTCCTCTGGTCTCCCTTTGCAGGATTTCATGCCCCTACCATGTCCTGGCCTGTGGCAGGGACTCTCATGATTGAGCCCACCGAGTCAGAAGACAAGGCAGAGCTCGACAGATTCTGTGATGCTATGATCAGCATCAGGCAAGAAATCGCTGACATAGAGGAGGGCCGCATGGACCCGAGGGTCAACCCCCTGAAGGTACACAGCATCCCACAAAACTGAAACGTATTTGGGGAGTGTGCTGACCCTCCCCGAGCCCTCTGTGGTGATTAGATTCTTGTCTAGAATGAAACAATTATAAGAAACGCAGAGGTTTCTATCTTGGATGGCTGTGGTAGTTACTTGGGGGGACCTTGGTTGTAGGAGCTGTAGATGCCACCTGTACCCAACTGATTGAGAAGGAGGGAGTGGCAGAAGGAGGCTCCCTAGTTGGAGAGTTCTTATCATTCCCTTTGTGTCATAGCATTTGTGTATTTCCCTCCTGAGCGCTCTCTGTAAACCCAGTTCTTGTGTTGGCATAGCAACCTGAGACCAACTTAATTGACATGTGATTCAGCCTGGAAGTTTAGCAGTGCCTATGGCCCACGTGGGGAGAAATTCAACATGTCTCCAATCTCTTCCAAAAACATTACTTTTAGAATCTCTTTTCTGGTTCAGTGTAGACATTTAACCAGGAGATGGCTTGAGAAGAATGCTCTGTGGGCAGCAGTCGCATCTCATCTCCATGGCTATAAGCCAGAGAATGAGATGCTGTAGTAGCAGGTTCAGAACTGCCTGCCTGGAGGGGCGTTGTGGAGATGCTAAAAGGCTAGGGCCTTGCCTGAAATTCTGTAGCAGAGGGAGAATCTTCCTCTTGGTATGACGCAACGTTGTCAGGTGTGACAACTTCTGCTCCGTGTTACTGTGTGCGTAATGTAAACACAGGGGAGATGGTAGTCACCAGATTCAGGGTTAGATGTTGGGGTGAGGTGTGGGAGAAAGCAGCACACTGCTTTGACCGAACCCTCTGCCACCATTTCTCTGTCCAGATGTCTCCACACTCCTTGACTTGTGTCACGTCCTCCCGCTGGGATCGGCCGTATTCTAGAGAGGTGGCAGCATTTCCACTGGTAAGTTCTCTGAACGCTGCTAACCACGGTGTTATTATAAGCCGCCCCGCCCCCACCCTCACCCTCCCTGTTGCCCCTGAGGTTTCCCATCTACAATCTCATTATATAAAGTGGCCAGTGAAGTGTAGCTGATGATTAGGAACCAAGGGGTCAGGCAGCCCTCAAGGGTCATCTAAGCTCATTCAGAGGATCAGAGCCAGGCCTAGGAACCCAGAGGATTCACACTGCACAGCAGTCCTGGTCAGATGGCTCAATGTGTTTCCACCATCGGGAGGTGGATTTTCTGTGATCTGACTTAGATTTATTTATTCATGTGTGGGAGGGGCAGGAGGTGGAGGCTAAGTGTGCATGACTTTATATAAACCCTAAATGCAGAAGCCCCTGGCGGTGAGCATATCAGCTTCACTGGAACTTTAAATTTCGGGTGGTTTGTGAGCTGCCCTGTGGGTGCTGTGTACTGAACCCAGGGCCTCTGCAAGAGCAGTATGTGCTCTTAACCAATGAGTCATCTCTCCAGCCTCTAGCATTTCCTTCTGATCCCAGAGGCATAGTCAAGGCTCCAAAGTTGAAATCGTGAAAAATGTGGGTTTTGGCATGTGTTGGGCCACTGGTGCCTTGGGCTGTGAGAACATCCCAAAATGTCCTTCTTTTCCTTTTCAGCCCTTTGTGAAACCAGAGAACAAATTCTGGCCAACCATCGCCCGGATCGATGACATCTACGGAGATCAGCACCTCGTCTGCACCTGCCCGCCCATGGAGGTCTATGAGTCTCCATTTTCTCAACAGAAAAGGGCTTCTTCTTAGTCCTTCCTCCTAAGTTCAAAGGACTGACCTGATGTCTCTTGCTGGAGCATTTGACAAGCAAGGCTATTTCTTCTCCTTTACGTGGCTCACACATGTGTTTTATATGCTGTCTATTTTTGTAATCTTTTAAAGTAATGTAAGCACGAATAGCATGGTTGAGTGGTGGCCACCTGCTGTATGGCGAGGCATTGGCTGTTCCTGTTGCCTTGTTTGGGAGCCATTTAGTTTGCCGGATAGAAAATCTGGGGTGCACTAGGAATTTTAACATTTTAATTCAAGAAGTTTGCAGTGGTCAGAGCCTATGCTGGGAATTCAATAGACATTCTTTTTGTTCCAAATAAGTCCTTGTGGACTGTGTGCCCTCTGTGGGAAACCCCAGGGCAAATGTTTACATTTTGTATACACTAAAGAATTCTTCCTCACTAATGTGCTTGATCTGTCACAGCATGAGTATTTTCCTTTCACTGTGTCGACTTTTTTTTTTTTTATCTGCTTTTATTAGTGTTCTAATAAAACTGAGTTTGAGTAATGCCTTCACATTTGATTTTACACCCATGATACACACTCAGGACGCTGAAGGGCAGCGAGAGCTCTCTGTCCAACAGCGACCTTTACATGGACTGTCACCCTTGCTTTTGACTGGCTAAGGACAGTCTGTACAACCTGTTCATCAGAGACGGCCACTCTGGTGCTTTTCATCTTGGGCCATTTGTAACTTAACCTCAACTTATGGAAGTTCAAGTAGCAGTTTCTTTGAAGCCCAAAGATAACAAGCCAAGGGGAAACGCAGAATCCTTGAATGAACATGGAAGGCGTGGATCGAATCCTAAGTAAACGTGCTATTGACAAGGACCAGTGCCTCAGACCCATGGGAACAGGCAAGGCCTTACCCATGTCAAGCTGAGGAAACAGGCAGAGCCCTCGACCTTGTGCAGATGCTGGTAGTGTGTACAGAAACTAGCAACCACAACTCCCTCCGTCTGGATGACTGCAACCTGAGAATGTCCCTACACATTTTGAGACAACCTAACTCCTCATGCTGAACAAAGTCGCTGGAATTCCGGGGTTTTACGTAGTTGGTGCCACTTCATCAGAACAAGCATGGCCCACCCGATCCCAGCATTTCTGTCTGTCTGTCCTTTCTTCATTCCCTTGTTACCTCAGTCAGGTTTCCAGGACCAAGCAATCCTTCACTCCTAGCTACAAAGGGGTATGGAGAGTTCTACTCGGGCATGCTGCTGCCGAGGATGAAAGGGTTATTAATATAACAGGAAAAGGATGAATTTGCGGAAGTAGCAATCACTCGCCATCTTCTCACCCAACAGTTCCTAAGAGTTGCTGTGAGGGAGAGGCTTTTACCTGCTTCCCTGCAGGTGGGTCACCCCAACATTTACACAATCATTCATGCTAAGAAGTAAGCTTCATGCTAACTACTTGAACAGGTTTGTATGCTCTTGTGAAATTCTCCACTACAGTCCACGTAATCACATAAAAACAACTATTTCAGCCTAACAAAAGTAGTACTGAAACAATGGGGCCCCTGCTTTTCATTTCCCAATTTTCATTTCACTAATAGTTAAATGGCTACTGAGCACTTCTCAGGTACTATGTAGCTGTCACAAAACAAGTAGAGATTCCGGAGGTCACGTGCTTGGTAGGAATTTGAACCTAGCTCTAGGGCCTACCAGTCAAACAGGAGACCAGGCTACCATGGCAACAGCAAATCTGAAGAGCAGGAAACGTAGCCCAGCATCTGAACACAGTGGTCCTTTCTCTGGAAGCCACAGCGGTGTTCTGCTTCACCAAAGTGCTCAATCTTTCCTGAACCAAGTCAAGAAAACATGGCTCCTGTGCCCCTGCCCCAGCAGGTTTTCTCTCTCCCAGCCAAGGTAACCCATCTGGAAGGGCACTAGGCAAGAGCCCAAATCTAAGAACTTAAAGCCAGCAGCAGGGGAGTGAATGTCTCAGGGAGGGGCTTGAAGTTGAAAACTAAATCCAGAGAACAGTGATTTCTGAGAGCAGGGTTGTCATGGAAACTCAAGGGAGTGGTACAGGCTAAGATTCATGATCATGTGATTTTTTTTTCCTCCCTGGTGTTTTTTACCTGTTTACGTGATTTCCATTCAACTTTACTGACTTCTCCATCTCACCCTTTCTCTATCATTCCTCAAGATGGTTGTCAAGAGACTTTTGTCCCTGGCAGGTCACGAAGGGCCTTCCCAGTAAGGCAGCACCTCCCTCCCATCAGCTGCCCACATGTGATGTACCCAGCTCTGCTCTGTCCACCTCTGCACTTGGCTTGGGACTCCTGCTTTGTGGTGTGGCTGCCCTCCAGCGCTTCTCTCAGCCTTCCACAGCCAACTAGAGACCAGTCCACTAGGTCTCTAGGAATCTTCCAGCCCGTGGACGGAAGACTGAAACTGCAGAGCCATCCAACAGCTACTGGGTTTTGGGCCTCTGTAGTATAGTCATTGCTGGGACAACCTAGCCCTTCCCATCTAAGCAGATGTGATTAATCCCTTTTCATAATTCTGTCTGTTCCTCCTGAGGACCCTTAGTCCCTATTCAAGAGTGTCCCAGCTACTGTCACATGCTGCCAAGCTTGAACTTCATAAACATGTCTCTCAGAACCTCTCCCACATCATAAGGAGAGTGAGAAATCTCTATTTTAGAATTAGATTTCTGTTCTCAAATCACCCAAACAAAAGACAGGAGGCAGGATCTAGTGCTAAAAACTGGCAAAAGATTTCCTTAAAAGCCGTGTGTGGTTTTTTTTTTTTATGACGCTATGATGGGCTTTGATACATAAACTGGTAAGCCAGCCCTTTCCTCAACATCACTGTTCCTAAGGGGAATATTTGTTTGTTTTGTTTTTTTAAGACAGGGTTTCTCTGTGTAGCTCTGGCTGTCCTAGAACTCCCTCTGTAGACCAGGCTGGCCTCGGACGCAGAAATCCCAAGTGCTGGGATTAAAGGCCTGAGTCACCACTGCCCAGTGGGAATATTTGTACAAATCCATAAAACATTATTTCAACTCACTCCGCTAGTTAAAGAAGATAGCTTGTTTCAAATGAGCTTCTAAAATGCGAGCTGTTGGGCTGGGCCTGTAGCTCAGCATCACAGCCTTTATCTGACATTAAATGAGAACATGGGCTCTATCAACAGCACCATTAAACAAAGCATGCAAGCAAGAATAAGTGAAATGGAATTGGAGAATGCTTAATAATTCTTTAATTCTTAATAATGCTTTAATCCTTCTGAATTGAAGAGAATGTAAAACAAGTGGGTGAGCCTTACTCTTCTGGACTTCTGGAGGAAGAGGAGAGCAGTTGCTTGTCATCTGCTGGAATCACTGTGACAACAGGCTTCATCACCTCGTGCCTCTTAATGGTTGGAAGGATTATGTTTAAGACACACACACACACACACACACACACACACACACACACACACCTGTATGAAGGAGGCAAAGGCAGACAGATCTCTGAGTTCCAGGCAGGTCAGGGCTACATGGTGAGACACTGCCTCAAAAACCAAAACCCCAAACCAAGTGGACAATACAAACTTTCAATATTCATAATGAATAGTCAGTAACAATATTTAATAGTATCTAATAAATTATTGGCAGCAGATGTGTGTGAACATCTGTGTGTATTTAACCCACTTTCTGAAATACTCTGATTTGCAAAATATGAAGTAGCACTCAAAATACTAAGAGACACGGTAAGCTACAAGCTGCACAGAACAGGATGGAGAGAGGCTCAGGTCAGAGCATTTGCCGTTCAGTTCCCAGCCCCCACACTGGCACATGACCAACTGAGTTCCAGGGCACAGGATGCCCTTTTCTGGTCTGTGGGTATCTGCATGCATGCACATAGTATATATAGAGATATGCAAGAACACATACACAACTATATATAAAAATTAACAAAACCCTTTTAAAAGCAGTAGAGTATCACAGAACAGTCAGCATGTTCTTTTGAATAATAACCTCATTTATAATCAAGCCAAAGGTGAAGTGTGTCCTTAGTGTGTCTGAATGGATCTAGCTTTCACACCAAATACAGTAAAAATGTTTCAGTAAGACACAGTGAAACCCAAAATTTACCAAGTCCACAGAAACCAAAAGATTGTAAACAAGTCAAGCTGGCTGTGTCGTTTTCTGATCATAAAATATTTATTAAGGTATACTCTTAAGGAATATAGTGAATATAAAATGTAGGATCACAATGTGAAGCAATTTTCATCTTCTCAAAAGCCAGCACAGCCCCCCTCATCTGCAGATGGAGAGAGACCACTAGGAGGAATTCCTGTGTGCCAGGTGAGGGCGGAGCGGCTTTTCAGAAACATTTACTACTAGAGCTTCAGACATCTGTCATTGCAAGAAAACACCACATTACACTAATGCAGCAACAATGCATTCAAATTGTTCTCATTAGTCATTAGTAGTCAATTTGCATAAAACACCAGAAAAAAGTCACAATGGAGATCACAAATGAGTTAAAAAATGAACATGTTCTTGCAAAACACGCACTGTGATGGAAACACATTAAAAAAAGTAGTATGCATTATTACAGAAGCTGCACTCATCCCAACAATCGCATCTGCCTTCTTGCCTGGAAAAGCAAAGTACAAGGAACAGGCACAACTAATACTTGGGAGGCAGTGTGTAGCTAAAATTTCATTTAACTAATTAGTCAATGATTTTTAAAATCCCCGTAAATCTTTTCTGTCCTGAGGTAGTTGCAAAATAAATCATAAATTGGGTAATCAACTACAGTGGAGGCTTTAAGTCTTCATCCATGAAAATGAGTTGTTACTGAGAAGAACTACCTTTTGCTATCTAAAAGACAGTTGAGAATGGGCCTCTTACTACACACACAGGAGGATGGCTGTGGGAAAAAAGAGGTACTGCTGCTTCCAGACGAAAGGCATGGTCCAGCACTGCTTTCTCCCTCCCACTCATTGTTAGACTTGTTACTGTCCAGAACTCCAGCAGGAACCACACAGAAGCACGCAGATCACCGGCCTTTGCTGTAGCCAGGGAAGAAGAGGTCAAGCAGAGCTTGGAGGGTCTCATTTAGAACCATGACGTAATTCTGCCCGAGATCATGGCGGCAAGCAGGACAGGAGAAAACCTGGGCCTTAAAGGAGCGCTGTAAGCAATCCTAAGGTAAAGACAGAAGAAAAACACACAAGGGGAGGGGCACGGAGGGAGGAGGACAGGAGAAAGCAGGGAGAGGGGGAAAAACAACTTCAATTCCATAGAAAATCACTCAACAAGTTATGCTCTTAATAAAAATTAGACACTTATACTCCTTACAAGAGAAAGGTCTAGGATGAACAGCCACGAAGGCCAGATTCTGTACTATATTGTCTACAGGTATAGCTTTACTAATGTGGACTGTGAGGCTTCAGGGAAATGTCTGAACTAGCTTGTGCCTTGACTTCCTCACCTAGTAAAGTGAGTGTTCGAGAGTCCTGAGAGAAGTGTAAAGAAAAATTATGACTCTGCTTCTCAGAACTAAAACACAGTTTACCGAACCCTTACCGTAATAGGTCCCCTGAAGCAAGCTTACTTGACTAAGCCTAGAGCCGAATGGCATATGGTCATCCACGTCAGAAGAAACCAGTGTGACATTACGTCAGTACATAAACTCACGCCTGGTAAGCAAGCTTCTTCCTCTGGCTTAGCTAAAGCTCGACTGTCCTCTTCCGCTGTAGCCACAGCACATCACTCAATGTACCCAAGCATCCTGACCTTTTGTTAAATGCATCAGTCTCTCAGTTTGCAGTGCAGCATCTCTGTGACAGGATGCTCACTGTCACAGAGAGAACAACAGTGATGCTACTGTGGCTTCTTATTCCCCACCTCAGCTCTCCCTCCCTCCAAGCACAGCAGAATACCTCCAACTATATGTACCAAGGACTAGTATTATGGAATTTTCACTGTGGCTATCTTACCATCAAGATGTAATTAGGAAGTTTTCTAACAAGAAAAGTGCCCATAGATATATCCTTCAGAGAAAAATGGTTGATTATATGCTAAAGACAGGGGGCACCCACTGTGCTGTCAGACCTAGCAAGGGACTGTGGATCTGATCTTACCTTACAGACGTTGTGAAGGCATTCGGTTGTGACGGGCTGGTAAACTAGCTCTTGGCAGCACACACACATAAAAGACTGTTCCAGTTTCTTCAGAAAATTCTATGATGGCGCCAGATAGTAGGAAAGAAGAAAAGATTAGCAGCTCAGAATATACTAATGAATTCTAAATGATGGCAGAAGCAAGCGCACACACGCATGAACACACGTGTGTGCGCGCGCACGCACGCACACACACGCACACACGCACACACGCGCGCGCACACACACACACACACACACACACACACAGAGCAAGGAAGGATCCAGTTCAGTGTAAATACAACAGAAAACACAGACAGCTCATCACAAGGCCATTCAGCACAGACGTCCCTTCTGTAAGCATCATTGCAGACTGCAGCAAATAAAATAATGAGGCAGTCTGTCTTTCCTGTTACAAACTACAATGTTTTCTGAAACTAAAGCAGCCCTGGGTAATACCACTAGTACCCAGTGTCACAGAACCCCATATCTTCCTAAGATGCTATGTACTATTCTGCCTCGCCTCAATTTCCAAGACACGTATTTTCCAATAAGTAAGATTTATTTAAAAGGACAAGTGTAAACATTACAAATAGACACTCTCTATCATCAAAAGCCACAATTAGTTCCAATTACCCTGACTGTGTGTGCATCCTCCCTCTCTTTTTAACCATATAGCCCAGGTTAGACTGGAGCTCAGACACTGGCCTGCTTCTGCTTCCTGTGTGCTGAGATTAAACACACACACACTATTACACGGATTGTTCTTCCCTTTAAACTAAACAAAGGGTGGGTTTCAAACAGTCCTAAGTATGAGCCTCCGTGTGGGTACGTGTTCACATAATCACAAGCTGTCGGGTCAGAATAACTGGATGCCGCACTGAGATCTTGCTAAGAGCAGGACAATCCACACCTGCACATTCACGTGCACTCAGGTAGCCTTTCTGTCCCATGCCCATCCCTACCTGAAACTCAGTGAAGTTGTCTGCAACTAATCAGCTATGTCCTTCCCAACAAGTCTAACTGCTCAACTAAGTTATAATTAACAACTGAAGTTTCTTAGTGTGGCCTACGTGAAGAGTCTGACCTAAGAGACTCTCTTTATCTCCATCCATCCATCCATCCATGGTCACTTGCCTAATAAGCAAGTTAAGTAATGCCCTCATAGAACAAAACTACTACACTCAGGCCATTAAAATAAGCAAGCAAGCAAACAAACAAGCCTCACCTTACTTTACCAAGGCCAACCCAAGATATCACATTTACAAGAAATGTAAATGATTTTTAATTAGTAACTTTTTCAGTAAATCTCAGATATAGCTAAACAGTATTCAATGATAGTGACCAATAAGCTTAATTTAGTAATGTTAACTATCTCTCAACCAAAAATGCAAAACAATCACAGGAGACCCTTCACACTAGATGGGAGGCAGATACCCCGTACATTATTCACTTCAGACATATGAGACGTTTTAGCAGTTGCAGTGAAGAATGAAGGCAACAGTGGAAGGAAAAAGAACAAGATGAAAAAATGTAACATATATACAGATGATTCAGTGAAATCATACTACTTTAGGAGGAAAGAAATAAAAATATTACACACACGAGATCAAATTAACAACAAAATAGGAGACACAGTAAATCAAATGAACTAACGGTTCCCATTTGAAGCTTTTTCATTTGGTGAGCACAACTTAACATGAAATCCACACATTAGCAGCATCATCATCAACAACAACAATAACAACCAAACAAAACCAAATCCAGGTCCCTATGTAGCCCTGGCTGTCCTGGAACTCAGTGTATTGTAGACCAGACTGTCCTCACACTCAGACAGACCTCTATCCTGTGAGTGATGGGATTAAAGGCATGTGACGGCAGGCCCAGCTTTCCTTTAAAATTTAATGATTGCAAAATCAAGAAGAGGTTGGGGAAAAAAAATCTAGATTTTTAATGTTTTTTTTAAGATCTAGATTTTAAAAAAAGAAAAAAACCTTTAAAAATGAAAATTACCTGTATATTCTTATATGTGTGAGAGATGGGATCCATAGAAATGGAATTGCATGCAGTTGTAAGCTGCCCAAACTGGGTGCTAGGACTCAAAGCTTGGGTCTTCTGCAGGAGTACTACAAGCTCTAACCACAGGGCAATCTCTCCAATCCCAATGACAAATATTTACACAGATCAAGACTGATTACTCAACTTCAAAGCTGTACACACAAGTTTGTTTGAAAATCATATAAACTATTTAAAACTTACACGATTAGATCATCTCATCTCTGAACTATAATATAACCAAACCTTTCTGCTGAGTTTTAGATTCAGCTGACTCAGTTTTACAACTGAAACATCTTCCTAAAGAGAGCACCTAAGTGTATGTTAATTAATTTAGGATTAAAATCAACATCTAAGAAGTTTAAAATAAACTTACAGCTGTTTAAATTTATTGACTCCTATTATTTCTGAAAAGTCAAGAAAATGGATTTAAAAACTACATAAAATAAAATTTGGACTTGTGAAAATCAGTTCCCATTTTTAGTATCAGAACATAATTAGTTAAGAAAAGCATTACATACTGGTCCTTCTACAAGAGATGCAAGTACTTCATCCCATAGCTTCTGGTTCTGGCAGTCTTCTCTGATCAGGCGCTGCTGCTGAGGCGTGAGCTGGAAAGCCTCGACTGCATCTGTTGAATCTGATGCCTTCAGCACTTTGGAGTCGCTTGGACAATCATCTAGGTCAATTTATAAAATATGTCATTAGACCCTCACAGTTCTTAGAAACCACACAAAGGTTCACTGGTACCAGTGCATGTAGCCGTCTCCCCTTGAGTCTAGGATACTGTGATGTTTTGTATATGCTCGGCCCAGGGAGTAGCACTATTAGAAGGTGTGGCCTTGTTGGAATAGGTGTGTCACTGTGGCTGTGGGCTCTAAGACCCTCACCCTAGCTGCCTGGAAACCAGTATTTTCCTAGCAGCCTCCAGATAAAGAAGAACTCTCAGCTCCTGCTACACCATGCCTGCCTGGATGCTGCCATGTTCCCACCTTGATGATAATGGACTGAACCTCTGATCCTATAAGCCAGCCCAAGTTAAAGTTTGTCCTTATAAGAGTTGCCTTGGTCATGGTGCCTGTTCACAGCGGTAACTCCTAAGACAGATACTTCCTATACTTGCTGCTGTGGCTGACTCTATTAAAGAGACAAACACCACCCCCAACAAAATCCTCTTACTATAATTGCTTATGAACTCCTCAATTTATTCTCTATTTCTCTTTATCAAAATGTGTTATCAGTCTACATGCTCTGCAGTTGCTACTTGCCATCTGAAGCTGGCCTTTTGGTGCTGTCACTGCTCTGCTTCTTTGACTGCCCCTTGGTCTTCTTCCCGTCCTTTTCTGAGGGGTAACCCGCTGGATACTGGTGGGGGAGGAAAAGAGACAATGTTGATTTAAATTTTACAGGGGGAGAGAGGGTCCAGATCCAGAAGAAAGTTTAAAGGGGAGGGGAGGAGAGGGGAGGGGAATGGAGGAGTTTTTAATGCTTTCTCCACATTTAATTTACATAAAGCAAATATACTTCCAGAATTCAAAGGACAAAATATGATTGAAATCTCCAATTCTACTTAAAGCCTTAGAGCCTTAACTGCTTCAATGCTCCACTTTATAATTTGATTATTGCAGTTTCAGATCTAAGAGAAGAAAATCTTCAAATGCTATGTTGGTGGCTTAAAAGAGCATGGGGGGGAACTAGGCATGAAGCAAGGGTAAAACGAGACTGATATTCAAATACACAAGATGAAAATTGTGGCTCTCAAAACAAAAAAATTGAGCACCAAATTTCTCATCTCCAAAATTAGGGGATGGAAGATGATTTTTAGAAAACTAAATGGAACTTAATTAATTTTCTATCACCTAAAAGATATACTTAAAGGGATACATTCTACCTCTTCACCTTCCCTGATAGCTATTTTAGAGAGAAGGCATGACTTTACGAGAATGCTCATGTTTAAAGCTCCACATATTTCTGGCCTCAGCTCATTACCATTAACCTATCATAGTAGATAATACTTTTATGCTTCTGCTCAGTCTCCAGCTAATGAATCTCATTTGAACAATCATTTCTAGGGTTTAAAGACAAGAAAAACACTCAAAGGTACGCATTCCCCTGCATGAGTGGTCAGACACTGCCCACAGTTCAGTCCCTATATGCAGCGGGACAGAGCCAAGAGTCAAGGACCATGCTGACTGGCATCACTGGAAGAACAATGGATGGGGACAATGGTGGATGAGCAACTCTAGAAGCCACCACTCCACCTACCAAAAACCCCTCAACCAAGTTCAAACAGAATTAAAAACACTTTGCTTTTCACTAACAGGTCAAGCTTTCCCAGCATGGTACCCAGGGAACCACCTTTGTCTCATTTCTTTCTGCATCCTTGTATACTCTCTATCTCAGTCTGCTGACCAGTTGCTATGCTGTATATAGATAAGACATGGAGATGATGTACATTCTTGTAACACGTGAGCAGTGCAGACTAAGGGGCTCTAACCTGCAATCGCAGACACAGTCTCCTTGATCGCTCGATTCCTTCTGAGGTCCAAGGAGCAGGTTCAACATCATCTCTTCTTAAAAGATAACGCCAAACCAAGAAGCCATGGCTGGATGAAATCTCTGGCCAGTATTTTACCACCTATATCATAATATTTCAGTATTACATTGAAATGTAAGGTTTAGACTAACCAAACATAAGGTTTAAATGTATCTGCCATAATTAAATGCAACCTCAAAAGATATTTGCTTTGCAGTTAACTACAGTAAATAAGAATATTAACATTGTTATGAGCTTATTTCCTACTAATATAGTTCTCACATAAGGATATAAGTTTAACATAGAAACACATTAACAGATTTTATTTTGCAAATTAGGTAGGAAAAAATGGTGGTGGATGATTTGCTTATTTTTTATCCAAGGACACAAATCCATTTCTAATACTCTATATATAATGCCTTGAAAAACTCGATTGGAATTATTAACATTAAAAGCATTTAATAAAGATACATAGTAGCAAAGATATATAATGATCAAATTAGTTACATAGTTTTTTCACACAGACTATATACTTAAAAAAGGAAATCTTGGGAGTAGAGTGGAGTGCTTGCCCAGTGTGTACAAGCCATTGGTTAGCGCTCTATCCACCAGTGCCACATAAAACAACAGAAGGGAAACCACCTGCACCCAAATACATACAACTCTGCCTTAGGAAACTTCAAAGATCAAAAAAATCAGTTCATGTATCTTTAACATTTATAGAAAAAGTAGAAATTCCAACAAAATAGCCTGTCCTTTCTCTAGCCCACCCAGGAGTCCCTGTGGTAATCATGTCTTAAAAGCCCCAGAATGACCCAGGAGACGTCATGCCAGATGGAGCACCTTATAAATGCCATCATATCTGTTGCCTTCTTCAGGAGCATATTTGCTGATCTTCCTCCCTTTAAAACTGCGTATCACTCTGACTGGCTTACCAGCTCTCCAATTCCGAGACTCTGCTCCAATTTTATCATCCAATGGAGCATCACAGTTTAGGGCCAATGCCCTAAAAAAGACAAAACGAAGTCTTTATACCAAGCAATCTTTCTTTAAGTGTAGAATCGAGTCTTTAGCACAGTTAAAAGGTGAAGCATGCCTTACCTTAAGATTAAGATATTATGGTTCTTTCCATATTATTCCAGACAATAGGATTATGCTTTCCCCCACCAGCAGAGAAGACATATCAGTTTTCTGATGTTACCCCCAAGCCAAGGGATTGGTTCTCAAAGAGCCTGTAGGGTTCTTCTGAAAGCAACACCATCTGTGCCATGTATAATAGAAAACAACTAGGAATACATGGGATGTCCTTAAAATGTCTGTGAGAAGAGCGAGAGGGCGGAAAACTAAGGCAACTGACTGCTTTAATAATTAAATTTGATAAAGTGAGGTAAACTGCTGGAAGAATGCAGAAAGAGATCCAGAAAAATAAAAGTTGTCAGCAAGGTACAAATGGCTGGTCTAGGTTTTCCACATTTCAAACAGCAGAAATTCTGTCTAAAGGATATTAAGAATAAGTATGACATGAGAATATCCTTTAAAGACCTCCACAAAATGATAAATTTAAGTGAATCAAAATGCTGGGGAAGTCACAAGAATGAAGAAATTAATGTCTTCAGACCACTATGGTTTACAGATGACACACAGCCAAGGAGGGTCACTATGCTGGAAGGAGAACACATACTGGCTGAAGCTTCCATTAGCATGTAGTGGTAAGTCAGTGAGCATATTTAGATGTTATAAGAACCTCTGAGGAGTAGCAAATTCTAAGAATAGAAGTCTACTCAAGTTGGGATATTATTTAAGATGCCCACCTGCTTCCTCACCTCAGTAAAAGAAAACATTGCTAACACACGAGTGTTAAAAGTCTGAGTCGCCTCAGTAGGTAAATAGCTGCCTTGTAAGCAGGAGGACCTAAGTTTTGATTCCTAGAATGTCCATATAAAATTCCAGGTCATAACCACAAGTATAGGGGCAGCACAAGTGGACTCGACACACAGGTGGGAAGATACGGGGAACCTGAGGGAGAGGGAACATGATCAAACATTGTGTGCATGTAGAAAATTCTCAAAGAACTTATAAAAATGCAGTATTTTAAAAAATGACTAGTGTAGTAATGAGTGTTTATCATCGCCGTGCTGTTACATGGAATTATGTGAACCCCTGTGGCTCAACAGTCAGTCAACGTAGCCTACTTGGTGAATTTCATCCAGGCCAGTAAGGGACACACATACAAATACAAATGCACATAAATAGTCCATTTTATAAAGTCAGATATGATTTACAACATCTTTTTGCGTGTATTTCTTTTTTATAGACTATGACTGACCTATGACAAAGAATCTCTTAAAAACGGTCATCTTCTTAAGGTAAATGCAGTATAACTTTTCCAGCTGTGTACAAAATTCAGCTTGCTAAAGTTATCTCTTTTACCTAAAGAGGAGATGCTTTAAAACATCAGGAGGTAGGATAAAATAAGCCATCATGGCTCACAACCATCTGATATCCTCATCTGGCTTCCTCAAGCACAAGGTACACACATGATTGAAAAAAAAATGCAAGGAAAAAAATCCATACATATAAACTAAAAAATTTAAATATTAAAATATAGCCATCTACCTAGGATTATTGTTGTAGAATAACTATTTGCTTCACAGCACTGAGTGACATGCTATCAAGTTCACAGGTGCCATTAATCATGATTACTGTCATCACTAAATGGCACTGTCAAGTTTTGGCATTAAGTTTACAGACTACTGAAAATTGTGAAAGGAGTCTCAAGGATGAAACAAGCCAAAAGACAGGCAATGCAGCTCTTTATCACTTTGTCACTCCAGCACCAGTGGTGGCTGAGGGCACAGACAGAAAGGACAGCTGAGACACCTTCATGTCCGCTTCACTTTCTGAAGTGGAGGAGCTGGTAAGAAATGGGCACCACTCAGAAGCAAGAAGGTATCAAACTTATTTTTGACAAAAAGCAAGAATGAACCGTACCATACACTGACTGCATGGTAAAGAGTGTGTATGGGGCCAAGTTAAAGGCCTTTACTTAGGTTTTCATATTCATCCGACAATATATTCTTTTTAAGACGTAAAACTGCAAGGTATACACATGTCTCCATGCCTAAAATAACCAGCCAGATGGTTAGGTCTACAAGACAATCAAATCTAAGTTGTTTTCAGTCTACTTAATTTTCACCATCCTCCTAACCACAAACATGTTTATTGTTGCCAATTATTTTCTAAGGAGTTGTAATATTACTTATTGCACTGTGCAAAAATATAAAAGGAATGCAACATATCTATTCCAAGTTGCATACTTAAGAAAGAAATTTCAGTAAAGTAAGATAATTTTATCACAGAAAAATATAATTGCCATACTTGATAACTTAAAAAGCCATTACTAAATTGAGATGCATATTCACTGACAAAAATTGGTCAGGTTATTTCTAACTTCTAAGGTCATTCCTCTTAAAGAACTGCCTTCTTTGTAGGAAAAGGGTAGCAAGGGATTGTACTTCTATCTCATGAATGAGATTTCACCAGCAAATCTGACCTGTCTCCTCTGCTAGTTCAGGAAAATAATCCTTTGTCGGAAATAATAAGATATAAAACCATGATTCTACATAACCTGGTACACAATAAAGTTTTGAAATAATATTGGTATATTTTTTTGAAATGGTACTAAAATTAAAGTGATACTACTTAGAATTTAGTAAAAAATAATCATTTTTACTCAATGCTAAAATGCTCTATAGGACATAAACTTAACTTTTATACAGTTCACAAAATTTTTACTATGACAAGTTATAAAGTAAGTTTTGCTATCTGGGGTTTGAGTTCTTTATTGTTTACATCAGCATGCCTTTATAAAATAAAATATTTGGAAATTAAATTCTGTATTCTATGGTAATAAGAATGTCTCTGTTAAAAGTCTACATTAATAGTCAATGTAAGGTGGGTCTTTTGTAACATATTGAGGGGATTTAGTTCAAAAAGAGCACTTTTATAATTTGGAAGTTAATTTATTAATACAATTTTAAAAGTGCATGGAGACGGACTGCTATTTCACTTACCATTCACATAAGTGAGTCACCTCTGAAGCACATCTGTCATGTGGAAGCTAATGTGCTGAGGGAAGCATCCCTTCAGTTGTGACTTACAGTGTACTAAACATGCCACTTCCTCTTCAATTCCACGTACATCATAAGGTTCCTGTCCTTCAAAAGTATCAACAGGCATGCTTATCAAGTATGGGGGGGGGGGCAGAATATGCTACTTAAACATGAACAGTATGAAAAATAAACAACGGGATGCTAATTTCATCTAACTCCTAGTTGAAGATTATTCCCTAGAGCTTAAATAACAAGTTCTAATGCTAGGATCCAAGTTTGGTGTAACCTCTAGAGGTAGTGTTTAGCACAGCACCTGTTCATGTTTGTTAGTGTCTGATCAGCCGATGGTGCACCAATTCTTTTATTACCAGCAAGATTTTTACCACCGCTTCCAGTATACGTGAACTCATCACCTCGGTCCTATGGGAAAGATATTTTTACAGTAAGATACTTAAACCTGAGTATAATTTAACAATTCTCACTTTAGAGTCAGAACATTAGGTTAAGATGTTATTGACATGTTTCTCAGAGAATTTGCCAAAATAAAGCAAAACATAACCAAGTGTGTAGTATACCTCACTTAATCTAAAGCTTTTGCTTCAAGCTATAGTTTGTAACATCTTCAAACACAGTCATTCTCATGAGTAACCCAGAGCATCCGATAAAACTAATGGGTTAGAATCATTTAGTTCAGTGGTAACTGACATATCAACACTAGCTTGCAGGTTCTTTATGGACAGTATCACTTTCATAAATATTTCACTACGGGATTCTTAGCTCTTGTTCACACAATACAGAAGTTTTCTGATAAATACTCAAAATTTGACATGAACATTAAATACCCTTTATAAAGTAAATTTACCTAAAAGCTTCACTGTACAGTTCTAATGGCATAGTAAGTTTTCCATATTTCATATTTTGAAACTATCCATGGTACACTCAGGTTAAAAAAATAAGCATTGCTACTATTAAAAAGAAATCTGGAAAACATTGAAAATCAAATGTAGTACTTGGCATCTACTAACTTTGATAAACATGCCCAAAGGATGTTTATCAAAGCAACATGATCATTTCTGTGGTAGCTACAAATTTATATAGGTATAAGTAAATCTTTTTTTTTTTTTTTTTTAAGATTTATTTATTATTATATCTAAGTACACTGTAGCAGTCTTCCCAGAAGAGGGCACCAGATCTCATTATGGATGGTTGTGAGCCACCATGTGGTTGCTGGGATTTGAACTCAGGACCTTCGGAAGAACAGTAGGTGCTCTTAACTACTGAGCCATTTCTCCAGCCCGGTATAAGTAAATCTTAATTGATTCAAATTTTAAAATAACTCAAGAAAAGCATCAGTACATAATTTGCCAATGCTAGCTGGTTAGCAATCTGGGTTTTTAAATTATATTTTAATTAATTTACTTGGTGATGGGGCATACTCATGCCACAGCCCACATATAGAGGTCAAAGGACAACTTGCAGGAGTCAGCTGTTTCCCTCCATCAGTGAGTCCTGGAAATCAAATTCAGGATGCCAGGTTTGGGCTAAGTACCTCTACCCACTGACCCAGTATTCTTTTTAAATAGGAAATCAGGATGAACTTAAGCCAATGTTGTTGTTGTTTTTTCTACTAAATTCTTACTTCTTTGAAGGTTGTTTGTTCCCATTCTTTGGATTAAAGCCTAACCAAACTTGTGCCTTGAGGCAGCCATGGTGGTGTACGCTATAACCCCAGAACTCTCAAAGGCTAAGAAAGACTAGCATTCAAGTATGGGACCAACTTGGGCTACACCATAAGGAATGCTGTCTATGAATGAATGAACAAATGAACAAATGAACAAATAAATGAATGAATAAATGAACGAATGCTTCTATTAGCCCCCAAACCTTCAACTCACATTAGATAATGAAATATTTCAAGTCACTGTTTTTTTAAAATAAGGAGTTAAATTTAATCTCTGGTGGGTATTCCATTGGAAGAAATGCTAATAAGCATATACAATAATGACCAAGAGCACCTCCTCCAATTCTCTCATGCACACCTATCTCCGTCTCGGCCTCTCTCTTTCCCCCATCTCCCTCCCTGCTTCCTTTCCTTTCCTTCCTTCTTTTCTGTCTTTTGTTGGTTTCCAGGCACAGCTCAGGCTGGTTTCAAACTTACTGGATAGCTGAAGCTGGCCTTGACTTCCCAGTCCCCCTGCCCCCACCTCCCAAGTGCTGGGGTAATAGGCCTACAACCATCATGCACTACTAAAATACTTCCCTACTTGATGAGAAACAATCCTTTACACTGTATCTGGATTGACTCCAGAATACTCAAAATCAAAATCACCAAGTTTCCAAGTTATAATCCTGAAAGCGCGAGTAGTGAGAGCTGGTCTAACCTAGACAAAACAGAACAGGCACGGTCTACCCGAAACAGTGCTTTAAATGTTAAAGAAAAAATAATTTTGAACATTCTTCAAGTAGCAACCAAATTATGATTAAAACTCTATAGCATACCATTAGCATATTTGTACTTCAATCATTAAGCCAACAAAAACTTTCTATTATCACAGAGGAAAAAGAAATCAGGCCGATTTGTTGTGTTTTGTACGCCATGAAGTAGCTTATGCAAGGCTGCTGCCATTGTCTAGGAAGAGTGCCTCCAAAGAAGCTATACCTGCTCAAAGACATAGTGGCCACTACCAAGTCACAGAATTTCCCATAATTCCACTCTGGTATCAAACTGATACCCTGTGCATGCTAGATCACAGAACTACATTCCTAATACACCACCCTCTAGTCTCTATTCTCCCTCACAAGATGCAAAAGAAGATACAAAGACAGATGGTTTTTATCAACTCCTGCCATCAACCAACCACACAGACCAGTATCTTCATCTCAGATTCCCCAGCTAATGATTAGTCCAAGCTTTCCTGGATATAGCTTTAATTTATCTCACAGTGCTCTCTACTGTGCCTGTAAAACACACATGGAGTGTGACCCAGAAATCATACTTCTTGATATAAGCACTATATACAATTGTGGACTACAGCTTTATCCCTATCATTTCTAATACTACTGTGAAACTACAAAAATAGGCTTAATCTAAAAAAAATTCCAGAAAATATATTTTTATAGTAGTTATCAACTGTGTAAGCTAAACCATCACATTAAAAAACAGACACTGCTAAATCTTATATAGAACCAATCACTTCAACAAAACTAGACTGAAAAAGAGACAGTAGTATGTGATGTATTTTGGGCACAGCTTTAGTACTTTTAGAAATGATCAAGATTGGTTCTAAAGAATAAAGTTACATCATTACTTACAACTTCATCTTCAAATCCTCCAGCCAGGACAAGAGAATAAGCCCCATCATTGCTGCGACCATGAATTCCACCAACATGCGGCCTGTGAACACCTGCTTCGCTCACCTATAAGGTAAAAGGAAAAGATGAAGTCTATCCTGAATGTATGAAACTGTGAAAATAAATATAATTAAGAGAGCCAACGGAGTCAAACTTACAATATGCTTTCATATGTGGTATTAAACTTTAAAGCCCAATCATGTCTTACCTCGAGTTCACTTTCTTATTTTAATTTTCCCAAATAAAAGCCTGAAGGTGCTGAGTTCTCCCCACCCAACCAGTTCTAGTCCTCGATCTTGCTCCGAGACCTGCATACTAACAGACCCTTCTGCACCGCCTTATTTTGTTCCTTTCAAATCCAATCAATCATAAACAGAATGATCTTTTAATGTGTTGATTTCTGGCACAGAGTCCCATGAAGTAGCCCTGATTGGCATCATATTCACTAGGCTGACCTTGAATTTGCAGTCACTCTTTTACCTTTACCTGTGAAGTGCTGGGATCACAGGCAGTAGCTATCGTGCATGCCTCAGAATGGTCCTTTATGGATAATTTTTGAATAGGGCTGAGATGGTTTAGTGCCGTGCAAGAAGGGAGACCACTGTTTGGTAGGTATAGTGGCCTGCCTGTAATCCCTCTTTAGAAGGCAGACAGGGAATTCCTGGGGCAAGCTGGCTGTAGTACTATAGGCTAGCCCTAGGTTTCACTAGAAAATACTAATTCTTGATATTATAAAACTCATCAAAAGCCTGTGGTTGGGAAGTCAAAGATCCTATGAGAGAAGCTGCAGTTGCTGGTTGGCTACACAGATACAACGTGGTTCTCAAATCGTCGTCTAAATAACTGTATTTATGCCTGCAGATTATTGTTGCTGTTGGCTTTTTACTGCATACTCCTAATAGTCAAAGTACTGAGAATAAATGACTGCTAAATGCCCATCCGTAAGTTGGACATCTGTAAATCCCACTCCAAGACTCTGGGAACGGTGCCAGAGAAGGGGGCGTAAAGAAAGTAAGAGCCAAAAGACGTGGGGAAAGGCGAAGAACTTTAGTACTGGATTAATTGGCTCTAAGTGGCCCACTATCTTAGAATTCACTCAAGAAAAGATTCAAAGAAAATGTTTAAAACGAAGCCTAAAGCTTAATGACAATAAGCTTAATGTGATAAGCATTTATCACATAACTTAAAATTGTTTCAAATATTAAATTTCTAAAAATTTTTCTGAGAAGCTGGGTGGTGGTGGTTCACTCCTTTAATCACAGCACTAGGGAGGCAGAGGCATGCGGTTCTGTGAGTTCGAGGACCACGAAGTCTACGAAGTGAGTTCCAGGACCACCAGGACTATAGACAGAGAACCAGCATGTAACACAGAACCATATGGCAGAGAGAGCAGAGATAACTGATGTGTCACTCTGAGTGAGGGTGTGCTTCTGTCTGACCATGTCTGGGGAAAGACTCATTCCAAGTAAGATCATCTATCCTAACGAATGAATGGCATATGCTACTTAACTGAGACTCATTCATAATGAAAACCAAAAGTAAACATCATCTGAATTCTATTTAATTCTATGAATTTTACCCTTCCAACTATGCCAATTCAAAAGCATACCTGAACTCTGAATCTCCAAGTTGATCCAACAGGAATACCAGGGATTGGTCCGTAATGATTTGAAGGGACAATAGTACATTCTTTTGTTCGACCAACACAAGCCATTCCCTGTAAGTCACAAAAGAAGCTGTTTGAGAAATCAAGTATATAAAAGTGTTTTCAAGATTTCCAATTGCTATAAAACGTGAATAAAATAGCTGGATGAATGAAATGGTTATTTACACAATTTTCACTGATACTAACAATTAAGTTGTTTAATCTTGGTTACTACCACGACCAACACCGAACCACTCTGTCCTGTTAACAGACAGTGAGAGGGAGGCGGGCCTGTCCTTACCCTGCCCCAGTCCCTCCGGCTCTCAGTACTGGCTGAGGGCATCTTCGCTTTCTTCTTACTCAGCTTGAGTCTCTCCCCAGCCTTTACCACCTCACTGGAGTCGGTTTTACAGGAAGGACAATACCTTAACAGAATAAAAAAGAAAGAACAAACAATGTCTGGTAACTAATCCCAGTAACAGAATAATGGCCTTACTACATTAGAAAAAGTATTAAGGTATACTGGGTTAGACCAGAGTACCAATTGTCACTAACATCTTAAACTTTTCAAAAATATTCACAGGATAAAAGCTGATAGCAAAAATAAATAAATAAATAAATAAATAAATAAATAAATAAAAATAAAAAAATTCTTGTTTTGCTTCTAAAGTATTTCGAGATTTTGTATTATCCACCCTGAAATTCAGTCCAAAAGTCTGGTGTATGGGGGAGGAACATAATTCTTAATCTTATTACCAACTCTAATAAAACGTTCATTTGAAATTCTCATACAAACTAAAGGAAAAAGAATCTAACAGTTAAAAATGCAATGAATACATCTTCTCATCTAGCCCGGTGATTAGAACTCTCAAAAGAAACAAAACAAAACATATACAAGCGGCCAGTGATGGCGCAGTAAAAGCACAGGGTCACTGCCACCAAGGTGGCTAACCTGAGACCAATCCCTGGGACCCAGATGGTGGAAGGAGAGAAACGACTACCTCAAGTTTTTTCTAAACTTCACACTTATACTGTATCACATCAACACACGATAAATAATTGAAACGCAATCTAGAAGGATATATATGAGTGTGTGTGAATGGTATAGCTTTTGGGCAGAGCTACAAGCCAAGCCTTGGGTTCAAGACTCAACATCACAAAGTCTAGTCCACCATAGTAAGTGCACAAGACAGCACCTCTAGACCTGCCCCAGCTTTCTGCATTTGTCTGTCCTTTCTCATAAACAGCATTAATACTTTCCAAAAACCTGTCTAGAGAATAAGGTTACTGTCTATCAAAAACTGGGAATGTCAAGAGATACCAACAAAATAATTCACTGCCAAATTCATCTTACATTTGCCTCTTTTCTTTCATAATTATCTTTTCCATATAAGTTTTAGAGTAAAGAATACATCTATGCCCACTAGTCACTCCTAATTATCTGCACTACTGGGGAAAAATGAAAATTCTTTAGTTCCCTCCACTTGAAAAAAACTATTTGAAAAGTCATCACATACAAGGTTCTTTCCACTATATACACTTCCACCAAAACAAGGGACAAGTGTGAGATGAGACTTCAGGGGGACACGGTTACTAGCCATATGATCATGGGAGTCAGGAGGAGGAAGAAACAGAAAGAGTCATAGCCCTTCTCCATTTTGTTGTTTTAATTTGAAAAGTGGGATGGCTCTATCCACAATCCCCGTGTGTGTGTGTGTGTGTGTGTGTGTGTGTGTGTGTGTGTGTGTTGTATACATGCATGACACACATGGAGATGAGAAGACAATAGAGTTGGATCTCTCCTTCTACTGTGTGGGTCCCAGGGATTGAACTCAGGTCACCCCTGACATAATATCCGTATCTACTTAACCATGTCACCGGCCCCTTTCCTTCATCCTTATACCCCCGTGGTTTGTGTAGTAACACTGCCATCATGTTTGCAATGAGCCTACAAAAAGATTACAGGAAAGAAGAGCTGTCTGTTCTTCACACTGATACTAGCTAGCCACTTGGGGTATCAGTATTCTTGACTAGTATACCCCTTGCTTTAAAACCTTCCACGGCAGAAGAGGGGTGGTTCTAGAGAAACAGCTCAGTTGTTAAGGGCACACACTGCTCTGTCAGAAGACCAGAGTTTGATTTCCAGCACTCATCAACTCCAAGGAATCCTACATGCATGCACAGAATTTTAAAAACTACTTTACAAGACTCCTTAGTGTGATTATTTAAGTTCACTATAAATCTGACTAGGCACCTCCCCTAATCTTTCATTAGTGGTTTGTTTCTAACTACAACTACACAAGTAAATTTAGATTACAGTAAGTATATTTAATCTTGGAGCCTTGTTCTACTTAAGAACTTCCTAAAAATTAGACACAATATTCATATAAAACACTGCTGGTATATGTTAAGTATTTAATTCCTAAGAACATAACAGGAAATACAACATACTAGGAACATACTAGGGGGTTGAAAGTCATTATAAAGGCTGACTGGATATGCCTAAGTGAAAACCTGAAGGATGAATATTACAGTGAAGGTAAATGTAATGCTTCCAAGAAGAATCAAGTTTGAAAACAGAGACAAGAATATGACTTAAAGAGATGAAAGACACGGCATCTGGATAGAATGTAGGGTATTTAAGCAAATAGGGAGAAAAACAGTATGATAGAAAGACTGAAAAACAACTAAGGTGTGTCATCCCAGGTCCTTTTAGGCAACTTAAAGCCTCGAAAGCAAAGGCCAGCAACCAAGTCTGCACTTCTGAATGACTTCATACTCGGGCAGGACCATAAATCCAAGTCTATAAATTTAGAACCCAGTTCAGAGCTGTACAGTAAATTAATAAAGGTATCAATGCCAAGTGACCACCAGCTATGGCATTTTAAATGCTTTAATGTACCATGTATCTGTGCTTGACCAGGAGTGGTGGCACAGTCCTGTAATTCAAGATCCTGGGAGGCAGAGGCAGGCAGATTTCTACCAGTTTGAGGCCAGCCTGGTCTACAGACAAGTTCCAGGCCAGCCAGGGCTACATACTAAGAAACTATCTGAAGAAAAAGAGAAAGAGGAAGGAAGAAAGGACAGAGGGAGGGAGGGAGGGAGGGAAAACAAAGTCCTGGTGAGGATACCAGTATTCCTCTTCTGGGACTTTCTCCAAAGGCGGGCTCAGGCAATAAATGTGATAGGCCATATTGCACTCATCACACAGAAGCTGCATGTTGGGGTCCCGCTTCTCTCCACACTTATGACAAGAACACATGTGACAGGTCTTATCTGGGTCTCCACCACACAGGTCACATTCAGGGTCATTTTTCCCTATAAAGAACAAAATTATGGAAATGTTACTCTTTTATATCTAGTAGTCACATAAAGTCAGTGCTCTTAACTACTGAGCCATCTCTCTCTCTCCTCCCTCTCTCTCTCTATACAAACACACACACACACACACACACACACACACACACACTCGAAAGATAAGAAAGAACAAATGATTCACCCCAGATTTACTAAATCAGAATTTATGAAACGAGCCCATGAGTATACCTGTGTGTGTGTGTGTGTGTGTGTGTGTGTGTGTGTGTGTGTGTGTGGTGGGGGTGATAGCAATAAACACAGGAATAGTGTATATTAGTGCCACAAATTGAATTATATACATACTGATGTTAAAGACTGGATAAGGACATAAAGAAAATGTCGGGAGAATCCCCCAGAGGGCCACCCCAGGCTCGGCAGGCGAAAGCACCTGCCACCAAGCCTGACAGCCTCAGTGCGAATCCCAGGACCCACATGATGAAGGAGATTTCCTAATGGAGTCCTCTGGCATCAACTTACACACTGGACCACACATATATAAATAAGTTTTAAAAAAAATACTTTTTTAAAAGAACACACATGGAGAAGCAGTTGAAAGACCATTTTACAAAACAACAGTTAACCACAAGCTATTCACTTATCCTAAAAAGTGGTCTACTTCATAACTCCTGCAAAAGTATTCACTGGTCAATAAAACTAGATTTGATCACACAACACACGGAGTCTAAGCCTAACAGAAAAACTCGTACTTAAAAACTTTCCATCTGCAAAGGAAAGAGGACGGGCTCCAGGCTTCTCAATCTTGAAGATTTCATCTACAAACATTACTCGGCAGTCATTTAATGTTCCTTCAGAACCCCTGCTTAAAAAGAGGAAGAAATGTTAACTTCTATAAGCAACATTTAAGTTATGTGAAAATAATAAGCCATTGGAGACATTTACTGTATTTTTCTCATTTATAAATTGATTGAGCATATAGTTATTACGATTACCCTGGTCTACGGTTTTTAGTAGTAGTTAATTTTCAAACTTAGATATAACTTCAGAGTAACAATCAGAAATAAAGAAAATCAGAGACTTTATTAGATTATCTAATAAGAAATAGCTGTCTTATGCATTTAGCATAAAAACTAGGTTAATGCATCCCTATTAATCAAAATAAGATTCAAACATATTTCCAATATTTCTGGCTAAAACAAGATGGCCTCTTACTAGGTATCTTTCCAAATATGAAGCCACACTTATTTTAATTTATACTCACTTACATATTCTTCTGTTTCCTAACTGACTGTGAACTTGTCCCTCCCTTTAAAAACTATTATTATGAATTATGTGAATGTGTACAGGCCTGTGCAAGTTGCTCACATGAATCCAGGCACCTGCATGAGCTGGATCTGTGAATCCCCTCGGAGCTGGAGTTACAGTGGGTGGTGAGCAGCCTGACTTGGGTGTTGGGAGTCACAGGGTCCTTTACAAGAGCAACAAGCTCTTAACTGAGCTACCTCTCCAGCCATATTTATCTTTCTTAATCATAGCTTTTCCTTTGTATTTGGAAAACTTGGTATATATGGATTTAATAATTTTATATATTTGCTTTTGACTCTTGTGAATTCAACATTATATCTACTTTTTAAGAGAAAGGGTAGCATCCATTTACATTCTCCATTTAAATTTTCTATTAAAAATTTAATATTAAATATAATACATAAAACTGTTCAGGTAACTATGTAACTCAAGCAGCTGTGAGGTAAAGCTCTTTTGTTATCAACTGTCATGCCACCTTGGAAGTAACCATTTCTTCACATCTTCTCAAGAGTTGTATTAACTTACTTTTCTTAAATTTTATTCCTTGTCTGACTCCCTAAGCATATGGCAAAATTCCACCATACATTAAGTCTATAATCTGTCAATTTTGTACTACCTTTTCTTCCTTGCAATCTGCCTAAGAACATGAGTCGCCTCCTCAGTCTCAGGTTTTGACATTTGTATTTCTAGGGAATGGGGATACTTAACTAAAGTTAAAATTAAAGACACCCCATTTAAATCTAACACGCCACATGTGTATAGGAGCCCAGAGGCCAGAAGTGAGCACTAGATTCCCTAGAGCTGGAGTTACAGTTATAGTGTTATAAGATGCCCATATGGGTACAGAACCAAACATATGTCCTTTGCAAGAGCAGTAAGTGCTCTTAAGCCACCGGTTCTCAACCTTCCCAGAGTTGCAACCCTTTAGTATATTCCTCATGTTGTGGTGACTGCCAATCATAGTATTATTATTACTATTATTACTATTACCACTATTACCACCACCACTACTACTACTACTACTACTACTACTACTACTACTATTATTATTATTTTGAGACAGGGTTTCTCCAAGTAGCCCTGGTTGTCGTCTACTACTACTACTACTACTACTACTACTACTACTACTACTATTATTTTGAGACAGGGTTTCTCCAAGTAGCCCTGGTTGTCTTGGAACTCTTTCTGTAGATCAGGCTGGCTTTGAATTCACAGACATCCACCTGTCTCTGCCTTCCAAGTGCTGGGGGTGTGCACCACTGCTGTCTGGCTTATACAATTATTCTCATTGCTACTTATAACTGTATTTTTGTTACTGTTATGAATTCCAATGTAATATCTGATATGCAGGATATCTGATATGTGAACCCTGTGATTTTAAACTACAAAATATATTCCTATCCTCAAACCATCTTTGCTTCTTTTATGGATTTTATGTTCCTGACACTAAGTAAGAACTTAGCAGTGTTTTACAATTGGGAAAGCTATAACATAACCATTACAATAATCAATATTTGCCTGTCCATCTTTCCACTCATGTTTAATCTAGTCACCAAAGCAATTTTCTACCTCAGGATCGTTTAGACTAGAAATCTTTCTTAAAATAGCAGCTTCTTTTTCTTTAAAAGTGTTCATTTATTATTTGTTTGTTTTGAGACAGGATCTCACTACGTTGCTGGGTTGGCCTTGAACTCAAGAGATCCTCCTGTCTATGAAACTCTGCTGCAACTTTAAGGTGCCACCATGGTCCATACTATTTTGTTTTGTTTTGTTTTGTTTTGTTTTTTTAAATAAGCTCAATACTATGAGTTTTGGTATTTCCTGTTGTATGGCACCTTTTTTATACTTCCTATAATCAAGTATACCATAAGGTTCCCTACACAGTCAAGTTATTTTGGTGGTTTCTTCAGATTTGTATACATATGTAAATTATAAATAGTTCAGAAATCTGTAATTAAATTGCATCTTAGTTAACAGAATTACGTTTGTATTTCTCTAGAAGGGTCTGAAATCTAGTTTTCTAAAATATGAGCTTTAATTCTAATATCCTAATACAAGAACAACAAAAATCTTTCTTCAGCAGGCCCTAACGGTCTCTATCCTCATATCTCAGGGTTATCAACTATTGTCATGAGTCAAATCAGAAGCAGTCTAAGTTACGTAGTCAAATGTTCTCATAGCTGCAATTCTCAAACAAAGCTGTTAAATACAAAACCAGCACAGATAATAATCAATGGGCACTGCTGTGTTCCGAGAAAACTGTCTACAACCACAAGCAGCGTGCTACAGTTTACCTACCCTTACTCTCTATGAACCATAATAAATGTGTGCTCCTAGATTTGTCACCTTTTGCCATGAATGTAGTTAAATACAACATGAACAATATATAAATCTGGTTCTTTCTTAAGAAGTGAAATCTGTTAGTGGCATGCTAAATTCCTTCACCGATCAATACAACAAATCTGATATCAACCCACTATATAAAAACAAGAAATGAATATAGAATTTAAAATTAAATTTTAGAAACTCCTTAACACATACTATCTTTTAAAAGCCAAATGAGTGACTATTCACTTAATTAAAATGGAAAGGAAGCCGAGAGAGGGGTGCAGTGGCAACCTCCCTGGGTAAGCGCTCTGTAAGATAATACCTACTAGCTATTACTTGAGAAAAACCCTAAATCTTCCAGGCTAGAAAACAGAAGTGAAGTTGTCATCTGCAGTAATACATTACTATGTTATGGTTTTGGGTATTGTTTCATCTATAAGAACTCAACAAAGCACAGATTTCTCTAGTCAGACACTTCTATATCCAAAAATTATCTTTGACCTTAAAGATGAAGATATATTCAGTTGTAATATTCTCAGAATTTATAAAAATATTCCCCTCTAAGATGAAAATTTCTCTCTAACCTCTTCTTTAATGAGAATATGTGTTGCATATCTGAGAATTACATTCCTAATTGAGTAACTAAATAGCATTAGTGACAAGAACCTTACCCCAGGAAAACTTTTACACGAACTTCCTTTTTGGTCCTTGATATTGTCTTCAGTGTGGTAATTTCAGCATCATACCAAAATCCTCTTTTGCCTGGATTTTCTACATTGTAATTAACCATTACCACATCACCAACATTTAGTTCATTCCATTTTAAAATGGTCCTTGCTCGTGGTCGAAGATCCTTAACATTCATTTCTAGTATACCACTTTCTGGATATCTGAAGGAAGAGGAAAACAACCCACACAATGGAGTTTAGGATTATTTCCACAGAAGGCTGAATTTGTATGCACTATATACAAAGACGTCATTTACAGAGTTGAAGAAAAAACTAAAGTTTCCAATGGTGGAGGTGGCACGTGCTGGTAAGATGGGCTGAAGAAGTGGAGGTAGGAGATGGAATTAGAGATCACCCTGGATTATATCTTTAAAAAGTGTATACATATATACATACATATAAACAGGTAGCAACATCTTTTATTACTGGGTATATTTCTCACTTGTACTGCAACTCAGATGAACATGAATGAACTCTCCCCCACCAAAGCAAGCCCCACACAGGTACTTTCATGGCTTACACAGTGTTAGGCAAGCACATTCCATGTTCTGTATACATCATCCTATTGAGTTGGGATTTCTTTCCAGACTTATTGTTCTGTGTGTCTGTGTACATGTGAATATATACCATGCCTGCTGAGGCCATCGCATCTCCTGGTGCTGAAGTTGAAGGCAGTTTTGACAATTCAAAGTGTGGGAGCTGGAAGCCAAACTCAAATTTTTTATAAAAGCTGAAAGTATTCTTAATGCTGAGCTACATCTCCAGATCCTGTTTGTTTTTAATGTAGTGATTTTATTTTTGTCAAATATTGCTGTCATAATATCCTAAATAAGACTGTTTTTCCTGATACTTAAATGATATTTATTAATGATTTTAATTAACATAGTAAAAGCTGCGGAAGTCATCAGTTGTTAGCTAAGAGATGGAAATAGTAAGAACACAAATTTTGTTTCATATTTAACTTTAGAAACTATGTCAATAGGGGTCAGGGAGATGACTTATCAGCTAAAGGAAGTGGAGGACCTACGTGGCAGCTTACGACCATCTCAAACTCCATTCCTGTGGGAGCCCACACCTTCTTCTGGCATCTGTGAGTACCTAGTATACACATGGTGTAGAGGCATACATGCACAAACAAAGTTAATAGGGGCTGGAAAGATGGTTTAGCCATGAAGAACATTTATTGCTTTATTAGAGCATTTGCTCCCAAGAGCAGAGTTTAGTTCCCAGCACCCACATGGCTATAGATGGGCTGTGTTCTAAGGACTTCTGTGTGTCAATGAATCACTTGGATTATGGATGGCCTTAAGAACTCTAATTCAAGCTTTGAGGGTCCTGTTCCAGAGATATGCTTCTTCCAACCAAACTATAACATAAAAATACATTTTACCATTCCAACATATTAAAGTGTCCAGTCATGAAAGGCTGCCCATATAGGTATTCATATACAGTACATACCAAAATTCCAGACTCTCCAAAGCAAATATTCAACCCATGTTATACTAAAAAATTCTCCTAAAATATAATTATCCAAACATCAGCCAAAACCAGCTAGATAAAAGGCCTTTTAAAGGAAGGCAGCCTGAGATCAAATGTCAGTTCTTTCCTAGAAATGCTAAAAAGAATAATTTTTACCTATTTTTGGGAAGCAGATATTAAGATGAAGGTTGACAGTTATAAACAATATGGGGAAAGATCTTAACTAGGTGATAAGGGCCCTCAACCCATGGTGACAGCCAACTGTGTTGAAAGGCAGGGTGGGGGGTATAGGACATGAAAGGTCTCAGATATCTGGGTAAATCTTGTCCAACTCAATACTAAACTCAGGTACAGAAATTAACCAGGGACTGAAGGGGACTCAGAAAGTATACGACCTTGGCTCAAACGCTGTGCTCATCCGCTAACTCAACTTCTTGAAGCTGATGGTAGGCCCTTCTTGGACCTCAACAGCATACCACCAGGGATACTAAAGCTGCATATCAAGCCATTTATTCCTCAAATGATTTCAACTCTGTGACTCCCTTCAAAATAATCCACTGATACTTAAACATGCAGGTCAAAACTGGCCATGAGTTGATGATAGTGACTGAAGTTAAACAATTACGTTGTTCTCTCAATTTGCCAACCAGTTTACAGATTTAACAAAACCAAAAGTAGAAGTTAAAAATCTAAACATAATTGCCTGTCTGCATGTTTTAACTTTCCCCTTATATCCGCAGAAAATTCATGCTAAAATTCAGGGCTTATAAAGATATGGTGTCTTCTGCCCCAGCCCACCACACCTCCTGACTTCTAAGTATATCCCAGAGCCAACTGCTTTCAGTTCTGAGCTCTTTTTTTTGCAGGAGGCAAGGAGGAACATGCACAACAAAATCAAATCCAGGGCCTTAGACATTGGCATGCCAGGCAAGCACTCTACTTCAAAGCCATCTTCTATCTCAGCATTAACAAATAAGATGCTACACTGTACTTTTTAGATGGTTACTCTACCTTTCCTCCAAATCTACTTGGCTCACTCGTACCTTCTACATAGCACATACCAGGAATTATTTTAAGTTGTTACACATGTTTTATAACAATCCTATGACATACATAGTAGACATTTTATCCTAATCTTGCAGAAGTAAAGCAGAAGTTGTTTTAGATAGTGGTAAGAAGCAAATGTTTCTAGACTCCATATTTTTAAACAAGAGTTGGAATACTTTCTTGCTCTTATTAGTATATTATACCATGTGACTTTTAAAAGGTCAGAATTTTTAGCCAAGTAGTGAAGTATAAGTTAATTCCATCTTTTTGTTTTCCTTCTGCTAACTTTTCTTCTTGGTTGCTGTTTAATGTTCTAGATTCTGCCAGTTATAAAACTCCTCTATAAACAGTTTAGATTATCTATGGGGATCTTCAGAATTCCTTTCCTAGAATGTTCTGTCTTTTCCAACTTGAAGGGCCTACTCGGTAAGCCTGTATTTTATGATGGTATCTCCTTCCATTGTCTGATGTGCTGAATACTATTTCCTATATATTTTATACCTTCTTTCTTGGGTAAAACACAGCATAGCAGAAGTGGCTAAACTGCTCTCTAATACACATTAACCAAATCAATCATCCCAGACCCCTATTCATATGCTACTTCCAAGTACCCAGGAAACTAAAGTTCTCTCAAATGCTGGTTTGTTTCTGGTGCATCGATTTCATATTTCTCTAAAATGTTAACTGGACCTGGAAGTGGGACTTCGGATTACCACTATGCCTATAATTTTTAATCCATCTTTAGAGCCCTTTCTTATTACATACCCTTGACAATATAGTAATAATGTCTGTCAAGTCCATTTTCTGCTTCTTCCACTGTTCCTCTTCAAGATCACAAAACACATCCTGTACCTTGTAGTGTTGTAATACTCTTATCACAGCACTCACCTGGTCAAATGGCAAGTTTTCACTGAGACAGCCTGTGTGAACTTTAGGATATTTGAGTTATAACACACTTTTGGAAGTATGTTTAGCTCATTAAATAAAAATCTGCTTTTATAGAATTAAAACTCTTTAAAAACTACTTTCTGTGTATGAGTGTTTTTGCCAGTGTGCATGTATGTGGACCATGTGCAGATGGTGCCCACAGAGGCCTAGGGAGAGCACCTGTGGCTGGAATTGGAGAAATCCATGGTTGTGAGGCACCATGTGAGTACCAAGCATCCATCCTATGTAAGAGCTGCTCAGTGCTCTTAACCTCTGGTCCAGGTAGCCACTTCTTCCAGCATGACACTGAGGAAAACTGCAGACTATACCAAACACTCTTCGAAAAACGGAAGATTGAACAACTTCTAAAACAAGGCTTAAAGGATTCCTAAGAAGCTGGAGTCATGGGTCAAGGTCAGCTTCCTTTCTACTGCACCAAGAGGCCAGTCTCTGCTCCCATAGGAAGAAGAATCTAAGTACCTGTTTCTCAGAACCTTATGTCAAGGCATATTCTACAGAGCTAAGCTACAGCATTCTGGATTTTATCACACTTTGGTGAGATTTAGATTCTCAATAAGGCTTAAATAAATCAAAAGCTTAAATTTTCCAGTAAGAGTTGCATTGTTCCAAATGTAATAAAATTCTTTGAGTTACCCTTTAGAGTATGTACTTTTGATTATCCTTAGCTAGATGACATCTTTGTCAACTAAAAGCAACCCATTTTTGCTAACAGATATTGATGAATAGAATCTACAGAATACCGTTCCAGGGAAATGGAAAAGAATTTGCATACAATATTGAAGCTGCATTTCAATGAGTGGTTTTTAAGCTAAAAATTCTGACACTCAAAACTATTAAACAAGGCAGTTACCAACAAAACCCCTTTTTTCCACAACATTGCTTCCTGGAAGAAATATGTTTAAATAAGGACACCATTCATCTGTAGGCATGTTCTAGTTTAGAAAATCTTTAATGTCAAGCTGCATGCAAAAAGAAAACATTTCATATTCTAACAGAAAATATTATGACATCCTAGGACACCTAAAATTTAGAACTTACAAATAGGTTACTCAGAACTGCTTATATGGGGATTTTACAAATTATATGAAAATACATTTTCAAACACATTAGCAATGATGAATTACTGTTTTTATATAACGGTAGAAACACAACTGGGTTAAAAATATCTAAGCCCAAAATACAGCACTTTAAAAATACTTACCGAAATAACCTGAGTTTATTCAACACTTTTAAAAGGCAGAGCATTTCACTGTTAAGTATTTTTCAATGTTATAATAAAAAAGAACACAGCAAGTAGATGTTCACAGGAAGAAATTAAATCAGAAAAGCTTAAGTTTAAAACAAGCAAATCTTATACACAATATTAAGCTACTCCAAGTTCTCCTTTTTATGCCCATAAATGTGTGCGTCTCTCATCCTCATTAGAGAAATATCTTTTGGCACATGGTGATTAACACAGACACTCGCAGCTGGTTGAGTAAAACTGTCCTACTACCCAGTTCTACATGGATGTTATCTACCAAAACCCCATCCCAAGGCATAGGGATCAGCATGGAAGAGAGGATGTAAGATGCTATAAAGAGCTGTAAGTAAGATATCCACAGCAAAACAGTATATACTGACTGAACGTGACAGGCTGGTCACATAACTAAACTCAGAGCAGCTGTGAATGCACACGTAACACCTGCATGAGATCAATCTGGCAAACAGCCCAGTGAGAGAGACAGAAGAGGCCAGGAAGTCCCACCCCTGAATGAAGACTATTGGTAACTGATGGATTCTGGGAGAGGAAAGGGATGTAGCTACTCAATTCTCCAGCAGATGGTCCTATACCGATGCATATATAGGCAGCGCTGGGCTCAGAGCTTTAAGAGAGAGAAAGAACACATGAAGTTTGGAGGGAAATGTGGCACAGATAGGGAAGTTGTAGGAATGGAATGGAATGTGGACTGTATCAAGACATGTGCATGTACAGAAGTTTCAATTAATTAAAACTAAAATCTAATAAACTAAAGACTTGCAACTCAAACAAAATACTCAGTTTATTGCATAATATGTATGTTCTTTATATTTATTAGGCTTTGGGATCTCTTTCGGAAAAACTGACTTCTGTGTGGAACATGCATTCCAAACAACTTATGTGGATAGAATCGAGACACACTTGTGTGAAGAAATGATGCGTATTTAGCTTTCTGAGTACAAAGTTCTCTCACAACTCAAGGCAATAATGATGTCACATGTACATCTAATGTCTTCTAGTATCCTTTTGATTATAATTCACTCAGAACCTTATAATCCACAGAAAACTAGAAAAATATACTTGGAAATCCTTGGTTAACACATTAGTCACAAACAAGAAACAGGACAATTAGTCATTGCAGCAAGATTGATTCTAGCTCCCTATACTCAAGATCAACATGAAAACCATTACTTGGGAAAAACCTATCAAAATTTAGAAATCATTATACTTGACAAGATTTAATAAAAAAAAAAAATCAATACTCTCAAAAACACCCATTTTGTTACTTTATAGAAAAAGTTACTTCCATCAAAAAACACCAATGGTTCATTCACAATTGCCTCTCTAGACTCTATCTGCAGTAGCAATAACTAAGACTACTCAAAGACGTACCACAGGCTGAGAATAGCTTCAAATATGGTAACACTGAGAGTAATTAATTGCAAACACCACTTCAACTCCTCTTAACATGTTTACAATTAACCCCCAATACTAATTCTTCCAATTCTCCTTACCCATAGCATGTTTTGCCCTAAGGTGAATGCATATACCTGGGATATCAGGACTCATGAGGCTTGAGCAGGTGGACCTCCAAGTTTCCAAAACACACAGGCTACAGTGATAGACCCTCTACTGACTGTAACATTTCTATAAATCCAAGTACCCAAGCCCCAGTTTCAGTATGACCACTTTACCCATTACCATCTGCCCACAAACAAAATAATACCTGGTGCTAATTATTTTGGTAAATAGACAGACATTAAACATTATTCTAAAGATAAAGAACTTGAACCTAGATGCAGGGTATGTTTCTAGCCCCAGCACTTGGGGGATAGACTGGGAATGTAAGTCTGTCTCAGCTACAAAAGCAAGTTCAAGGCCACTCTGAGCTACATGAGACTCTAACGAAGTAAAACAGGCTGAAGACATCAATCCGTGGTTAAGAGCACTCTTTCTTCTTCCAGAGGACTAAAGTTCAGTTTCCAGCACCCTTTTTGGGTGGCTCACAACTACCTCAAACTCCAACTCCAGAGTATCTGACCTTCTTCTATTGGATAACTCAGGCTCTGGAGTCATACAATTTCATGAATGTAACCTTTGAAAAATTGTGTAATAGAGTTGGTTTCCTCATGAACTACCACTGTGCTACAAATTATTTGAGTTATCCATGTAAGAAATTATCTTAGAGCTTGGTGTGTAAAATTTAACATTATTATCAAAGGATGGAGAGCTCAGGTGTTAAAAGTGCTTGCCATACAAACACGAGAACCTGAATTCAAGCCCCAGTACCCACATAAAAAACTGGGTATGATGGTTCACAGTTGTAATCCCAACACCAAGGAAACAGAAACAAGGAGATCCCTGGGGCTTAATGGCCAGCCAGTCTAATCTAAATGGTGAGCTCAAAGTCAGTAAGAGATCCTGTCTCAAAGGAGGTACATGGTGTTTTTAAAGATGATACTCAAGGTACCAACTAAAACACACATGTACCCAATACATATAAATATTCACATGTATTAAAAAAAGACTTGACATTATCTAACAAGGAATGGTAGGTTTGCAAGCCTATAATCCCAGCAACCAAATGCAGAGACAGGATGCATCCTGAAAGTCTGAAGCCAGTTCAGGATACATAGTGAGCAGAGCGACTTCTAGATAAGGTTAGAGATACACTGACTCCCTACCCCTCTAAACCCCAAAGGGTACATTTTCTAAAGCACTGTGAGACTCTATTCTATCCTATACATATTACTTATTAGAAAAAGGAAAACTGGCTGTCCTCGGAATTCTCTCCCCAGTCAGTCTTATATGTATCACCAGGAGCCTCTGAGGACCTCTACTTACCCAAGATCACCGTCCCAGTTTTGTAATGACCTGTCAGATGATCTTTTAAATGTCATTTGAATTTTTAGCATCTTGGCTATTTAAAGGATATACGACAGGAGTAAATAATATTTAGGAAGCCATAAAAGTAAATGGGGACAAGCTTACCAAAATGACATAAGGAAAAATTTGTCCATTTCCTTTTCTTTAACCTTTCATGGTTTGAAATTGCTTATACTCCTTTGACATATCATTGTTTTTAATCCTTCTTCATTTTATTTTCTTCATATAACACCATCAAGAGAATTTTCAGGGTTAAAGACAGAGTTCAGTTGGTAGAGTGGTTGTCTAAAGGGTAGGAGCCCTGTACTTGATTCCCAGTACCACATAAGCCAGCATGGTGGGTAGCACATGTCTCCTAGTCCAGCACTCATACTCGAGAGAAGGAAGAAGGAAACTTAGAAGCTCGAGATAATCCTTGGCTACAGTTCAGGGCCAGCTTAGGACATGTGAGACTCTATCCTAAAAACACAAAAAAGAGCTTTCCTAACACTTATATTTCCCTAGGACTTAGGATTTTATTGTGAGGAAAAGGAGATAATTTTCCTCACAGGTAAATTATGTATGGCCACTAAGGGTTTAAAAGCAACTTTAGAATTCATTAAAATCCAAATCTCCAGAAAATAAATTTCTCTCCAAATACCATGTTGATAAGATTCTAATAAAACAAGAGATACTAATTGAGGGGAGATAAAAAAACCAACTACTTTGTGTCAGACACTTTGTTAACCACACATACTTTATTTATATTAGCTGCCGTAAGGCATAATCATTGATACCAGCCTAACCTAGGCTAAAATACTGACAAGCTACACATTCCTCACAAGAAGCCTTCAACAATTGAGCCGATGTTCATCAAGGAATTCTCAGAAGATGTGTGTGTGTGTGTGTGTGTGTGTGTGTGTGTGTGTGTGTGTTATACCTAGTATCTTAAAAACATGTCAACATTAACTTTTGCATGAATACATTTTCTCTAACACACACACACACACACACACACACACACACACACACACACACACACCCTTTGAGTTTTAAAAATAGGGTCTCTCTCTATAGCCCTGGCTGTCCTGGTGCTTACTATGTAGACCAAGCTAGTCTTGAACTCAGAGATCTACCACCTCTGCCCACCACGTGCTGGGATTAAAGGCGTGTGCCGCCAACATCTGACATGTATCTATAATTCTGAGAAAGTGTCAATGATTCCTAGTTCAAGTTTTCTTGCTTTGTTTTTAAAATCCTTCTAACTAAAGAAAAAAAAAACTTAATTCTGAAACATTTATCATTTTTCATATAGGCTAAAAACTGTTATCCCTGATATAAATAGAAGGGAATTGATACAAGGAATGCCTATGTATCTTGATCTGATTCTCCAATGAGTTTCCCTTCCCAGACTGAGAATTCATGTGGTCTAATAATATGTAAGATATGACTTTTATTATAAAAATAGCTTTTCAAATGGTTAGGGGTAGTTGCCTAGTTTGCTACAGTCCTGAGTTCAAACCCCAACCTCCCATTCAGGGGGAGTAAGGAGTCGCTCATCCAGGTACTGTAATCCTAGCACTCTGGAAACCATCTGGAGGTTCACAAATCCAGGAGTTTGAAGACTCTGCCTCTTACTGATTAAAATTAAAGCAACGTCTGAGCAACTCCATTTTAAAGTGATAATCACAGCTTATGTAAGCTATTGTACTTGTCCAGTCTATACTGCAGCACTTTGACATTGAAAGTGTAATAAAAAAGCTTAATGTAATAAACAAAAACATAGGTCATTGAAAAAAAAAAACTCTAGTGCTTAGTATCATAAATAGGATGATTAATAGTCTGTTTACAACACCCTAAGTGCTTTAAAAATAAAAATTATACTGAAAACAAGTCATTTAGTATAACTAATTTTATAAATTCTCTTTACAATATATTTTCTGTATGTATCTACGTTTACAACTAAAAAACGACCTCTGTATATTCAACAGCCATGTCTCAGGTCAGACTGTTCTTTCTCTTCAGAGGTTTGAAGTTTGGGTGCTCCTGTATTATTGTGCAGAACCTTCTAGATGAAGTTTTTACAATAAGAGCTTATCATGATTGAAATTCTCCAAGTTAAAGATGTAGTTCTCCACTGCTATTCATCACAGTTTTACAGCCTTACATTTTAGGTTCCATTCTTGACTACGCACCTGGCCACATAGGTGCTGTAAAACACTGGAGCTGGAAGACAATAGTCCACACAGTACAATACAGTATAATTACAGCATCCTCTATTTGACAGCCACGTCACATTCCATTGCCTCCCTTGAATCTTGCAATACAGCAAAAATGATTTATTACAGCTTGTACAGTGGCATAAGTCAGTACCCCTAAATACTCTGGTGGCTGAAAAAAAAAGGGGACTGTATGAGACCAGAAATTTGGGGCTAAACTGAGCAACAAAGAAAGATCCTGTCTGTTTTGTTCATTTTAGAAACAGGATTTTGAAGCCAGGTATGGTGGCATATGCTTTAATATCAGCACTTGGAAGCAGAAGCAGGCAGATCTCTGTAAATTTGAAGTCAGGACAGCCAAAGCTATTATACAGAGGAATGTTATCTCAGAAAACAAAACAGAACAGATAAAATAAGGACTTGATTTGTGGCTCAGGGTGACCCTACATTCATGCTTTCTGAGTGCTGATATCACATGTGCTCCTATGGCTGGCTGACTAAATGGGAAAACAAGTAGGGAGGGGGTAAGCTGGTATATATATATATATATATATATATATATATATATATATATATATATATATGCATGCCACTAAAGCAATTCTCTTCAATGCATTCTCCACCAAAGATGGACTTCTCTGATGATGTACTAAAGTCAACAGGTAGTTATTCTACTTAAAAATTCATTCTTTTAATGGCCGCAAAGCTTTAAGAAAAATGATTACCCTCTCTATGTTATGTCATGATTCGTCTTACATATTTCCATAGCCTTCTGTTACCAAGGATTTTGTTACAGGAGCTCATCCATTTTATACAGCACATACCATACTTTACATATTGTAAAGAGAATTTGTAAAAGAGTTGTCTTCTATTTGTAAAAGCCATCTACTAACTTTCTGGTATTTTTTGTTGCTCAAAAAAAAAAAAAAAAATCCAGCTATATAATTATCTTCAAGTTGCCAGAGGTGAAACATTTAATTCTATCATGTAAAATTTACTGTAGATTTCTTATGCCTGTTGATTTAGACCAGTGGTTCTCAAACAGTTCCTCATGGTGACCCACAACCATAAAATTACTTCTGTTGCTATTTCATAACTGTAATTTTGCTACCATTATGATTCATAATAAACATTTGTATTTTCCGGTGATCTTAGGCAATCCCTGTGAAAAGATTGTTCAAGCCCAAAGGGTCACAACTCAAGTTGAAAACAACTGATCTATCTCATCTCCAACACTGATTCTAATCAAGAAAGTTTTCAACATTCAAAAAACAAAAAACAAAAAACTAACTCAGCTAAATAAATACAAAAGTTTTGTTCTGTGTTCTAACACAAAAATAAAGTACAGGCCCTATCCTTTGGGTAGTGTTATTTCTAAACCATCTTCAACTACTTCTAAAATTGTAAAATTGAATAAGCACTGGCTTACTTTGTGTTTAAAGCTTCAGGTCCAATTCCTATCTGTGCTATTTTGTATCATATTTTTTGTCAAATGATAATACTTCTTGGATAGAATAAAGCCTCAGGTAGCTGTTTTCCTAACTATTTTTCCACTTTATCTAAAGATAAACCTCAAGGTTGGAGGGGTGACTCAGTGACTAAGAGCACTTGCTGCTCTTCTAGGAACCTGGATTTGATTCCCAGCACCAACACTACAGCTCACAACTAGTTTTCTCTAACTCCATTTCCAAGGATACACTCTTCTGGCCAAAGTGGGCACCAGGCACACAAGTGGTTTGCATACATACATATAGGCAAAACATCCATAGACATTGTTTTTTTATTAAGATAAGACTCTTCCAAGAACTTAAACATTACTTGTTGGCAATAGCTAAACTAAGTCTATAACGCTAGTAACATGTCTCCATGCTCTCAGCCACAGCATTCACTAAATCCAGGACTACTCACCATCATGATGCCCCGACACCAGACCCTGCTACACTAACACCACGAAACCAGCATCACTAGTCCTGGCCAATCCCATTCTCATTTTGTGGGTTCTCACTGTTGGTTCTATTACCAAGGACTATGAGTAAAGTAGAATGACGATTCATTTGAGATAAGTAGTATTGGTAAGCTAGCCCAAACTACAAGGATCAGAAAAGAAAGATTAAAGGTGTCTATCGTTGCTCGCAGATATCCTGAAAATGAGTTTCTACCAAGTTGTTTGTTGTTGCCTTCTCCTTTAAATTTTTTTATTACTACTACTATTGTTATTATTATTATTATATGTCTATGGATATTTGGGCTACACGTATGTCTGTGTATCACATGCATTCCTGGTTCCCACAGAGGTCAGAAGAGGGCACTGGATATCCTTGGAACTATAGTTACAGACAGTTGTGACTATGTGGGAACTGGAGCTGGGTCCTCTGGATGAACAAGCAGTCAGTTCTCCAAACCTGAACCATATTCCAGCCCCTCTACTAACTTTTCTGTTTTTTCAGTTTTCTCAATTTTTATTGTTTTTAGTTTCATTTATTTAGACTTAAAAATGACCACAGGTATATGAAAACGTATTTTACTTGCGCAAGTAATGCAGATTTATTTATTTTCACTTCAATAATGAACCCCATTTTAAATGAATTTCCATCTTGATTGCTATAAGTTAAATTTCAACACTTGTTAAAAAGCATCTTTGTCAGTGGTATAAAATTTCATGCCTTCTCTGTTTTGTACCACTGAAACAACTTTTTCTTCTCTGTTTCCTAGGTTCTATAAGTTTTATAGATTTTACTGAGGAACTTCACATTCTAATGAGCACAAAAACAATGTTTTTCTTCATAAAGAAAATCTAATTATCTTTGAAAATGGGTTAAAAATTGGTTTTGTATGAAAACCATACTAAAATGACTATGGTGATACTAATTTATTATTTCATGTTACTCTTCATTTCTCCTTATAAAATTCCATCATTTGTGGTAAGATGGCCTCAAGGAGGAAGAAGAATTCACCATTTGCTTACCATCAACCTTCTCTCTGTATCTTGTTGGGGTTCATTAAAAATACTTATGATCTGGCAGAATTCCACAAAGCCATTCTGAAGATCTTGTACTCAGAAGTACAATTATGTCTCCATGAGAAGAAATTTGACACTATCAGCAAAGCATTTAAGACTATAAGTTTTAAATTGCAAAAACTACACAGAAGGAACTTGTGCCCATGGGAACTGCATAAGTTTTCTACATGACCATGAAGTCCTTCACACATGCAAGGATCGTCAGTTGTATATACAATGGTCTGATGACACAATTGCCTAGTACACAGGAATTTGATCTAAAGATGGCCATAAAGCATGCCACTAAAAAGACATGTATTTTAAGGGATTTTTAAAATGTCCCATTGGATATATGACTGTAATCAGGGCTTTTTCCCCATTTATCTGAGAACCTCAAAGACAGTAAGTAAAGAAAATATCCAATACAAAAAAAAGAAAAAAAATATAAATGAGACTGTTATTTTCAGGAATAAATGCCACACTATCTTATTTCTAACTCCATGCCTTAATTCAGGAAAGCTGCAGAGCACTAGAGTGATTCATTTCCTGAATACCAATTAGCAATTAGCTCAAGATTGACACACAGGAATCTTCTGATATTAATCCTCCTACCCAAATTTGGTTAATAATAAGCTATGCGATTATGAGTGTCCAGTTTGGGGTCACTCTCACAGTCATGCCCAATCCTGGCTCCCCAGGTTAGAATACTATTCTTTGTAGGATGCATGGACCTATGAACCTGCAAGCGACTCTCAAAACCTGGGGCAAGATAAGTTTTGTTCTATTGAAGATTTTGCTTAACAGGGTAGAAATTGGTTGATGTTTCATCAAGAAATTGACCATGGACATTTTTGTTCTCTCCTTTCTGTTCTCTGCTTTTCCCTTTTCCAGCCAACCCCACCTCCTCCCCCATTTCCTGTCTGCTAAGTTTTCTTTTAACCACCTTGTACTATAAAAATGCACAACCCATTCTAAGATTTGTGTTCATAGCACATGGCAAAAAGTTTCTGTGTGCTTAATAATATTTAGGTGTGTGCCAATAACTTTTGTTCCACAATTTTTAATAACAAAAATTTAGTGTTAGAATCTACGCTCTTAAAGTCAAGATCCCTCATAATATTTCAGAATATAACTTTATCTAGAAACGGAGACAGGGGCATAGAGATTTCATATTTGCAGGTAAGAGAGATGGAAAAGTTCTAAATTTTGTGATAATGCATAATCTTATGGATATATTTAAAAAATCAATGAATTATTTTCTTCAAATGGGTAAAATTATCTCAATTAAAAGCAGTTTCTGGTATTTTTCCCCTTATCCTCTTATAGCTATTACAATGTTTCCTAAACTAAATATAACCAAAACCTAACAGACAAATAGAAATCTGAACGTCCTAAAACAGCAATAGTAGGATGACTAAAAACAAGCCACTTCTAAGCCAGAGATGACTGACAGGGAAAGAAAGGGCCCTTACTGTTGGGTAACAATCTCTAAACACGCAGAAACAAAGACTGAACATGACCGCTAAATGATTTCTTCAGAAAGACTATTCAAAATAATCTTGCAATGCAAAGCTTCGCCTCTATACATGAAAACACGAAGTCCTCAACAACATGAGCACTTACTCATCATACTCGATATGATAAATAACGTCTTCATCAGCAGCAACTGAGTCTGAATTAGACGTAGAGGGTACATTGTCCAATTTATTTGTGTTCTCTTTGGAATTATGATTTACATTTCCATTAGTCCTTTTATAAGAATTGCCATTCTTCAGTGGAGTTTTGCCACGTGAATGTCCATCAGAAGCTCTAGTAACACTATGTATATGTGCTTCAAACCAAGCACCAAGGCCGACATCTCTGGCATCCACCAATTCATTTACCTAAAAAAAGTTTAAAATTAGTTAATGAAGCTTAATTTCATCTATTGCTTCAAAAACTTTAATATAACTCAAATTATTTGAGAGTTATTATTAAACAATATTTTTTGTTACTCATGTTTGAAATGATTACAGATTAGATCATAACTATTCTTTTAGATTATATTGTACTATTTTAATCTTGGTATTTACTAATATAACTAAACTTTGTCCCAATTTCCTTCAATGAAGTAGATGTTTTAGTTCTTTTTTTTTTCCCCCGCCCCGATGTTTTAGTTCTTCCTCACCCATGTCTATGCTCTACTTATAAAAACAATGATTATGTACGCAGGAATCATGTTAAGAATGCTGCCATTACAAAACCAACACTATAAATGAGACAATTTGTTCTATTAATTTCTTTATAACCCTAAAAATAACATACAATCAGTCCAACAAGAAACACTACATGAAAATAAAATTGTAAATGAAGGAATTATTCATAAAGAACAATGGAAAGAGTCAGCTAAACTAATATATACAAACTGGGAAGAGTTCTGCCATGGATTAGTAACTTGCTTGGCAAATATGCTCATTTACCACTTCAAAGAACAAAAGATAAAACAAGGACAGAGGTATAAGATACAAAACAGAAGCCTAGTAATGATCCAGACCTAACCAACAACTTTTACAAATAGAAAACATTGATTAGAACACAGGTATATTGGAATTAAGAAACAGGCAAGTTTTTAAAAGTTCTTCTAAAAAATGTGAGGACATCAGTAAGAGGAAGACAGTTTTATTTGTCTGTCTGTCTGTCTGTCTGTCTGTCTGTCTGTCTGTCTGTCTGTTTTTACCCCAGGGAAAGAGAGAAATCTCTTGAACATGTTTCCCCATGTCCTTACAAAGAAAATCTGAAATCACCAACACATGACCATCTCATCAATCTAGTTTTCCCTTTGTTGGCTAATTTTTATTGTAAACTTGACACAACCTCAGAGTCACCTGGGAAGAAGGAAACTCAATGCAAGAACTGCCTCAATCAGATTGGCCTGAAGAAATGTCTGTGATGACTACTATAGGAGGGCCCAGCCCACTGTGGGAGGCACTATCCCTAGGTAGGGAGGGGTCCTGGATATGTAAGAAACTTCAACACCTCAAAAAGATACTTGCTCAACTACATTTGTAGCAGCTTTTTCCACAATAGCTAGAAAATGGAAACAACCTAGATGTCCCTCAACTGAAGAATGGATAAAATGTACATCTACACAAGCAGATACTATTCAGCTATCAAAAAATAAGACATGAATTTTGCTGGAAAATGAATGGAATTTGAGAATATCATCCTGAGTAAGGTAACCCAGTCCCAAAAGGACACGCATGTTATGTATTCATTGATAAGTGAATAATTAGCCATGAACTACAGGTACCATGTTACAGTCTACACACCCAAAGACGCTAAACAAGAAGGAATGCCCAAGCAAGTAAGCTTGAATTTCACTTAGAAGGGGGAATAAAATAGTCATAGTAGGCAGGTGGAGGGAAGGAACTGGGAGGGAAGAACATGGGTAGGGCATGGGGGGTTTAGGATGAGGTGTGGGAAAGGACAAAGAGAGATGACTAGATAGCAATGGCGACTGACAGGGGTGAGGAGGTATGGGGCATCTCCAGAAGACAGATACCTGGTAAGGGAGGTGCCCAAGAATCAATGGGGGTGGGAGGGTGACCTTATCTATGATTCACTACATTGGGAATGTAGAACCTGAAGAGGCTACCTCCTGTATCCAGGCAGGAGCCCCAGTGGAGTAATGGAGACACCAACCCACTCATAAAACTTTCAACCCAAAATTTATCCTGTCTACAAGAAATGTAGGCATGGGGGATGGAGCAGAGACAGAGGGAATGGGCAACCAATAACCCACCCAACTTGAGACCCATCTCATGGGCAAGCACCAATACCTAACACTATTAATGATACTCTGTTATGCTTATAGACAGGAGCACACTGTCCTGAGAGGTTCTACCCAGCAGCTGACACAGACAAATACAGACACCCACAGCCAAACAGTGGATGGAGCTTGGGGACTCTTATGAAGAATAGGAGGAAGGACTATGGCACAGAAGGGGATAGGAACTACACAGGAAGACCAACAAAGTCAACTAACTTGGCCCGTGGGCTTCTCAGGGTCTGAACCCCCATCCAAAGAACATACATGGGCTGGACCTAGGCTTCCCCATATGGTATGCACTACTTATATATAGCTGATGTGCAGCTTGGCCTTTATGTGGGGCCTGAACAACTGGAGCAGGGTCATCCCGAAAAGCTGTTGCCTGTTTATTGTTCTTCTAGCTAGGCTGCTTGTCTGGCCTCAGTGGGAGAGGAAGCACCTAGCCTTGCAAAGATGTGCCAGGGCTGGGTGGGAGGGGATACCTAAGGGGACCCCTACCTGCTCAGAGGAAAAAGAGAACAGATGAAGAATTGTGGGAGGGGGTGACTGGGAGGGGGCAATGAGCAAGATGTAAAGTGAATAGGTAAAATTTAAAAAAAGAAAGGAAGGAAGGAAGGAAGGAAGGAAGGAAGGAAGGAAGGAAGGAAGAAAGAAAGAAAGAAAGAAAGAAAGA
>NC_034590.1:141605192-141640875 GCF_900095145.1 Mus pahari | reverse complement strand
GGAGAGGGAGAGGGAGAGGGAGAGGGAGAGGGAGAGGGAGAGGGAGGAGAGGGAAAGGGAGAGTCCGGCTACACAAACATGCTAAGGAAACATTTAAATAGGTTGAACTGCATGTGAGAAATGAAACTCTTTTGTAGAGCCTGGGTTATGATGGCAGCCCAGAACAAAAACTACTATACCATAAAATTAATATAAAAACAGGATAATTCCAGCACCCAAGAGGGAGAGGCATGTGGATCTCTGAGCTTGAGGTCAGCTTGGTCTACACAGTAAAGTCCAAAATAGCCAGGGTTACACAGAGAAAAACAAAACAAACACACAAACTAAAAGAGGCAGAAGAAATGAGGGGAAACCATAGGCCCAAGAGCCTTTACTCTGTCTTCCCTAGGAAGGCAAAGCAGGCTAGGCCAGGGCAGACAATCTAAGATTAGCTAGTGTGAATGTGTCACAATGGGCTTCAGGCTACTGGGAAAGTCTCTGGTTGTCCGACATGACATCCTTGCCATGATCAGAAGAATATTGTTTTAGTGTGTGAGACAGAGATAAGAGATAGGGTATGGACTCAGAACTGACCTGCTGTATATTAAAGACATACTCTCTGACAGAGTATTATTTCTAGGAATTCACAAAACAAAGTAAGGAATTCACTACTTAAGAAAGGCAATCTCATCTCTCCCAGAAAGCAAGGTTTCTTTATGGGTGTCAAAATATCAAAGAATATATATATACTTCATATATTTAAAAAAACATGTAAATTTGTATATAAAAATAAGCAGCATGGTTTGGGGTTAGATTCTGTGATGAAGTAGATAAGTCACATGAACCTGTGATTAAATCTGACCTTAAAAACAAAATAACTATATGCACAATTATAGTAGTGCACACTTGTAATCTCATGAGGTTTCAAAAAGGCATACATGTTCATTTGCACCTTGCAAGACAAAGACTTAAAAGGCTTAATTAAAACAAACAAAAACCTTACTGTTTTTGTTCATCTAACCAAAGCCGGTGTTGAGTTCGTATGTTAATAAAAGGATAAGGATCACAAATAAACTGTCTTTTGAAAGAAAATGTACAAAGGCCACATGTAAACTTGGCATGATTGTGGTGTATGAATATAAAACAAATACTCTCAATACTGAGGTACAAAATGTGCAAGGCACCTTGGTTACACATTGAGTTTTTGTCTCAAAAAGTAGAAAATAAGCAAGCACAAAAGCATACATATACACATATATATGTACATATACATACACACATACACACATTACAGACTGGAACTACCAGTCCTTACTCTCTGCTTTCTTTTCTTCGTCTTTGAGGGGTAAGGGGGGGGGGGGACACAACTCACTAAATTGTCCAGGCTGCCTGAAACCTGTGATGGAAAATTCAGACTGGCCTTGAACTTGCATTCCTCTTGCCTTTGCCTCAAGTAGATCATATCATCAAACATGTTTCTAAACATGACCTTTGCCCTGTGGAAAACACAGCTCTGTGGATAATTCAGTATTCTAACTTTTTAAATGTATAACCTTAAACAAGTATCTTGTCCCAGCCTCATATTTTTACAGTTTCAAAACATACCTACCAATATAACTGAATAAATCCAATTCAGTAAGCATGTTATGTGGCAAACTGAAAACTGTCTCTTTTTACTAAGCATCAGCATATCTAATGCTGATTCATTTAACACAGCAATCTTATTTTCCATTGTTTGCTTAGTAAATATTAGCAGGTTCTGATTATATAATCACTTCCTTTAATAATTATAATACAAAATCATTTCCATTTTTCCAAAAAAGTAAAGACATGAAACATATCTGTCTTCAAAAGACATACAGTAAAGGACTTGGTGAGCCAGCTTGAGGACCTGAGCTTAATTATCAAGAACCCACATAAAAGCTGGTCACAGTAGCACAGATCTGTAATGCCAGTGCTCCTAAGGTAACAGGAGAAACAGGAGAATTCCTAGAATCTTGTTAGCCAGCCAGCCTGGGTAGACAACAAACAATAAAAAGACTGTCTCAAACAAGACAGAAAGGAAAGACTAACACCCGAAGTTGTCCTCTGGCCTCTGCACATATGCCATGGCACCTTCACACAGCTACATGAATATACACGTACACGCATACCTGCCACCCTGTATAACACAAAAAGCACATGTAGCTAAAATGATGAGTGAAACTCAGAATATGGTTTTCTCGAACTCTAAACATGACTCATTTTATATTTCATTGTAAATATAAATTTTAAAAATGCAATATGCTTCTATTTACATAAAACTCAAAAACAGCTAAATTAGGATTACACAAACAGATTAGATGTCAGTAAGTTGTTAAAAAATGGCCGGGCATGGTGGCACACTCCTTTAATCCCAGCACTTGGGAGGCAGAGGCAGGTGGATTTTTGAGTTCGAGGCCAGCCTGGTCTATAGAGTGAGTTCCAGGACAGCCAGGGCTATACAGAGAAACCCTGTCTCGAAAAACCAAAAAAAAAAAAAAAAAAAAAAAAAAATTGTATAAAGATGGCCAATCAATGACTGGCCCAACTTGAGACCCATCCAATGGTCAAGAACCAATCCCTGTCACTATTAATGATATTCTGTTATACTCGCAGATAGGAGCATAGCACAACTGTCTTCTGGGAGGCTCCACCCAACAGCCAATAGAAACAGATGCAGAACATTAGACACAGCTTGGGAAGTGTTTTGAAAGAGCTGAGAGAAGTTCTGAAGGACCTGAAGGGGATAGGGACTCCACAAGAAGACCAACAAAGTCAATTAATCTGGACCCCTGGGGACTCCCAGAGACTGAATCACCAACCAAAGAGCAACCATAGGCTGGACTTAGGTCCCCTGAACATGTAGCAGATGTGCAGTGTAGTCTTCCATGCAAGTCCTCCAACAACTGGAGCAGGGACTCTGTTCCCTGCCTGTAGATCCTGTTCTCTAACTGGACTACTCTGTCTGGCCTCACTGGGAGAGGATGTTCCTAGTCCTGCAGTGACTTCATATGCCAGAGTGGGGTAACATTGGGGGGGGTCAGGGGCTCTTCCTTCTCAGAGGAAAAGGGGAGGGGTAAATGTGGGAGGGGCTGTGGGGGGACTTGTGGGGGAGGCTGCGATCAGTATGTAAAGTCAACAAATAAATAAATGAAAAAATTGTTTAAGTAATAGTTTCAAGTAAAGAATATGGAGTTAGTGGTTAGAGAAAAGACTCAGCAATTGAAAGTACTGTTCTTCCCAAGGACACAAGCTATCTCACTTTAAACACAAACATACAAATACTTATGTGCGTGCGTGCGTGCGTGCAAAATCAGGAAGAACATAGAGAATTCCTGGGGGAATTATTAAGCTATAGTGTATTACAAAGGAGAGAAAATACTAAAATATCACACATTAATTACATAGGTTAGTGATCATTTCTTTTTCCTCCATTCCCCAGTGAATATAAAATGACATGAAAATAAATTAACTGCTATATATTCAGCTAAATTTAAATACTTAGCATTTTAAACAAATCATTTGGACTGAATGACAACTATTTAAAAGATAAAAACATACTTGAATCACAGAAAGTTATCTTATTCACAATCTAAAATGAATTAATCGAATGTAGTGGTTTGAATATGTTTGGCCCAGAGAGTGGCACTATTTGGAGGTGTTGCCTTAGAGCAGGTGTGTCACTGTGGATGTGAGCTTTAAGACCCTCTTCCTAGCTGCCTGGAAGTTAGTCTTTTCCTGTTTGCCTTTGGACGAAGATGTAGTCAGGTCCTGCTACACCATACCTGCCTAGATGCTGCCATGCTCCTGCCTGGATGATAATGGATGAACTGAACCTCTGAACCTGTGAGCCAGTCCCAACTGAATGTTGTTTTTATAAGAGCTGCCTTGGTCATGGTGTCTGTTCACAGCAATAACCCAACTAAGACACTGATTTAGTTCAGTTTCAGAAAATAAATGTACTTCATGACCTAGTTTCAGTGATTCAATACACTCACAATGAACAGTGGGAATGGATAAACCTGGTTACTGCTCAAACTTCTCCAGACTCTTCAAACAGGATTGGTAATAACTAGTTCTTCAAAGTGACATGCAGAAAGCTGAACAGCTGATCACATATCACTCAACTTTATGCCAGTTTTAAAATTAGTTTAAAAATTCACCTGCTCTATTGCTGTCCAAACAGTATTTTAGTCAAAAAGGGCGTTTCTGAGCCACAAAGCAGTATATTAAGTCCTAAAACCCCACAAAGTCTTAAGTTACACTCCCAATACTGTCACCCTCGTCTCCTTTAAAAAAAAAAAAATCTTTACAAAACAAAATGACACAGATTTCTCCAAAACTCAAAATAAAGGGAAGAGTCTAAATTGTTTATTTATTTTTGAAGACAGAGTCTCATTATCTAACCCTTGCTATCAAGAAACTCGTTATGTAGACTAGGCTGACTTTGAACTTAACAGAGATCCACCTGCCCTGCTGCTACCTCTCTGCCCCTCTCTTTGCCTCTGGGATTAAAAGTGTAGACTACCACACCCAAATGCTTCCCAGCTTTTTAAAACAAAATTTTACATGCTAATTAATCAAGATTTCATTACAAGAAAGGGGAAATTCAGAAATAAAGACAATAGCTTGTTTTCCAAGTTTATTTCCCTGGGTATGAGTGGTTTGCCTGTTTTTGTGTGCACCATGTACATACAATTCTCACTAAGGCCGAAAGAGGGCATCAAGCTCCTGGAATTGGAGCCAGCCAGCCACTATGTGGAAGCCAGGAACCAAACTGGTCCTCTGCAAACCCAGCAAGTACTCTTCTTACCCGCTAAGCCATCCCTCTAACCCCAACTAGCAGCACTTACAAATATTTCAAGTGTACCTTCCAAATTAATACTTAGAAGTTCTAAGGAGGTAGAAAAGAATATGATGTTTACTTCTCTGTCCCTAATACCAATATCTAAGTGACTGTGCACTAAATACACAATTATTCAAGGAATAAAATATCCAGAAATAAGCACTTCTAAAGCATTAGATAAAATTTCAAAAGCTCATTAACAGTAACTTGATTTTAAACTGAAATTGGAAACAACCCATGTTAGCCTCTTCAGCAAATAAAGTTAATTAAATACACGTTTAAAAATTACAGTGTGAATAACACAGTAGATTCTTTAGAGTTAAATGTCAGGTCTACAAAGTTCCTAATTGGAAAAAATAGAGTCAATTCCCTAAGTTTATACAACTAACAATTTAACTAAAATTGGAAACCAGATTTGACAGTGAAGTCTTTTTTGTACCAAATGGCCAAACCATGTAGTAACAGATTTAAGAAAGTTAGCATCTATAGTGTATATTAACATGAAATAAACAAAGCCAGGCAAGGTAGTACAACCAGCCTCTAGAACTTGGGTGTGCTAAAAACAAGAGGATGACAGGTTCAAGGCCGATCTAGACTAAACAGTGAAGACGCGATCTCTAAACTAGTTGACAGCCATAACATGGAAAAGAAGAGAACCCTGCCAAGAAAACTAGTTTTCTGTGAAGTTCTTCTGGGATAGTCTGGAAAAGAGAAATAGAAGTTTGCTAGTCTTCTATGGAAATAAGTTATTCCATCACTGCCTTCATCAGTAGCAGCTTTTGACCAAATGTAACAATGCACATCTGTAACACCAGCATTTGGGAGGGAGAGGCAGAAGGATCTGCAACGCAAGTCCAGACTCAACTACAACCTGTTAGACACAAACAGAAATACAAATGAACAAAAAAGCCTACAGTGTCTCTATCACCCACCTCTCAAAAAGCAGGTAAGAAAGGAGCAGAGGATATGGTTCTACAGTTAAGAGCACTCCTGTTCTTGCAGAGGATCATGCTTTGGTTCCTAACACACATATGCTGGCTTAACAGTTTGTAACTGCAGTGCCAGTGTTTCTGATGCCCTCCTCTGGCCTTTGTGGGACACTGCATGCACATGGCACACAAGCACAAAATAGAAATACATAAAAATGTGTTTAAAAGGTAAGATAATGAAAGTTTAATACAGACATCACTAGTGACATATATATTCAAGATATGTATATACATAAATTCCTAGATATGACTATATACATATGCAAAATATTCTTTTAAAAATGTTCCTTGCTCGGTTCAGGGTCTTTGATAAACTGGCTTACTTAGCAAAATACCTGAGCATGAGGACCTAAGTTCAGATTCCTAAAACCTATGTAAAAACCCAGGCAAGTGGTGCATTCATGTAACCCCAACACTGGTAGAGAAGTGACAGGGAGATAGTATAGAGACAAATGAATCCCAGACTGGCTGGATCAGTAAACTCCAAATTCAGTGAGTTAAAGAGAAGACAAATTGTGACTGCACAGAATATCCTACCTCAACCTTTGGCCCATACATACACAGAGACACACAGAAACACAATAACAAACATGCACTCACGCATGCACAGAGAGAGAGAGAGAGAGAGAGAGAGAGAGAGAGAGAGAGAGAGAGACCGACCTACAACACAGACTATTGTTTCTAGTATCATTCTTTAATCAAATAAACCAGTCTGGGGTTGGAGATAAGGTTCAGTTAGCAAAGTGTCAGCCATATAATCAGATCCCCAGTGCCCATAAGAAGCAGGCAGGCACAGTGTCAGGCATTTGTAACTACAGTGCTTGAGGTAGGGCAACAGGCAGATCTTGTATGCTTGCAGCAAGCAAGGCTACTCAATCACTGGACTCTCGGCTAAGTAAGAGATTCTGTCTTGAGTAAGGTTGAAAGTAAATGAAAACCATACTGCTTCTGGCCTTAATACAGATGCGCATATATACAGGCATAACCACAAAATCACATACACATTCTTAGGAGGAGGAAAGAGAAAGAGAAAAGAGAAATCAATGTCCCATGGAGAATGACTCATTTCAATACTGGAGCAGGAAATACGCAAGTGACTTTGAAACATCTTAAAATACCAGAAACAGAAAGAACCATCACAACAACAGCATAGTAAGGAAACATAAGGGCCACGGTTTTTTTGTTTTGTTTTGTTTAAAAAAAAAAAAAAAACTTCCAAGCATTCATTGATCAAATCTAGAACAATCTTAAGTATCAGTGCATATTGCTATAAATAAGTGAATATATAAACAGGTGAGAAAAGACAAATCTCCCATGATTAGGGTTCTTTATATATATATTCTGTCCTCAAATGGAATGAAATACACAACTTCTACCTTCAACACAGGCTATATATAGTGACTTCTCAAAGAGCCCAGGATGGAAAAAGAAGGGAAAGAAAAATTAACAATGGAAAAACTTGAGGAACAGTACCTTGGCCAGGTGATTAAGGTTCGCCCACAGTATCAGCAAAATTAAACTACTGATGCAAAATGCAAGTTATATTTAAAGAGCATGTTTATAGTGCCAGCCCTAAATGAGATATAAAAGCCATCATTTTTCATCTCTGTAGTCTGCCTCAAAAACAAATTTAGTCCATCAATGAGAAAAATAAGAGATTAAAACCTGAAAGAGACAAACTATAAAAAATGTTTGACCAGGCCTTACAGCTTTCAAAGTAGAAAGAAAGAAAGAAAGAAAGAAAGAAAGAAAGAAAGAAAGAAAGAAAGAAAGAAAGAAAGAAAGAAAGAGGGATTCTAGCAGGACATGGTGGTGCACAGCTTCTATCCACAGCCTTTGAGAAGCAGAGACAGGTGAATGAGTTCCTGGCCAGCCTGCTCTACATGGCAAGGTCAGGTCAGCAAAGGCTACAGAGATAAACAGTCTCAAATTAATAAGTAAATACATAAATACAGGAGGTGTGTGTGTGTGTGTGTGTGTGTGTGTGTTCGTGTTCTGGAATGGGAAAAAAAGATAAGTAAAACCTAAAGAAATGTAGTTCATCTATTGTAACGAACGTGCCATACTGAAAGACATTAATTGGAGAGACTATGAGTATGGTACATTGGAACTGCCTGTACACTCTTTGTAATTTTACTATAAACTTTAAACTGTAAAACTTAAGGGATTTGAGCAAATTGTAAATCAGGAAGTCACTTGGGGTATATATATAAATAAAATAGATACATAAATAAATAATATAATATATAATCAGGTCCACATTTCCCACCTTACTCAGGCCCCTGTCTTAACACGAGTGAAGAAAACTCCTTTGCCACAGCAGTGACACTGTCAAGGTACATGGAGCCAAACAAACATGGACTGCACTGCCTGAAACTATAGGTTAAAATAAACCCTTCCTCTTTTAAATTGTTTGTTAGACATTGGGCCAAAGCAATAAAATATAACTAATACCTGTTCTAAAATAAGTCCACTTTAAAAGTAACAACATGAAAAAACTCAAGAGTATCATACTACTGTGGTTTGAGTATGATTTGCCCCTCCAACTGAGGATTGAGGAAGAGTTCAATCCTCTTTAAGGGGAAATATGAAGAATGTAGAAACTCAATCAAGACCAGTGTGTCTATCTATAGTCTAAGCTACTTCAGCTAAAACAAAAGGATTATTGAGCCCAGGTGTTCCAGGACAGTTTGGGCAACACAGCAAGACTCATTTCTCATAAATAATTGTGGATGCTTAATTTATTAAGAGCAAGAAACACCTATACATATAAACTGTCTCTTTTTGTGTTGCATGGGGACTACTAGCAAGAAAGGCGTAACTAGATGCAGTTCATTGACCTTTGACCACAGCTATAAGCCAAAATAAGCCTCTCTATACATTACCTGTTCTGCACTGCTCTATTATTAGCAAAGAAAACAAACTAAGATAGATGTCTACAAGAGATGAAATGAAAGGGTAGTGCAGACAAAATGGCAAGCTTTGAATAAAACTGAGGTAGTTCTTTTGAAATCCCCATAAACTAAACAACTCAGTTGTTTGTCATTGTAACTGCAGCACCTAGAATAGCAAATTTATACTGTATGCTGGAAGAGAAATATTTGTTAAAGAGAACACATGGAAGAAGGGAAGACAGAAAAGGAGAGAGAAGATAATCCACGGCACTGTTTTCCCTTACTAATAAAGTGTAGAAAAGAAATCTACTAGTATTACAATATTAGCCTTGGAAATGACTAACTTATTGGTAGCTCATGTTTTAAAACATTTATTTCCTCCAGCTTTACCAATAAACATTAACGTTGGTCTCATGTTGATTTTGTTTGCCTGTTTCATTATGTTATCTAAAACTTCCAGGGGGATGTCAAGTAACAGCAGCATTGGTTAGCTTTCCTTTCTGTGTTTTCTCACTACCCCCATGAGCCTGTCTCATGTAGCCCAGAAAGACCTTAGACTTCCTGCATCCTCCTCCCATGTGCTGGGACTACAGGTATATACTACCATGCCAACCCAGTACTGGCTTTCTGACTGGCTGTTTCTACCTTTCCCCCATCACTGAAAATGATGCCAAGTATGGCTTAAGATATTCATCTATTTTATTTACTCAAAATCATGAGTGGACTCAAATTTGTATTTAGATGCAGAAGATATTTTATATTGGATAAATTTTCTTTATTACAATATTGAATTTATACTACAGTTTCTATTAACTATCTCTATTTTCTGACAATCCCTATGTTGTCAAGATATCACTTAAGACATAATTCTACTTGTTAAATAAAACTTGTGTTTCAAATAGTATTAGAATACCAAATTGCTTCTAGTCATGTTTAGTAATAGTGTTTCACTTCATTTAAGAAGCCAGAAAGAGCTTCCTTCTTTCCTTATGCTGTGGGTCAATTCATATATCATCATAATTATCTATTCCTTAAATGTTTGAAACAATTTACCAGTAACCTGATGTGAAAGCCTCATACTTCTTGGTAGTAAAGCTCTTTACTAATTTCTTTTCTTTCTTTTTAAAAAATTAATTAATTAATTAATTAATTTTTGGTTTTTCCAGACAGGGTTTCTCTGTGCAGTCCTGGCTGTCCTGGCACTCACTCTGTAGACCAGGTTGGCCTAGAACTCAGAAATCCACCTGCCTCTGCCTCCCAAGTGCTGGGATCACAGGCGTGCGCCACCACTACCCGGCTCTTTACTAATTTCTTGATTATTTCTATTCTTATGAATGTTTACATTTTCTCCATAGATCTAAATTATTTCTGCTTGCATTTTCTTAGTTTGTTTCACCAACCAATTTCTTATTTTGAAAATGCTAGGTCTAGGTGCCCATCTACCCACAAGAAAACGTAAGGACTAGAGAGGATAAAACCGAACTATCCTTCCATCCTAACAGAACTGGAAAGACTCTGGATATAAGAATTTTGAACAAATAAGCCAATTGAATTTTTATGTACCAGTAAATAATGACCATTTAAATAGCATAAAAAACATAGTTATCGGACATAAGTCAAATATTCATTAAACAATGTCAAAGACATAAACCAATGGATAGAACTTTGTCCATGAATTTAAAAGTCATAAACACATTAATTCTATAAACTGCTCTCTACAGATAATCCTCGTTAAAATACCAGCAGTCATTTGTAGTATTATACAAGATAATTCTAACAATTTTTATAGCAAGTATATAGAAAGTCATAAAGCAGAAAACAAAAACAAAGTGTCAAAAAATCCTGTAGAGCTACTTGCTTAGAACAGTGTGGGCCCAGGGAGGGACACACAGACCTATGACACCACAGTAAACCTTCACAGCATACTTTTAATGGGCAATCAGTACCTTTTTTTAAAAAATAAATTTTTTTTAAATTCTAGAATATATGTACCAGGGTATATACTGGTTAACCAGCACTGTTAAAAGCTGAAGGTGGAACACTACCCAAGCGTCTAATAAATACATACTAGATATATAATAGCATGTCAATAAAGTAGAATGTAATAACGTGAAGAAATAAGATACAACTATATACATCAGAAACATCAATGTTGAAGAACACCATAACTTTATTATGAAGAGATCTAGCTATACATAAAACAACATACTGTTTAGACATACATATATAAGAAGTAAGAAAAAACTTGCATTACAAAGTCACTCTAAGTAATTTCCTTGGGGGTGGGGGAGGCAAGTGATACCCTTAAAAAGTGCTAGCTAGCATCATTCCACATCCTCACCTGGGTGGAATTACACAAGTATGTTTGTTTTATTCTTCTTTAAACTGAGCATACACAATTTACAGTTTTTTAACCACTTTTTTTTTTTTTTTTTTTTTTTTTTTTGCTTTTTTTTTTTTTTTTTTTTCTGGTATCACTGAGAATCAAACCAAGGGTCTCATATCTGTAAGAAAAGTACTCACCAGCTAAGCTATCCCCAGCCCCATGGTAAATTTTCAAAGACTACTCCTGACAGAATATGAACAGCTGCAATCTTTACTTAATGGAAATCAATGCTTGCTAATTCACAGCATCCCAAAGAAAACAGACATTTGTATTCTCACAAGTAATAACTCTGAAGACAACATACCTTATATAGTCCAAAGCCAGGGTCAATAAGACAAGTGCGAGCTGATGTAGACGGTTGACTGGACGATCCCCCTCTTGCTGTTTTCTTTACTTTAGGCGGATTATTAGAAGAGGGTTTAACCTGAACATCATTCTGCTTAGATGTGCTAGGAAGACTGGAGTCTGGACGAACTAGCAGCTGAATTATATCATTCAGTCCAACGTCGTAGTCAAATAATGTATATCCATTTTCCAACTACAAAAGGAATAGAAACTATATTGAAGTACTTATTTCAAAACTTATAGTCTGACATGTTTAGTTTGTCCAAATATCCTAGATAAACTATCAAAAGTGACATTACAACTTAATGATCTTGAAATAGTTCTAAATATTTTATGGCTTTTAATATCAGCATCTTCTCTGGACCCCTATAAATTCTGAAGAACCACTCCAAACTAAGGCAACACTACTTGCTACTAAAATAAAAGCTGTTATCATAGCTGCTGCAATCTCATGCTGTAGCTACCCCATCCACCCCCAAAATTAACCCCCTCTAAACTATATCTGACCTCTCATTATTTTTTGTTGCTGTTTCCTAGTCTTTCAAGAGCCTCTCTATATAGCCTAGGGTAGCCACAAACCTACAATCCTGTCTCAGCCTTCCAAGTGCTAGATTACAAGTATATGACACCAAGGCTCTTTCAACAAATTTTTAGTCAACAGTAACTAAATTCACAAGAGTAAGGAGATAAATTTTGAAAGCAAGGAGTTTTTATTAACTTTTTTACAACCCATATGTAATAATGGTCATCAAGCACTTTATCTTTCTGAAGCACTATTAATAATTCTAAGTGAGGTGAGATTTTGAAATATATTCCATTTCTCTAAGGTTCTCCAATTCTATTCATCTGCAAATATTAGCAAGCTTTGTCCTGAAGTTATCCGGGATAACACATCAACTGTCTCGCCATCCATCCACATCTCCACAAGGTTTGGACTAATTAATCCGTGCCCACCACCACCATTACTACCACCTCCCAAAAGATGTAATCAGGTATACTGCAAGTCCTACTCCACAGTACCTCAGGCTGAGAGTGTAGCTCAGTAGTAGAGACCCTATTTCTAACACCAAGGGAATGGGGTACCTACCTCAGGACCTCATTTTTATCTAGAAATAGTGTCTTTAGATGTAACCCAAGACTTATTGTTATGGATTAACTTGGGTCTTCTACACACTCACATGCTCGAGTCCTAACCTCTAATGCTCCAGCATATGATCCAGCTTGGACACAGGGTCTTTAAACAAGTAACAAATTTAAAATGAGATAACTAGGTGAACCTCTAATCCAGTCTGATTGGTGTTATGATAAAAACAAACATGAACAGAGTCAGAAAGGACAGGAGAACAATGGAAAGAAACACATGGAAGACAAAGTCATGTAAATGGAGCCAAAACAACTTCAAGCTAATAAACACTATTCCCCATAAACAGAAGCCTTGAGACAGTTCCCCTAAAGCTAGCTATAAGAAAGCATGTTCCTACTGATGACACCTTGAATTCTAACCTTTACAACTGAGATAAATTTATGTGGTTTTAAGATATTTTGTTACTCTGTTACAGCAGTCCTAGGAAACCCATCTTCTGTTTTGTTTCTTCATAAAGTACATTATCAGTTGACTATTTCACTGATAGCAATAACAAGAAAATTCAACTCCTTAAAGATCAAAACTACCATTTCTTCAGAAATATTAGCTTAAGCATTGCAGTCACCAATCTTTTATCTAACAGCCATCACCATTCACAACTGTTTGATATAGGAACATATCTAAGAACTCAACCACAGAGAAAGGGCAAAGAAAAACAGCTGCCCTTTAATTATGAATTCACCAATGTGAGGTCTATTAGGTGGATCCAAGACCATAACTAGTGCAATTCCACAGATTATAAGTATTCATGTTTGTTAAATAGAACAAGGGATTGAGAATTTTACAAGCTTCCCAGTAAAGAAATTAAGGAATTAAATTAAATACTGTCTCACTGTAGAGCAAATCTTGACGTATTGTGTGGAAGCATCACCTGTCAATAAAAAGCCTATGAGAGATTTGCCCCAAAACCCAGAGACAGTAGCATGAAAAACTGGAGAGGTATCAGCCACATGGTGAGACCTAGACTAGAATAAAGGGGTGACTAAGGTATGAGCTAGTCAGAGAATAAGCCAAAGCTTTTGGCTTAGGCATTTACTCATGCAATAGTCTAAGTCTCGGAGTTGTTATTTCGGGGAACAAAGAGGCCAGGCCCTCAGTTACATCTCACTGCTTAGTTAACATATTTAACCTGAGGGGCTCAGAGTAGCTTGCAGGCAGGCAGTCCTGGGTTCAATCCTCAGCAGACACACCACAGTCAGTACCCCAAGGCCGTAAACAAACAAACCTTCATGTAAATAGGAATGCTAATGTATTAAAAACATAAACAGCAGCCCAGCCACAAACCCTTTAACAATGAAAGACTGCCTGCAAGCTATGCTACGGCAGTGGTGATGCCTGGGAATAGCTAAGCAACATCTAATTTGACTTAAGGCCACTCCTTAAATAGAACCAAAAACCAACACTGCTTGGGTGACCAAGAACCTAAAACTAGATAGCCCAGAGACCTAGGGTAAAACCAAACAAATAATACTGGTCTAAAATAAAGGGGGAAACTGCAGTCTAGCAGAAATACTAATGATATTCTTCAGTAATCACAGATTAGTCAGTACCTTGTTTAACTATCACAAGAGAAGTTTCCTCCTGGAGCATATGAAACAAATACAGTCCCATAGACAGACATTACTCAGAATAAGAAGCCCAGCCCTACACAGGACGTCCCCACCAAATCCCTCCCCTCCGCACTCGGGAACCCTGTGGAAGAGAAGGCAGAGTGTTTTAGAGCCAGTGGGGGAGGGGACACCAAGAAAAGCAAGCCCTCTAAATCAACACGATCAAAGCTCACATGAACACAGTCTGAAGCAACATCCACAACCCAGGGCTTGCTGCAGGCTCTGCAGGTATTTTAGGGGCTTCCAGTTTAGTGCTGTTACAGGATTCCTGATGCAGGGATGGGTGGGTCTCTAATGCCTGCTACCTCCCTTGGACTCTCTCCCTTCTGTTGGGCTGTCTTGTCTGACTTTGATGTGATAGTTTTTGCTTTATCTTATTTATATTTTATTTTATTTTTTAAAAATCAATGAATGAATGAAAACCCAGCCATTAAAGGTTAACAACTGAACTGTCAATTATAACTGCTGTGAGGGGGAAAATCAGTTTTCTCAGAGAGAGTAACACTGGGTATATCAGCCACTCCAGGACAGGCCTCGTATTCAGAAGTGGCTAAACAACATATAATGGACTCAGCAGGGTTTTCATGTGCTTTGCTTTCCTCTCTTTCTTTTTTTTTAATTTTTTTTCTTGCTTTGTTTTTTTCTTTTTGGGTGTGGTTTTATTTTGTTTTCTTGACTGGGGAGGGTTTGTTGTTATATTAGGTCTTTGAGAAAGAACTTGAAGTTGGGTGGGTAAGGAGGGGGACAGGATCTGGAAGGACTTGGAGGAAGGGAAGAATATTTTCAAAATATATTTAAATTTTAAAAACTTGTTTCAAATAAAGGGTGCAGGGCTTTGAGAGAGAGATTAGAGAGCAAAGGTGTAGCTGCCAAGCCCGAGGACCTGAGTCTCATCCCTAAGACCCACATGGTAAACTGACTTCTGAAAGTAGTTCTCTGACCTCCAAACATGTTACAGACAGCACATAAACACACAAATGTAAAAAGAATGAAAACAGCATGAAGACGGTGCTCTTCCTGCCCAAACCCTTCCCTGGAGGAAGGGAAGCACCCGGAGAATAAAATGTGCATTTATTTATTCCTTCACTTTGACAAGCCAAAATAAGCACCCAAATTCTAAAAGATCCTAAAGTAATGAACAGTATGACAATTTCTTTAAAATTTTAAGAGTTTAAAGTAGAAAATCAAAACTGAAATAGCATAAAATATCCAACTATGCTAGTAATCCATTCCCCAAAAGACAGACAAGACATTAAAGTAAAATGAAGCACTATGGCAAGTCCAGGTAAGCCTTTTACTTGGCATGACGAGGCAGGAGAATCCCAAGCTTAGTGTCACTTTAAGCTACAGAGTGAGACCTAGATGAAAAGGCTGGTGGGTGGGGGTATAAATAATTATGAATTGAAGGCCCCATTACTTGTTTTAATTGATGCTTGAGGCACAAGAGTCAGAGAGGCCTAGGAGTACTACAAACAGAAAGAACGCCTTGACGGTGAGTTTGCTTTCAGCGACGTGTCCTAACTTAGTGGGACAGGAAAAGTAACATCCCCAGCTAGAGTAGAACCCTCAGCAGAGCTTGGCATGAGACTTAAAGTCATCTTCCTTCATACTGACTATGACACCCCTCCCATGATATACTCACTTCCTAGTTCATAGAAAACCTTCCAGTCCTTTTAAAACAGTCACTATTATTCACTGCAAAAAGCCAGTTTTATTCAGCAAGGCCTCACATTCTGTGAAGTCACTGAGAATAATAGAATAAACTCAGCAGACCACTGAAGTTCCTCCATACTTAATCCACGTACAGCTCCACAGGTATCTGCTACTCAAATTATGCTCTGGAGCAGAGAGCAAGGGATGAGCTCATCTCAAACCCAGCTTCTTAAACTGCTGTGAATCCACATGGGGCCCCAGAACTGATGATGGGACCCTGAACAAAAACCAGACAAGTTTTTGAATGTGCAATTTCCAAAAATTAATTCAAAATTAAAAACGTAATGCACTCGAGTTGTCTCTGTCAGAAGTCCATGCTGCACAGCAGTGACTCCACTGCAGCCTCGGTACCAACACCACAATATATGTATGCACTTTGCACGCCATCATGACAGACAACTGCCAATAAACATGCTACCTAGAACACTCTCACTCAGATCCAAAGGCAGGTCATGAGTTGCATGTTTACTGTACCTGCGAGGTTTTCTGCTTCCCTAGAAACATAATGGCTGAACTGTAGAAAAGTGACTTTCAGCACTTTCCTGCCATCATTCTTCAGCAAATAAGTATCAAATTAGTGTATCTTTATGCTGTTATTTTAAATGTTTGATTTTAAAGACTCCTATCTGAATTACTGACCTGAGTTTCATTTTAAAGTATTGAATGAATTTATGATTAAGACAGAATTTCCAACATTTTCTGAAAGTCTTTTTTTTTTTTTTTTATTATTATTTTCTTTATTTACATTTCAAATGCTATCCCGAAAGATTCCCATACCCCTCCCCCCACCTCTGTTCCCCTACCCACCCACTCCCACTACTTGGCCCCGGCCTTGCCTTGTGCTAGGTCATATGGAGTTTGGGAGACCAAGGAGCCTCTATTCCCACTGTTGGCCGATTAGGTCATCTTCTGCTACAAATGCAGCTAGAAACACAAACCCAGGGGGTACTAGTTAGTTCCTGTTGTTGTTCCACCTACAGGGTTGCAGCCCCCTTCAGGTACTTGGGTACTTTCTCTAGATCCTGCATTGGGGACCCTGTGTTCCATCCAGTAGCTGGCTGTGATCATCCATTTCGGTGTTTACCAGGCACTGGCGTAGCCTCACAAGAGGCCGCTTGTGACCCTTCAGGGACCCTTCAGCAGTATCTTGCCGGCATGAGCATGAGCATTAGTATCTAGGTTTGGTGGCTGATGATGGGATGGACTCCGAATGGGGTCCTCTCTGGATAGTCCATCCCTTCATCCCAGCTCCAAACTTTGTCGCTCCAAACTTTGAAAGTCTTAAACATACTTGCCACTTTGTACTACATATTTATGCAAAGCAGTATTCTCATTATGGACTATAAAAATCAAAAGTATTGACCAACTCTAAAAAATGTTGAATCTTGTTCTATGTCCTGAAGTACCAAATATTCAACCCAGACTTAGTCTTTATATAAAAATAAGCAAAAAATCCATCTTGTAAACATGCAAATTTGCTTTTGTCTTTAACAAATCTTAAGTTTAGAGAACTAGAAAGACATATGTAACTATAGATCATCAATGTCTCATAGAAGTAAATAGGTGAGAGCGACCATATTAGAAATTTAAGGTACAAGATTTTCAATTCTAAAGAAAGAGAAATGGTTGGGACATTATCAGAATATACTAGTGAATATTTACTTCATTAAGGAAGAAATTCCAGGAAGTAGAGAGGGCTGCACCAATGATGCAAAGAAAACCAAAGGGGAAACAAATGAAGAGTCAGAGACCAAAAAAAGCCAGGGGAAATCACTGACAGAACTCAGGGTACAGCAGAGGCACTGAGCTGTCATTTATCAGTCATATAATAGAAATAAATAGGGCTGGTGAGATGGCTCAGTGGATAAGAGCACCCGAGTGCTCTTCCAAAGGTCCCGAGTTCAAATCCCAGCAACCACATGGTGGCTCATAACCATCTGAAACAAGATCCGACGCCCTCTTCTGGAGTGTCTGAAGACAGCTACAGTGTATTTACATATAATAAATAAATAAATCTTTAAAAAAAAAAAAGAAATAAATAACATAGACACATTTTTTTTAAATAGACAAATACTTTCATTTTTTTACTCCACTTAAAAACAAAGAATTCAGAGTGCCAAATGTTTAGTTTTTCTTCTGATATAGTTCATATCCCACATCTACATTCTACTTAAGTCTATCCCAATATTGATGACAAGAGAAGGCAGGGAAACTGGAATTCTTTCATAGTCTCAGGAGCTCTACAGTCTAAGAGTTAAAGATCAAAGCCCAGTGTGTGGTATGTAAGCTGAAGAGATGGCTCAGTGGTTGAGAGCGAATGTTGCTTTTCCAGAGGACAAGGTTGATTCCCAGCACCCACTGCTGTCTCCAACTTCAGTTCCAGATCTGTTGCCCTAAAGTTCTCTTCCAGCCTTTGCAGCAACCAGGCATGCGTATGGTACAAAGACATCATGTGTGCAAAGCAACCACACACACTGAAAGGAAACAAATAGACTTCCTTGAACTGCTTTTCAAACCCCACTGTTTTACTTATAACATTATAACAATAAAGCATATGAAAAAGAACACCTCATTTCTATTAAACATAAACTCACTTTACAGGAAACGGCTAGCCCTGTGGTACCAACTTAATTATCTGCCTGCTAAAGACATACTTTGCTCTCTCCATCATCTGGAGAACACCAAAGACAGGAGGAGATAGGAACTACTGCCCTGGATAATTATCATTCATGAAAAAGTAAATGGTTTTCCTTTTCTGGTGTTCAAGTCTAAGGCTGGCACTGGAATTCTCTTTTTTATCCTTAATGGTTCATTATTGGGCTGTGGAAAGAGAAGTAGTGAATCACTAACAATGCGGGGAGGGGTCGGCCACTAGGGTGCTCGACCCTCAACCAGGAACCATTTTCTGATTATTAGCGTAAGTCTATTTTATAAGTCATCTTTCATTTCTATTTCTTGTATTGGAGTCGCCCAACTATTCTAGGAGTCAATGTACAATATTATTACTATTTGCATAGCTTTCACTGATAGCCAAAAGGAAAAGATATCAGCCACTTGAGGCACACCAACACAATTCTACGAAGTATTTAATAGGTATGACTGTTTAAAAACCAACTTTCCAGACCAGTGAACTCTTTACTGGTCAAACACTAAAGAATCAATATAAAAGTGGATACAACAGGAGAGAAAGTGCTATAGGTTTTCTGTCAGAGGCCTTCCAAACACTTTTCCAAAACCCTGGCTTTTTCTTGCCCATTGTATAATCTGTTACTTAGAAATTTTTGACCAGTCTGAGAAGTTGTAAATCTGTGAAGGGAACAAAAATATTCCTTCCAAACCCTTCGTGGTTTATAGGCTACTTCCATCGAATCAGAGAGAACTGCATTTAATTCAAAACTCAGGACTGGAGCCAAACTGTGGTCAACTGACTGCAGGATGCCAACTTTTTAGTGGACTAAAGACAAAGGCAAGAAAAACAATATGGGTCTGGGTGAGTCGTACTGGAGAGGAAAAGTCTTAGCCAGATCAGGCAGAGCCACACTTACAATTAACGGAGATGCCCACGAGCACCCTTGTGGACCAACACTACTTTCTGGCTTTTTTGAATTACTGCTGATTATGCTGAAAGGTTTGAGTTGAAAGCCCGAACTTAGGGACCACACAAAGATGAGAGGTAAAGTCTATGGGGAAATAATCTGTCCCTATATTCAACAGACTTAAACCCGACTTCAGGTTACAATCACCGTCCCTTAAATTAGAGGTCTCTAATCTTTTACAGAACAAATTCCCAATGGGAGACTGACGACGAGGAAGGAGGGGCACGCATTCTGCCACCGTCCCGATCTTCGGCGTTCAAATCTTTCTAGTGAGGGAGCAGGGTTAAGATGCTTCACTTTCCACGTCGGATCTAGGAGCCCCGGGGCACGGAAGAGAGGCGAGTCCTTAGAGGAGTCGAGACAGCGCTGCGAATAAAGCCAGCTCGTCCCTCCCGCGCCCCGGCATGGCTGCCGGAGCCTGTTGCCTTTTCAGGCTCCGATCCCCCCCGCAAAGACGGGAAGAGGATCCCCCAGGACCCTGGGAGGCTATGCCCGTGGTCTCTGCCCCGTTACACACCGCGCCCCGCAACACGGCCTTCCGACCCGCTAGGCGCGCTTGTAGGTGGGGGGCCCCACAGCCGCAGGCCGGGGTTCCGGGCTCCGCATCCCGCGCCCCGCCAGCGGCCCATCCCGAGCACAGCGGGACGCAGCCCCGGACACCCAGCCTCGTCCCGGGGCGCCGGCTGCTCGCGCCCGGGCTCCCCGCGGGGCGCCTCACCTGCTTGCCCCGGTAGAACAGGCGCTGGCACTCGGGCCTTACATCGAAGAGCGCCCAGACCCGCTCGCGCAGCTCCTCGATGGTGGCTTTGCGAGAGACGTCCTCGATGGTGCGCGTCTGGGAGCCGTCGATGGTGCGGACCTGGATCCACATCGCGGCGGCACGGGGACAGGGGACCGACCCCCTTTGTCTGCCCCTGCGCTCGGGCCGCCGCGCCGCGCCCCGCCCGGTCCCCGCCGCCTTCCCCCGGAGGATCCGGTTCGCTGCGGCGGCGGCTCGGCGAACGCGGGTGCGGGTGCGGGCGAGGGCTGACGCTCTTAGACCGCGCGACCGCCCGCCCGCCCCTCCTCGGTGGAAGAAGGAAACCGGAACCCGCCCGAGGTGCTAGCGCAGCCCGCGCCTCACAAATAGGAAGGAGCCATGGCTCGGCGGCGCGCACTGTTTACTTATAGCGATGCAGCTCCCACATGGAGGTCACGGCGCCAACCCGGATCTCGCGAGATCCACGCGGGGCTCCGCCCCACGCACAGCCCCGGGCGCTAATCGAGGAGGGGGCGGGGCCTCCAGAGCCGTTACTCGGGGGAGGGCGGGGCTGGGCAGGCTCCGCGGGGGCCAGCTCGTCCTGTGCCCTCGTTGTCGTTGGTCACCCCGCAGTCTCCATGGTCTCAAAATCCCACGGACAATAGCTAGCCGTGCTGCGCGCTGGCGTGAGCGAGAAATGGGGGCGCAGCCTACGGTCCCGAGACTTCCACACCGGGATGTGCGTCCGCCACGCGGCCTCTCCTCGGGCCGCGTCGGCTTGATGGACGTGCTTCCCGCGCGGCCCTCCCGCCGTGGAAGCCCGCTTCCGGGAAGCCCCAGGGCACAGGCCTCGCACCCACGCTCCCTGACGGGGGAGCGCGAACGGGAACTGGACCTGACCGAGTGGGCCTTCTGCGCTAAGGGCGCCTTTGGCCGCAGGGATCCTGGCTTTGCAGAACTGTACACCTCCGATCCAAAAATCGGGAGATCCCAGGGCGGGATACGATCCCACACACTCGGGGAACCCATCCAAAAATGGAAGACTTAAGAGAGAAAGCAAAGCAAACGCATATCTTACATTCACCGATAGCCGTAATGTGGATATGCAGTCCTGTACTAATCATTCCCGTGAGGATAAGAGGCACAACTTTGTAACAACCAAATTAATTAGTCAAGATGGCCTAATAGGAAATACAGGAAGAGTGAAATGTGCTTACATACTACGTGTCTGTCAGCTCGAGATATTTAGATAGATAGATAGATAGATAGATAGATAGATAGATAGATAGATAGATATAGATATAGATATATAGTCAGCTCGATATATATATAAACCTAGAGCCTCTAAGTCACCTCGCCAGCTTCCTAATTAACTAAAACATTTAGTTGATGAAGCAACAGATACATCTGAGAACATCTAATCTGACCCATGAAGGGATCAATTATTTGTTGTTACAAGGATATGCTAGGGTCCTGGGCTGTTATTCGTGATGGACTACCAACCGTGTGCTGCAGTCTGAAGCCTTGGGTCTTGGGCTCACAGGTTGGGATGGCAAGAATTGCAGTCTTTCTGTTTAACTGTGATCTTGAACAAACTGCTTCAATTTCCTCCAGGTAAAATAGTGCCCATAAACACCAAGTGAATGTTAGCTTTCTGCCACCCCCTTAGTAGCACACAAGAAGGTATTTTGGAGCTTTTGATATTAGGAGAATTTAGATAAACTGGGAATATTCAAAGAAGATAGGGTGCTTAAGCAAAGAATGGGAGTGCATTTTCACACATCAGAAGACACTACACACCTGAGAGAGGTTGACTAAATAATGAAGGGCAATGTGTGAACATTAGCATTCAAAGACTTTTGTAGGTCTCCCGGGGAAACCTGGGCTTTTTGAAATGTGCATTGATGTGCTTAAGTATTTAGAATGACAATAGAACAGAGTGTGGAAGGAGGCCTTAGGGAAAAAGCATGCTGTGGGAAGGTGAGAGAGGCTGAAATTTAGCCAAGAGCCAACTGTTGTCCATTTTGGAAAGATTAGAGATAGTGAGAAGAATAAATTGTTGAGAGCTCTAAGAAATCCAGCTCCTGAAAGTTGTAGAATTTGTGAATGTGAAAAGGGAAGACAATGGAATGAGTTCCATTTGAGTGGTGTGGCATTTGAAATATATCTCAAATGTGCCTACGATGGTGATGTCTGGTAGTTGAAAAGAACTAAGAGAGTGAAGGGAAGAAGGGGCTTCTGAGAAGAGGGCCAGTCTTTTGGCTTGATGGAGATGCCTACATGTTGGCGAATAGAGAAATAGGATGGTACACATAGGGAAGAGAATAAGGGAATGTTGGGTGGGAGGTTATAACCTGAAGAGTTGAACACGTCAGCTAGGGGGGTTGTGTGTGTAAAAATGTGTTGAACATTTACTGTTTGCTCATTGTATATACATTTTTATACTGTACAATTGCATAATTATATAGAGATCCTTTTAAGAAAAGGTAGGGGTCTATTTTCTACCTATTGATGGTATAAATGAAAGCATCGATCTGTTTTTAGGGCTGATCTGTACAGAGAGAGCACAAAGGATGTTTCTGCTGCTCTCTCAGAGATTAATTAGGAAGAAAGCCCAATGTAAGACTTTGGTCTGGTTAAAGGCTTCTGTTGTTATTGTTCTTTGGTTTTCATTCTTTCTTTCTTATTTGAAAATCTCATGTAACCCTGATTGTCCTCAAATTCGTTGTGTCATGCTAGGGTTATGCCCAATATCTTATTCAGCTTGGAAAACTCAATTTAAAGTCTATGGGTTATACAATTAGTACTGACAGTAGATTATTGACTTTGTAAAGGTAGTGTTTGTGCATACATATGCTTGTATGTATAGGTGTGCACAGATACTCTACCTGTCACTTGTACAAACATGTTCATGTGTGTATATAGAAAATGAATGTGTGTACACTAGTACCTGAGGGTGCCCATGTGTACTTGTGTGTGTGTGTGTGTGTGTGTGTGTGTTTACATTCACGTGGAAGTCAGTTCTCTCTTCCATGATTGGATTCTGGATCGAGCTCAGTTAGCCGGCTTGGTGGAAAGAGGGTTTACCCAATGAGACATCTTTCCAGACATAAAACACAGAATTTTTAAAAAACACATTCCTTGAGGGTTGCAGTTATTTTCAATTATTCACGGACTCATGGGAGAAAAGTCATGGGTTGGAAAGGGAACCTGAGTGTTCCAGGGACGAGGGATGTAGCCGGACAGTAGAGTCCTTGTCTGTCATGAGGACTGTGCGACTGCCCAACACCACTGGGGGAGTAATCTGTGGTTGAAATCGATACACATCTTATATAACACCAGTGCATATGCCGGATGAATTTTAACTGCAAAGTAAATTCAGAGAGAGCGAGCGTGGTGCATCAGAGAGCTTGCCCTTGTGAGACGCCATTTCAGCTCAGCAGCTTTCGCTACCAAAATTCTAGGAAAAGGTTTTGATAGGTCTCATGGTTCGGTCTGTAAGCAGATAGAACGGAGCCCCGCCCTACCGCCCGCACCATTTCCTTTGAAGCAGGAAGTCTAGCCAGGCCAGTGCCGGAAACGACAAGGATACGGAGGAAGTGTGGTCTTCTCTTTTTCGGGGTCAGACCCGGTCCTGACACAGAGATGTAAGATGGTGACCGCGCAGGGACTAGTCTTCCAGCAGTCAGTTCAGCCCAGCTTTGTCATTAGGACCTCCACACCTGGGCGTTCCCTTTTTAAATTTTTATGTCTTTATCTTACTAAAATATAATTTCAATTTATTTCCATCTTTTTATAAATAAGTTAATACCAAACTGTTGGTTATATCAGAGTTTATGGTGTAGTCACATCTTTTTAAAAATTCTTTCTTTTTCAGACAGGGTTTCTCTGTGTAGCACGCTGTGTGCCATGGTCACATGACAGGAACCGGGTCAGGAGTAGGTGAAACCTCTATGGTCGGTCCTCAAGTCTGCAAGTAAGGGGATTTCTGAACCCACTAGACCTGACGTCAGAGATCTGCTGGGATTAAAGGTGTATGCCACACCCGGCACATTCTTCCTATTTTGTTATTTTATTTTTCAAAAACTTCTGTTTTTAATTTATGCTTTGTCTATGAGCGTTTTGCTTTCGTGCATGTATGTGCACCGAATAAGTGCCTGGCGCCCTCAGAGATCAGAAGAGAGCGTCAGATCCCTTAGAGCCAGAGTAAAGATAGCTGTAAGCTACCACAGAGGTGCTGGAAACCAAACCTGAATCCTAAAAGCAGCAAGTACCTTTAAACCGCCAAACCCTCTCTCTAGCCCCGAGTTACATATTTTACCTTACTCTGATAATTTCACTGATATATACCATCTATTTTGATCAGACATTTCCATTTCCTTCTCCAACTCCTCTGAGACACTCTCCCCAAACATATCCCTCTCCCAATTTCATATCCTTTTTTTATTATTATTGTGGTGTGTGTGTGTGTGTGTGTGTGTGTGTGTGTGTGTGTGTGTGTATGAAGGTCAGAGGACAAGTTTGTGGTTCTCTCCTTCCACATTTGAGTGGGTTCTGGGATTCAACTCTAGCCTTCGGTCCTGCAACATCCCTACAAGTTACTTTCCTAGCTGAGCCATCGTGACCAACTCATTATTTACTTTCTGTGCTTCTGTAATGTGTGTGTCTGTGTACCGGACACTCTCTGTGAAGACCTGTGCAGCTTTGGGCCAGCTGGAGTTGCTCTTCCAAGGCTATGCTGCAGACCGGCTCAAGCAGAGATGGGGAGTCAGATCTGGGTGATCTGCCAGGTCTCTTCAGAAGCCTCCAGTGCAAGCGCCTGGATGCTAAGCTGGGCTGGCGAGGGAGGTGGCTCGGCTAGCCAGTGGGTCACAGCGGCTAGGAGTCAAGGTCAGGAAGTGACTACAGAAGGCTCAAGCAACTCCGAGCAGCGAACGCTTTGGAGAACTCCCTTCCCCAAAAGTGTTACAGCTCTTACATGACAGACACTCTCAGACGTGCCTTGATGAAGTAACTCCCATGCACTATTCCTTGTGGACAGGGTCTTACACAAATTTTGGGATGGGTTGGGGTCTAAAAGCATATGCTTTCTATTGGCTTGTTCTGAAATATTAGGGATGCCTCATCTGCATGTGGAGGGGCTTCAGGGTGTTGCCCCAAGTGACTGAGTGTCAAGGTCCTCTTCATGGAGTGCCATGGTCAAATGACAGGAACCAGGTCAGAAGTAGGTGAAGTGCCTACCATCCTCAGATCTGAAGGTACAGGGTTTCTGAACCCACTGGACCTTACCAAGTTTCCTGGCATGGTCCACAGCCCCACAGTAATGAACACTTAGAACAAAACTAAGAAACAAGATGGCGGCAGTCTACTCAATGTCCAGACATCAGAGTGTTCTGACATTAGAAGAAAGCAGCTGGGTGTAGTAGCACTATCACCCTGGAAGCAGGCGCCTATGCACCAATCAGTTATCAGGGACCAAAAAGTCTGTAAGAGCAAGATAAGTAGTCTCTGAAGGGCCATAAAAACCCAGGCTCCAAGCAGCTTAGCAGTTGTTGGTCTCCAATGTACATCAATGCACACAAGTCACACACTAGCAACAAGGGACCAACCCTTCTGGTAACCATGTCTTCTACTAAGATCTCTTGCCTCTGAACTGCCTCTGCACTCGTTGACCTCTAAGAATCTGACACTGTAATTGCCTTGGCTAAATACAACTGAGGCTATGACCAGTTAGCCTCTGTTGTTCTCAAGGAACATCAAACCCAGCATACACTCACTGTCCCTCCACGATCAGTGGATATGGATGTCTGTGGGCAGACTTATGGCCCGCTCGTAGAGAGATCAGGAGGCAGACCAGGACTTAACTACAACACCCACTTGTGTCACCTCTGCCTTCTCTCTAGGAAGGAACTTTCCAAATATCACTTAGATGTTAGTTCATTAAGTTTTTTCAAGTCGTTACCCCTCCCATTTTATATGAGAACAGTAAACTTTTTTTTTTTTAAGATATCACTCACATGTCTACCTCGCTGTGATAGGTTAGTTGTGTTCAAACCAGCATGGTTCCCAGATCTTGCCCTCTTCTAACATGGATAGCAGCCATATTGGATTAGGACCCATCGTAATAACCTTATGTAACCTTACTTGTCTCATTAAAGCCTGTATCTCCATACATTGTCATACCAGGAGCTAGATTTCAAAACATGAATTTTAATATACTGTGGGACATAACTTGCGGGACAGAAAACCATGCCAGGAAGTTTGGTAAGGTAGAGCAGGCCGAGACCTGGAGGCTTGGTGGGCACACACCTGAGGCTTAGGTGAATTCCCGCTCCCTGTCAGACTCCTGGGCTGGAACATGTGCCATGCTTCTCTCATAAAAGAAATGAATCCTATGGCAGGTAGGCTCAAAACAGAGTTTTCCACGCTAATGAGGTACCTAGAGGCCCTGAGGGCTTAGCCAATAAGCTTCCCTTCCTGGATATTCCTCTCTGCAAAAGGTATTTAATCTCAGACCTACCCTGAAAAGTGGGTATGGTACATTATGCATCTGTTTTCCACCATGAATAACCAATAAACTGTTTGGAACCGTGAACCATCTCTTTTGTCAAAATCTGCCATGAGGAGCTTGGGGAAGGCCTTTGTTTACAGAGCTGCAGCTTTATTCTCCCCATAGAAGGTTTCTCTGCACTCCTAACCATTATCACCACCAAGCCTGCCACTGCTAACCTAAGGACAGTCACCCACTAGGACAAGCCAGGGCTCCCCTCCCCACTTCATTTATCTGGCCCTCACTAGATGCTGTCCCCCAAGCCTGTGAGTCCCCGACTCCATTTTCTGATCTTCTGCAATTCCCAGCAGCTCCTGGATGTCCAAGAGTCTGAGAAACCCATGGCCCTGGCCTAATCACAGACCCAGGGATGCCCACGCCCGCTCTGGCTTCCCCACAAGACTGTGCTTTCCCGCCCCCAGAGCAGTGTCTTAGTGCTTCCAAACAGTCCAGCACCCACCCCGACAGCATTGTGGGGTAAGCAGAGTCAAACTCCCCTCATTCTGCCTCCCCAAGAGGCCTTGCCCTGTGGCAGAGCAGATGTGGACTGACAATAGAGGAGAGGACACAAATGAGTTCACATCCGATTTCTAAGACCACTCTGTCCCATGTTACTCTATTTACGTTTATTTATTTTATATATTTGTTATAGCATACATGTGGAAGTAAGAGGACAACCTTCCTCACCACCTGGAGTTGGCTCTTTCTTTCCAACATGTGAGTCTGGACTCAGGCATCAAGCTTGGTGGCAAACAACCTTATACACTGAGCCACCTCTGACAAGGGCTGTAAGTTTCTGCATCACGCGCACCGGCGCCGTGTCTGCGTGGGCAGAAAACACCTTGGGGTGGGTTCGTACTGCAGAGCTAAACTTCCTGAAAATAGAGATGAGCTGTAAGAAAGAATATCATTTATTAATTACACGCGGGAAAACCCAACCCTCTCCCACATGTCCCATTGTCTCTGCTGAGTGTGTCTCTCAGTCCCAATGGCTCAATGGCGCAAGGTCCAGTCCTCAGCGGAGCTGTGTCCAGAAGGCGGGTCCAATCGAGTAGGCGTGACGACATTGGTGGTTGGTCTGGGCGACGAGTGGGCGTTGACAGTGGGCGGTCCGAGGACGCTGTCCAGATCCGGGATTCCAGGGAGCAACTCTTAGTGTGTCTGCAAGGGGTGCAATACAATGCTTAGAGGGAGGGGGGCAAGACCCAACAAAGGGCAGTGCTCTCTGCCACACCACACTCCTCACTCTCTCTGAATTTCTTTTCTTTCCTTCTTCTCTCTCTCTCTCTCTCTCTCTCTCTCTCTCTCTCTCTCTCCAAATTTCATTTGGCATATATAGCACTGGATAATATGGGCATCAGTTTCTTTTATTGTTGTTGTTTTTTTTTTGGTTTTTTTGTTTTTTTTTTGTTTTTTTTTTTTTTGGTTTTTCGAGACAGGGTTTCTCTGTATAGCCCTGGCTGTCCTGGAACTCACTTTGTAAACCAGGCTGGCCTCGAACTCAGAAATCCGCCTGCCTCTGCCTCCCGAGTGCTGGGATTAAAGGCGTGCGCCACCACACCCAGCTCGGGCATCAGTTTCAACCAATTTTATTCCCTCAGGGGTGCTAGGTGGACTCCAGGCTCTTCTGGTAGGACGGTGCTCTGCCATCAAGCCGCATCCCAGCTCCTGGACCACATTTTCCTCCCATGAGCAATTCACAATAATTGCAACCCTCAAGGAGCATATTTTGGATGCAACACCCTATTTTTAAAAGATCTGTCTTGATCTTTTAAACTTAATCTGTGGACTAGTTGTGTGTGTGTGTGTGTGTGTGTGTGTGTGTGTGTGGTGTCAGGAGAGACGGCTTAGGGGGTAAACAGGCTTGCCACCAAATTTGCACAGCTCTAGTAGAGATAACGCCGTCTTCCTATTTGTTTTAACAGCCATACCAATCCTAGCTCTTTCACCTCCATACATGCACATCGTTCCCTGAACCCCAGGGATGCTTATGGCAGGAGCTCTAGGGTCCTGCCTGACTCATCTGGATCCAGTGGATAAGGAAGTACAGCAGTAGCATTGTACAGGAGGCAAAGATGACTAAGGAGAGATGGAAAACGGGAAGGAACTGGCAAGTCATTTCCTATCCTTCGTTTTCCTGACCACAACTCAAAGACAACAAGCTAAGGTGTCTGTCCTAGAGAGGGCCACAGCACTGGGCAGCTGTGCGCCTTACTGAGCTTAGTGGTCAGCTTAGTCACATCTACTTTTTCCTGCGCCCCTTCTCTTTCTTCTTTCTTGCTTCCTTCCTCCATCATTCAAATTACCACAAATGATTTGCCACTGTTTGGTAGCAACAGTGAGAGAAACTGAAGTTAAGAAAATGGAATCAGGAATTAGCCCTAAAGAGCAGATGTTTGGGTTGGGATTTTGGGTACCTTCTTGACTGAAGGCAATAGGGTCATTGTTGATGGTGAGCCCTTTATAACCCCACAGGGAGACCACAGCTGATTAGCCTGTGGTTATCTGGGAAGGAGAGTCAAGGAACAAGAAATTCCGTACGTGGGAAATAATAACCACAAAGCTTATGAGATGGGTGGCTGCATTTGTAAGTCTTATAAAAAGAAAACAGTACACTAGGCACAGCTAACTGCTTGCTTAAATACCCTCTGCAAACCTAAATCTCAATAGCAATCAGGTCCCAGGGTAGAAGGGCTAGAAAATCATACCCATATTTAATTCTAAAGATAGCAGCGATGTATAAAATAAATTTGCGCCTTGAATGAATATACCACAAGGAAGCTACTTACCATCTGCATGGTGAGGAGGGCTTTTAGACCTGGGGTGAGGATATCCGAATGAACAAAACCAAGAATGGTGAACTGAAAATGTCCTCGAATGTTTGTGGGCTAGTGGATTTTCTCTGATCCCTCTCATCAATGGAGAGCAGATCACACTTGTCTTGAGACTGTGAACCCCAACTGAGGCAGACATTCAACAGGATGATAACTGTACAACTCAAAAACTGCCTGTACTAAATCTGTTTTTTTTTCTTCTGCTGTTGTTTTGTTTTGTTAAGAGTAGGTTTCTTAACCTAGCCCTGGCTATCCAAAAACTCTGTAGACCAGGCTGGCTTTTAACTCAGAGATTCCCCACTGTCTCTGCTTCTTGAGTGTTGGGGATTAAACATGTGCACCACCATTGCCTGGCTCCAAATCTTATTCTTTCCAGGCCAATAACCTGGATCAGTACAGTACAGCCTGAGAGGGAAGGCAGACTCTGCCTGAGATGTAAATAGCTTACCTATAAAACAAATAACAAATCTGGCAGTTATGTGTGATGGGAAGCAGAAACATGTGGGAGTGGGTTTTGAAGATGCCATATTGGGAGTAGGGGTGATCATAGCGCTGGAAGGGGAGAGGTCCCTGGCGAGGATAGTCTCCATGACTAAGGACTCGATGTTCTAGGACCTAGAGATTCTTTAAATATGTTTCTACTTTCTAGTCATTGACACATGAACACGTTAGTAGCTTATAGTCTGTGAACTAACATTATCAGACATCTTGACATAACACTGGGCAAAAGGGACCTGGATCAGGGAAATAGCACTATCAGAATGGATTTACCAGGAAACTCATTACTATGTTCCCTTGGAAGGAACAGAGGGTCATTTTCATTCCTGAGGCAATGGAAAATATTCTAGTCCTAGGTACATTAGCCTATTTAAAGCACTGGGATACCTGTTGTCTGCAAGCTGGGCTTATAGATGTGGCCATGGGATTAGGCTGCCTAATATCAAAAGGATGAAAGGGTTCCAGAATGGCAGAGACCAGTGTCAGTACCTAATTTTGATAGGCAAAACAGCTATAATTATTATAACAGGTATCAATACCAAAGTAGCAATTAGAATGCTTTACTCTACACAGATTGATGGCTATTTTAGGGAAAAGGCAGGCAGAAAGTGGTATATTACTTGATTTGTAAAATGTAAGAAATTAAGAGGTAGAAAGAAGAAAGCTGATCTCAGATTTGCATTGAGGACATAACCTAGTTTCAAGAGCTAGACCAAGGCAAACACCCAGAGTCTACTGACCAAGTGAGAGAACAAAATTCCCTCGAGAAAAATCTTGACAGTGCTTCCCAAGTAAGTATACTGGACTGTTCCTAAACAGACTCTGGGCATTTGCAAGAATAACTGTGCTAGGGTCTGCAAGCTTGTGCCAGGGATATTCTCCTAGTCTTTGAACATATATATGGATTAAGGGTTCTGTTTGGTGGCAGCAATGGGGGAAGTTGAAGCTAAGAATATGGCTTCAGGAATTAGTTCTAAAAAGCAGATGTTCAAGATGGGATTTCAGCTACCTTCTTGACTGAATAACCCTGGCCCCATATCCTAAAGGTTCCACAACTTCCCAAAGCATGCCACCACTTGGGGATCAAGTGTTCAAACACTCAAGTCTGTCAAGACAGTTCACATCTTCCCTTTAAAAGCTGTGAGCACATTTGTTGCGTGAAATATAAAAAAGCAGCCCACATTAGCGCTGCTTATGCTCTAGAAACACGGTTTCCCCGCCCCCTAGGTTCCCATGGTCCCCATGCAGTGGCACCCAGCTCAACTCGCAGTACTCTTGTTGCTGAACCTGCTCACATTCCCAGCCATCTGCCTCTTACGGTTGTTAGCTGTCACAAATTCCCGTAACCCGGTAAAAATCAAAACTCTAGAGGCTTGTAATTTATCAGTCAGATTTATATCAGTAAATTCTCAACCCACAAAACGCCCACACAATGAACTCCGAGCCAACTAATATTAATACAAGCTACTCACCTAGATTGGACAAATTGTTCTGAATTAATGCATTCCTTCTTTGATATTCATAGCTACCTGTAGCTATTTAAACCCATGCGATTCAGGTTTGTCCTTCGCTTCCTCCATTTTCCTTCCTGCTCCCTGTGTGTTGCTATCTGTCCCATCTCTAAAACTCTTAGCCCGCCTTTTTTATCCACTGACCAATCACAGGCTCTAACCTTATCTTGTGCTTGCTCTCACTTGCATATAGACAGCAATCCACATTTCCCCTTTTTGTTCAGTTAAAAGGCTCTTTCCTCTCAAGTATAAATTGAGCATACCTATTACCATTTTGTATCATTTATAAAGTATAAGATACATCTAACATCTAGGCTATCATTTTTGTCAGTTAAATAGAACACTCTGATATCTATCCTAAATTTAAAAAGGTATACAATTCTGTGCCTGTTAAGTCCTGGTGAAGCTTGTTTTCTATCTGAAAACTATCCTCTCAGATATATTCTCTCAATGTTAAATAGTCTGAGTTGGCTATGAAACTATAACTAGTCTTCAACCCCATCAGAAATTCAAGAACAACCAATATTATCTGAAAATATAGGAAGCCTAACATAGCTTCCAGAACTGAGACAAACTGTAGAGACAGCTGGCTACCTATAGAGCCCCTGTATCTCAGGAAGTTGGAGCATCGGCCTTCAGGCTTTTGGCCCAGGATCATCTGACAGACCTTTGATACAGGAAATATTAGGAACTAGCTTATTCTATCTCAGCAGAACTAAGCTGTCCTAACCTGTGACTTTGGTCCTCTCATGAACAGCACAGGTCTGCAGAAGAGATAGGCAATTTCTTTCCAGTGGCCACCTTGCCACAATGTACAATCTCACCTGAGGCAGGGACGTTCAGTTTCTTCTTTGAATCTACAAATGGGGAGTTGTTAGGAGCAGATATGTTTCAACAAGTGAATGAGTAACATTAAATGTCACATTCTTTGGATTTCTGACGTTTTTTGAAAACTATCAATCTATGTAAAGTAATCTGGACTGTTGTCTGTTAACTACTTTAAGCTATTTCTAAATAAAATGTCTTGTAAATACCCTAGCAATTAACTCAGAGACAGGAATTTGCTATCTGGCCCTTAACTCATATGTTTAATCAAATGAAAACAGTTTATAATAGCAGTTATAGAAGGACTGGGTCTAAGCTTCGTATTCTTAAATGTGTTGTATAGACACAATGCCTATATGAAAGTAATACTATTAATCTCAATTTTATATCAAAAATTTACTTCTTATTGAAATTTATACCAATGAGAACCTTGATTTTGTATCATAACCAGTTTTAGCTATATCTTGCCTATTAAATTCTGATCATTTTAAATTCTCCAGAAAGACAACCTTAGAATATCCACCTCCAGCCCCCAAGCCAAGGGAACTGGGACAATGACTCTTCTTAACTTCTTCCTGCTGAAAATGGGCTTTGAGATCTCTTGAAGGGGGGGAGCGAGGGAACATGAGGGAAGATGGCCTTAAGCCCAACAAAAGATTGTTAGTCCCTGATGTCTGTGTCCTGACTGGATCCAGCTGAAAATCCATGAGATCAGGAGTTCAAGCTGGTCAGTTCAGCATGTCTGACGATGAGACTCACCAAAGCTATACCTTCTGTAATATATAAATCTCAAAACAAAATTTTAGTATCATCAAGATATCTATATGGATTGTGTAGGGTGTTCGGACTATGTAGGATGAAATTTTGCTCCAATCATAAGTCTTTATTTGTGCCATGTGAGGGGGCACAAAGAATATTTTTTTGTTTGATTTTCCTGAGTCTCTTTCCCTCTCTCTCTCTCTCTCTCTCTCTCTCTCTCTCTCTCTCTCTCTCTCTCTCTCTCTTTATTTTTCTTTTGTTTGGTTTTTCAAGACAAGGTTTCTCTATGTAGCTCTGGCTGTCCTGGAACTCACTCTGTAGACCAGGCTGGCCTTGAACTCAGAAATCTGCCTGCCTCTGCCTCCCAAGTGCTGGGGTTAAAGGTGTGTGCCACCACTGCCCAGCCTGAATCCATTTCTTTGGGGGGGGGGGTCTGCCTCTATCAAATCTGATCCATATAACTCTGGAAGAACTGCTACCTCTTGACTGCTTGGTACAGACTCTCCAAAGAACTAGCAACAAGATTGCTTTGTGTTTTGTTTTCTTGGAAATCTCAGCTTAGAAAATGGTTCTCACACACTCTTTATCCAACTAAATAGATGTAAAAAGTGAATGTAAAAGTGTCTCTTCTGCCCAGCCATGTATTGACAAATCAGGGATGACTGGGGAGCATTCTTCACAGTGCACTGCCCCAAGATCAGGTGGCAGTCTGGACCACAACACAGAACTCAGCTTCTGAATACACAGTGCCCCAGACTAACCCCGACATCAAAGTCCTGGATTTTCAACAAAACAGGAACTAAAGGCTCCATTTGCTGTATGAGGCTCCCTGAATGATTCTGCCTCGTTTTTGAGACAAGTCCTCACTGTGTACCGCAGCATGGCCTCAATCCCCAGATGCCCTGGACTCAGCTTCCCAAGGGATGAGCTTTAACAAAGTTTCAGTGAGTTGACCTTTCAAAAAGATGCTGCTTTTAATTCTTTGGTATTTTCCCTAGACAGAGTTTTCCAAGCATGCGGAGTAATTTGGTTTCTCAGTTCAATTCTTTTCAATCTTACTCCATGCCATGATGAGCTATATAGAACAAAGACAGAAGATACACATACCAGCGCCATGGTTTCCTCAGGAGGATGGACCAGGAGACGTCCTAAAAGGCTCCTGAACAGTGTTGAACCTACTTTAGCCAGCTACCCTCTGGCCCCAGAAATCCCAAACTGACTTTGAAGAAATTAATTATATTAAGAAATTCTCTTATCTTATAGCTGCCATTCTGTAGAGAGGGAATTAGGTAAAGGAAGATTAGGCGAGTCCTGGGTTCCAGAGGTTGGTACTGTCAGGGGGTAAAAGGATTGGTGAATCTGAATGGAAGTAGGCATAGGAGGTGGTTGTGATACACTACTGAGCCAAGCTTTGAAGAGCATGGCATGGTATTGGGATTGCTGGTTTGTTTGTTTGTTTGTTTAAGTGTGGTTATTGGCTACTCAGACTGTTCTTAATTTCATAGGACCATAAGAAAGGGATAACTTAGAATCTTGTTTGCATTTTGGAACAGAAAGAGGTTCTGCAAGAAGTTTGAGACTCCAACTAGACTTGGTCAAGTAAAGGTCACAGTGGGTCAAAGTACGAAACACAGCCAAGATAACCTCACAGCCCTGAGAAAGAGAACCCACTCTACCACAGTTCACTGATACATACACCTGGGCCTGGTCCTGAAACAGGGCCTGTTCATAGTCATCCAAGCAAGAGGAAGCCTCACACCTGTGATGAGAACACACAAACCTGCCCATCTTGCTTCATTAGGTGACATCACGTTCCTCATGAACACTCCGAGAGTCTTCACAGCATTGCCTTTGTCTACTTTCACTTGCTCTCATTCTTTAATAAATCGAATCTCACTTTTCCTGATTCCCGACTCAGTCCTGTAGTCTCACTCTCTATCTTTGGGCCATCTAATAGCAGTCGGTCTCAACAGCTTCCAAATGTAAGATTTTTTTTTCCTAACCAATTATGACTTAGTTGGTCCATGTGATTTCTTGATGATTCACATTAGTCTTCCTGAGCCTGAAGAATATGACATCACAGAATAGAGTTCCGAGTCCTAAGAGCAGGTTCCTGTGGGGTCCCTCAATCTTCTGAGGTTGGGATGGAAATACAAACCTCATTCTTTTTTTTCAAGGACGCTGGGGACAGCAGATGCTCTGGGAATTTAAATCTATGCTTATTCACCCATCCAGAGAATTTAGGCACAATTCAGTAGAAGTCTCTGAACTGACTCATAACAATTCATGACCACCCGATACTGTGGTTGGAAATGGAAGTGGGGGTTACAAACAGATTCTATTTCTAATAGACTTCATTTGAAGAGCTACAGAACATAATGGCTCAGCTCCTGGAACCCAATGATATATATATATATATATATATATATATATATATATATATA
>NC_034590.1:141563176-141605000 GCF_900095145.1 Mus pahari | reverse complement strand
ATTCATGGGAGCAGTCATCACTCTATTCTGGGAGGAAGGGTTTATCTTCTAGAGCCTTATCAGCTAAGCTGGGGGAAGTAAGCATTTTGGTCCACGCCTGAGACTCATCCTCAAAAGAGGAGTCTGTGACAACCAGCTCAGGTTAGCAAGCTTGAGTCTCCCAATATTAACAAGCCAAGGATAGAGGTGAGGCTCACACATAACCCAGCCTCCTCTGTCTTTCTCCGCTGGAACCCGAGAGGTGACTGTGTGTGTAGGAGGGTTTGTGTATGTGTCCAGCCTCTTCTGTCTGTATTCGTTACCGTCACCCATGACACCTAGCTCCCCATAAGACCAGTCTTTTATGCACACTGCATTGTTCTTCTTTTGCTTCTGAAAGCTATTTTCACAAAGACTGTTTTTCAACATGTGTTGCTTTAAGTTTATGGGTTGTTTCTGTGCTGACAATAATGTTCAAGAATGTCATCTCGTAAGTGACCATTCATCCTACAGAGAAAGGTGTATTGTACTGTAGAGACGGCCCAGTGCCGTCCTTGGTAATAGTGGCCAATGTTTAATAGTAACTATATCAGCGGCTCTGAGTCACATGGTCTTAGATTCAAATGTTCTCACTACCTTGGATAAGCTGTGAAGACTTAAATGAAGCCCTCCATCTTTATGCTTCGTTTTTATGATTTGTAAAATGGGAATATTAATTTGTTCTCAAAGGGCATTATTGAAGATTGAAGATGGCAATAAATGTGAACTCCTTGACACAAGGCAAATTTACTGGGCTTTATTACTGTTCTTAATAAGTTTTAGATGTCTCCAGGACATATTTTAATACATTAAAAACTGTTACATTAGTGTCTTATGAGAAAATATGTATCATCTCTTGCTATTTTCAAATTGTGGTCTCTCTTCCTTTTTTCTTTTTCCCCAGAAAAACCTACAGGACTGAGGATATATCTCCGTGGTAAGGGCTTGCCTAGTGTTGTGGCTGGGCCTTGAGCTGTTCTTGTGAACCAATCACCTAATGAATAAAGGAACCAATCACTGAGAGAGTAAGAGGAGGGACTTCCGGGTTGGACAGAGGAAGAGAAGAAGCAGGAAAGAGTTAGGTCCTTTTTGGAATGGGACTTCAGAGGGGTCAGATATACCTGCTAAGAGTTTCCTGGTATCATGGTGGATCCCCAAGGATTCGCCACTGGAGGTATCAGATTTAAATAAGACTTACAAGATTAGGATTTTAGTTGTTGTGCCCAGAGATTGAGTTACCATTATTTCTAAACTAAGTTTGTGTTGTGTTTTCCTACACACAGCGGCTCATCCGGGTTCAAGAGAGAAAGATATGGGGGCAAAGCGTGGGTGTGCCAGATGTGCACCATAAAGACCATGGAGGATTTGAAGCATAGGTTGGTGTGGTAGTGACCCGCCGGTGGGAACCTTGAGAGTTGGGCGGAAGCGATTGTGGAGTTCACAGTCGGAATCCTAACAAGATTGCCCGTTAGTGCATAGCCAGCTAGGCTGCCGGGGCAGAGGCACAAGTACGGGAGTAAGTCAGTGCCACATTCGTTTTTAAAATATTTCCTGCAACAGCCTAGCATGTGCAAGGCCCTGGTCCTCAATGCCCAGTACACTAAAACAAAGGGCAAAAATTCAGAGTAGAGATATTTTTATGCACTAGAGTTCTGCTAAGGGCTCCCCAAAAGAGAGGGGATGCAACTTGGGCAGTGTCAGTCTGCACCTCACCCAGAGAAGCTTTTTCCTGTGGAGTAGGAACATGGGAGAAATGACCCACCTTGACTTAAGCAATCTGAGATATTTAACTCTCCAGGTAGCCTGTTTGTTCACAGTGTAGGCCAAGCCCTGGCAGTTGGCAGGCAATGAGGCAGACATTCTCAGTGGTTATCATACCACGATTCAGGTAGAGTTTTGTCGCTGTGCCCATATCTCTTTGGAGACCTTTGAGGGTAAACTGTCAGGATTTGGGAGTCACTGTCTATTATAATAAGCTTAAACATTTAAGGCTACATTTAGCAGATTTCCGACAAGACTGAGTCAGTATCTATTAAGCATATCTGAGTTAGACAACTTGGGTTTGTTTAATTATTTGTCTTAGAATGTATCTAGCAAATAAAGAGAACACATTGTAACTTGGTGTTGGCTGATAGAGAAAGGTTGGGGGTAAGAGCATGATGGGTATGGGGCAGTTCATGAGTGGTGACCTCCCCTAGTGTCATGAAGTTGAGCTGAGTCAGTGGCTAGAAGAACTGTTACACATTTTTTTTTTCTAGGTTCTACTTGGCTTCCAACACTTGAAGGGCCAGAAATTCGGGCCCAGTCCACAGTTAAAAGATACTATCAAAGCCTGTTTTGTCTTTAGTCCCAATGCTTGGAGGTGGGGGGAGCAAGTGGAGTTCTGTGAGTTCAAGCCCCACCCCAGGGCCACATAATGAGACCTTCCCTCACCCCAAACCCCCCAAAACACAGCACCAAAAGAGACGGGACACTGGTGAAATTTTAAGTGGCAGACAATGACTGCATCTGAGTTTATTCAAACGTGTAGCACAGGGAAACTCTTGTAGAGGTGCTAGTTATGGGAGGGGTCGTATAGAATTATTTTGTTGAGGATATTTACATTAATGTCAACAAAGATAAAGTGTGTGTTTGGATTTAGTAGCAAGATTATATTCATCCAAAGAGTTGAGGACTGCTTGCTTCTCTTTTTTTTTTTTTTTAAGTTTGAGATGGATTGCAATGTATTCTTTAAATGTTTGGTAGAGTATAGCAGTGAAGCCATTATTTCCTGAACTCTTCTATTTATTTTGTGTGTGGGTGTAGGTGAATGAATCTCTGGGGCAAGCATATGGAGGTCAAAGGAAAACTTGTGGGAGTGGGTTCTTTCCTTCCTTGTGGGTTCTGGGAATCAAACTTAGGCCATCAGGCTTGGCAGCAAGTCCTGATACCCACAGGGTAAGCTGTGGTAAGACCTTAGTTGTTTTTGATTTTTTTGGTTTTCAGAGACAGGGTTTCTCTGTGTAGCCCTGGCTGTCCTGGAACTCACTCTATAAACCAGGCTGGCCTTGAGCTCAGAAATCCGCCTGCCTCTGCCTCCCAAGTGCTGGGGCTAAAGGCGTGCGCCACCACTGCCCGACCTCATCAGCCCTTAGTTAATATTATTTTTGAAGCAGGGGCTTTCCAACTTCCAGAGTTCTTGATTAGAAATCTTTGATTTACATCCCCTATATGTAACGAGATGCCTACTTACTGTTTTCAGCAGTCTCTGAGGTTTTGAAAAGTTTGATGGTAATGTGTTTTGGGGTGAATTTATTAGAATTCAGCTACTTTAAAGTTTTTAAATCTCGTGTATACACTTTTGTGCTTTTCATTATTAGTTGTCTGTAGCCTCTCTGCCCATTCCTTTCTTTCTAATGTTTTTTTTCTTCATGCATTGAGATGATTTGTAGTCTTACACTTGATTCTATTTACACACTGTTTCATGCTTAATTTTAATTTTTATTAAATTTTTATTTTAAATATCTCTGTTAAGTTTTATTTTGAATATCTCTGATTCCTTGGACTATCACACTAACTTTATCATAGTGTTCAATGTTCTCTAAAATTTTTTTCAAGTATTTTGTTGAGGATTTTTGTCTCAACATGGCATTTCCTCCTCTGCTTTTTCTCTGCTTCCTGTTCCTTTTCCATCTTTTCTTCTTGTGGAATTCCCATATTGCGTGTATTGGTTTACTCCTATTGGTTTACTCAATGACCGCACACCCCTGGACTCTGTTCACTTCCCTTTAGAGTCAGTAGTAATTTCATTCTAAAGGTAGATTTTTTTTTCCATGGCAGATCTTCCTTTGAATCTCTGCAATTTATTTTCACTCTGTTTATAGAACAGTTCAATTTCAGATTTCTTGTCTTTAATTTATGCTTTACCACTGTTTCTTCTACTTCTGGCATCGTGTCCTTGTGTCTTCCTCCAAATCTTCCTTTACTTCCTTGAGCATCTTGAAAAGTTGTTTTATGTTGCGTGTAATTTTAAAAAGCACGCTTCTGCCTTTGCTGGAGTGCAGCCTGCACTCTCGTCTCTCCCGGTTTGGCTCTAAGATTTGCTGCCGCTAGCCCCACTCGCAGCTCCTTGGGGAGCTACAACCCTGGAGCTCTGGCCACTGCTCTGGCTTCCTCTGTTCCTCCTGACTAGCTTCGCCAACTTGCCAGCCACTAACCCGGCTTCTCTCTTTCTCTGCCCACCTTTATTCCGAGAATGAAACACTCAGAAGGCTGTATTATTCTAGAACTTGCCAGATAGCACAATTGCTGGGTGCAGCATCTCCTGCTGTAACCTTATCAGCTAGTCTATATCAGCCAGCCTCTGCCAGTGGCGGAGGCCGCAGGTTCTAGCTACCCCAAGACCTTACAGGGTGGCTGCGTTCTGGTTGAAAAGCCCCTTCTCTTTCTTCGCATCTCTTTTTCCTCCTGGGACCTGGAAGTCCCATCTTTACCCTTCACCCAGCAATTGGCCCCTGCCTTCTTTATTGACCAAATCAAAAACCAATTAGGGGAGCAGAGCTTACTGTCAGCACCTCTCCCTACAGTTTTTAAAGTACTTGTTTAGTATATCTCCACTGGGTTCTTTTCTCTCATTGTCACCCCCCCCCCTCTTTTTTTTGGTTTTTCGAGACAGGGTTTCTCTGTGTAGCCCTGGCTGTCCTGGAACTCACTTTGTAGACCAAGCTGGCCTCATACTCAGAAATCCGCCTGCCTCTGCCTTCCGAGTGCTGGGATCAAAGGCGTGCGCCACCACGCCCGGCTTCATTGTCACCCTTTGAATGTGCTGGAGTTACTTGTTTCTTCATATGCCTTATGACTTGTTTGGTTGTCATTGAAAAGTAGTCATTTTGCATAATATGATCGCTGTGAAAACCAGATATTCAGTCAGTCTCTCTCTCTCTCTCTCTCTCTCTCTCTCTCTCTCTCTCTCTCTCTCTCTCTCTCTCTCTCTCGTGTGTGTGTGTGTGTGTGTGTGTGTGTGTGTGTGTGTTTCATGGTTGTTGAAACTTTTTCTTTTCGATTTTCATAGCCTGTCCTGTTGATCAGCCCCATATATTAAGTTTTTCCTGGACATACACAATCAATCATCTGGGACCCTTCCCAAGACACAAGGAAAAGAATTTTTTTCTGATGATTTTGTTTTTAATTTTTCTTTATGTCTATTGTTTCCTTTCTTTCCTTCTCTTTGTGGTGCTGGTGAGCAACTCTAGGGCCTTGACAATACTTGTCAACTTATCCACCAATGAACTACATCCCTGGTCTCTATGCACTGGCCTGTTAAATACCCCAGGTATCACTTTGCCAGAGAAAGGCCAGAGCAACAGTGGGAGGCACAATGACATTGGCTACCAATGCCCATTTCCTTATGTGTATATTTGTGATTAGAAACAGTAACCAACAATCAAATTACAGGTGTTCAATATTTGGAAGCCAGCATCTTTTTTGCCAAAACCAGCTCCTAAGCTGTATTCAGAGCACTCAATGAGCATACACACAGTTGTCTGACAAAGTTAAGGTCCTAGGCATTAAAGTTGACTAAAGTTAACCACAATTTACAGTCCAAGTTTTACCCTTAAGGCTGCAATACTTCAGCAGTTTCCAGAGTCCCTAAATCATGTCATCAGACTGATTTTGTCCATGAAATCTGTGTCTGGAGCATTTCATGGTCATTTGTGTATTGGACATAACCATGGGAGTGGTTATTTTTAACTTAGTATTCCTGTCACCATTATATGGCATTTAAAAACCAGGAACCTTAAAAACGTGTTCTATCTATATGCCCTCAATTGACTTTTGGGACATGCTTTTTTCTTTTCCTCTTTAAAAAATTTAATAAATTACCTTTTCATGTATTTAAAAAAAAAAAGAAGAAATCTGTGTCTGGGCCAGAAAACAGAATTGCTGTACCTTTTAAATGCCTTACCTTCAGGTCATCTCTCTACAGTCATTTTGACAATGTATGGCTTGCCATTTTTTTCTTATACTCAAGTTCCTGCAAGAATTGCAATTCTATAACCCAAGTGCAACTGACCCTACTCCTTAGCAGCATCAATGCATGACATCATTACTTCCTCAGTGCGTAAAGCCATCAGATCCATGACCTAAAGTCTGCAGTTCTGGGCCAATGGTCACTGCCTACCTCTCCATACCCATATAAAAATGGAGTGTTGATGATAGATTTCCCTCATATCTGGAAAATACCAATTTTAATGGATCATGTAGTAGAAGCAAGCACTACAGAAACTTCCAGCAGTTTCTGGTGATTTTTTTTTTTCTGAAAGTGATGCTGTGGTGTGTAGGAATGTATAATGCTACTGCATGTGAGGTTTGGTGATCTAGCCCCGCCTTTGCCGTCGACGTGGAACATGTGACCAGTGAGACAGAACATTCAGCTCTTGTGTCTTGGTTTATTCAAGCTGCTATAACAAAGCATTCTAAACTGGCTTATAAACAACAGAAATACTTTTCTCATTGTTTTGGAGGTCAAGAAATCCAAGACCGAGGCAGAAGACAAACTGCTTCTTAATCTATAGATGGTGCCTTTTTATTGTATTTTCTCACAGTGGAAAGTACAAACGTGTCCTTAATGCCACTTACAAGATACTCATGAAAGTTAGTTACCTTTCTACAGTGTCATCTTCATATTAATGTTTCAGCATATGATGGGGGAGGCCATGATTAGGCCACCTTCTAAACTCTGCTTTCTGATCTAATAGTTCTGCTTCTATGGGTGATTCAAGCCCAGAGAATGGAACCCCCCAGGGGATTTTGTTCAGTATTCTGCAGCCAGTGCTTTTCAGGGTTGAGCAAATTTAGCAATAGAAATCTTTGAGTGTATATACATTCCAGAAATTGTTGGAAATTGCATCTTAAAATTACCAATTTAAGTTAAGTAAGCTACAATACCAAAGGCCTAAGAGGGGATTGTGAAGGTACATGGGATAAAGAACCAAGGGGACCCAACACGTGGTAGAAGCAGATGGGGAGCAAATGGAGATGGAGAAAAACCTTTATAAACTGAACCCATGTTTATGAAGGCATTTCATACCACACCCCCTCACTGTTGCGGCTATGATGAAATCCATTTAAAATCCAAAATGATTATACCACTTCTATTTCATAATTATAAAGTCTTATTTTCTTGGAAATATATTCATCTGTCTCTTCCAGGAGGTTGGCTCCTCAGCCTGCGAGATTCTATCTCTCAAATGTTTCTCAATGTGCTTCTAATTGTTTCTTCCAGGGTTAAGTACTTCTGCCTGAAGCTCTGTAGAGGACCACGTACTGAGGATACTGTGCCCCACTCCTCTACACTCCCCGCTCACCAGCCCCTTCCTTTTCTGGCCTCAGTGACATACAGGTCTTTCCTGGACCCATGTCTTCTGGTATATTCCTTCATGGCTCAGTTCTACTGCACACCATATGCGTACTCTACTTGTGCTTGTCTGGCAAACTTCGAGTCTTAAAATTTTTATGCCCCTATGAAGTTTGTTCATTTCCCTCCAGATGCTAGACATAGTCCAGTCTGGCTTCAAGCTCTTAGACCCCTGCCTCAGACTCCCAAGTATATTAGCCATCATGGTTGCCTCTATATAATCTTTACTGACCTTCCAAGGTAGAGTTGAACACAACCTTTCAGAGGCTTCCCCCCATCTGTGGCACACCTCTCTGTTTAGGCACTAATCCCAATCCAATGACTATAGAGAATCTGCGTGTTTCTAAAGAATGTGGACAATGTCTACTTAACCACTGCACTTCCATGGCCTGGGTACAACTCCTAACACATTTGTGTTAGGAAAGCCCATTTGTCTTTGAATGCCTAAAGTGCCTCAAAAATAAAAAATAAAATAAAATAGAGGATCCTGGCAGCCAGTTAGTTGAAGATTTACTTTAACTTAAACATGGTAGGACAATGACTCAGAAAAAATTGCAACTGTTGTCATAGATGTGAGAATTTCTTGAAGGTGTTCAGATACCTGTGAGGCTGGGGAACTGTGGGACTCGGGGGAGCAGGCCTGGAGCAAGAGTGGAGTGGAGGTGTGTCCAAACTCCAGAAATCTTGTCCTGAGATCAGCAGGAGTAGGATTGCTGTGTCCCTGCCTTTGCCCACCAGGGAATGTCACAAGGCCAGGGAGCCAAGTTAAACATTCTCTTCCATTCTGCAAATGAGGCATCCCAAGCACCCTTGCCCTGGTCAGTGATGTCCATTCACCCTGATAGCCCCTACTCAGTCCCACAAGGTTTGAATGGCTTTTGTTCCCTCAACTAAAATGAGCTGTCTCACAGAAGTTGTCTCCAGAGATTGTTCTCACCGCACTCACTGGCTGCCCGAGATCCTGCCTGAGCTTCTGCCTTGCTTCCCTCTCAGAATCCATGGCCGTTCAGGATGCTATGAAAGGAAGGCTGAACAGCAGGTACATGCCTGTAATCCCAGTATTTAGAAGTCTGGGGCAGATAAATCACAAGCTTGAGGATATCCTGGGCTATTATAGAGTGAGACCCCATTTCAAAAAAATTATTTGGGAAAAAAATTCTATCATTCTTAAATAAATATTAAATAAGAGAGGATATATTTTAGGTTTGGCCCACAGTATCGATAAGACTGTTCACAACTCAAGCCTTTCTGACGTATAGGTTGCTGCCCATTGGTCAACTTTCACTTTCTCTTATTGATTTGTCTTTTATTCTCCAGCACTGAGAACCATCTCAGTTGATAATTATAATAAATCAAGAAATAAACATGCAAAAGACTTGTATAACTTTTTTTTTTTAATTCAAGCAAAAACATGGCCTTTGGGACTCTGTGGAGGGCTGGGATTTATCAATGGCTTTACAGTTTACCAAGAACTTCTGCATTGACAGCAGTATTTAGTTTAACGTTAGAGAACAAAGGGGGATGTAAGAGAAACATTCAAGAAATAGCAAAATAGGATTGGGTGCTTGGACTCAAGGGCCAAATTGTAGGCAACGACAGGTTATTGCAATATACTCCAGCAGACTGGACTGCGATTCCAGGTTATACCAGCTCCTACTCCAGACTCTGGTGGGAGGCAAGGAGGATGCTGCTGGAATAGGGATTTTGAAAAAGGAAAACAAGGAACAAAACACAAACATAAGACAAAATACAGTTCCTGCGAAAATGAGATACTAGAAAGCTTGAACACACTCAACCAAGTTCCTACAGGTTCCTATTGATCTTGGGAGGGCTGGGTTCTTCTTCCTTCCCAGTTGAAATTAAAAACGGGCAGGTTTAGAGTCAACCAGAAGAATGATGTATATTAGTAAGGCCTCTTCAGAGTCACAGCAGCCAGCCTTACAGGGCACTAAAATGTTTAAGATGGAGGTGGGAGGATGCTTGTATTTCTTGATCTGGATACAATGTGTCCCTCCTGTCCCTTAGCTAAAGGTGATAATTGGCAGCTGTTGCAGAATAAGATGCAATTGGTGGTGGAGACATATTCCCTCAAGGGTTAAGCTTTAAACTACAACTTTTATATTAAAAGAGAGCAAAGTATATTCCATGTAAATTGGCATTTTCACTTTGAGTCGAAAATAGTTATCTCCCGAATTAACGCTAAGTTGACTGGCTGAATTGGTCACTTTGAAAAATGAAAGTTTTATAAAATGTATATTTTTTCTCTTTTCTGACAGCCTTAAAATGGACAGTTTCTTGTGTTTTAAAAACAAAAGGCTGAGATGACAGGGACGAAGCTCAGGAGACTTTACAGAATATGTGAGTCATTGGGTTGCATTCTCAACACTGCAATAAAAGATCAAGTGGTGCTTGTAGAATATCTAGCCATGTTGCTTCACACCTTTTCCCAATCCCAGATAGAAAATTCATTGGCCTTCTAATCAACTAATCGTTCGAAGAGTTTAGGATCTGATCTAAGACCCCTCGGTGCCATTACTGAGTCCATTAAAAGTAACCACAGAAAAGCTAACACAGAGGTGTGTTTCTTCTACAAACTTCAGAATTAATAACTAGTATAAAACTTGGGCTTCTTTCTCATTTAAGAATAGCAAATATCTATGCAGAAATGGGTATCCTTGTTATCACAACTGGACCATATCTATGTTCATGAATTAGAATAGTTTTACCATTGTTGGTTGCTTGCTTGTTTTTGTTTGACAAGTGCGATGACGGAAGAAGGAATACATAGATGAGGCAGCCACGCAAGGCTAACAAAGGGGTTACTCTGGCTTCAGGACAGAAAACAGTTGCTCATCAAGCCCTTCAACAGTTCCATATCCACTCCCCAGAGCCGAGTGTGAATCACTGCCGCTCGCTGGTGAAGGGAGAAGGCCACTGCTGACCTCTCTGCCACCTGCAACCCTTGACTTGACCGTTCCCACCAGCCCTTCAAGAGATCTGAATGTGGACGAATTCTTCACGTCTCCGAGCTTCCTGCAGATTGCAGAACCCACCGAGGCCAGGGCAGTTGACGTCTTCTGCTTCACGTAGGTGTTGGGGGCCTGCACATCATGCCAGCTCTTAGACAGATTCTGCCTCAGTCCCACCAAGGGCACGCAGCCTAACTTCCTCTTGAGTTCGCCACACCGCTTCTCTTTGGCTGCGAGCAGGTCACGTAAGTTTAAGATCTCTTCCTCTAGCTTAGTAAGCTCAGATTTGAGTTCCAGTTGCTCAGCCTCCATCAGATCTGGTTCTGAAGCTGGGTGGGACTCATTTGTGGACGCAGAGGTCTCTGTCATGGCATCTGGAACAGACAAAGAAAGATCTTCATTCAGGGAGTCCAGGTCCAGGTCTTGGTAGATGGAGTCCAATCCTTGGTTTGAGGAGAAACAGCTGGGGCTGGTGGAGCCAACGGCTAGGCCTGCAGGCTTAGACTTCTGGCCAGTGGGATAAGACTCGAGGTGAGACTGGTCCATCTCTTGGCCGATGAGTCTACGTCCAGTCGAGAGGAGTAGATGCTTTTGATGGGGATCCACTTCCGGGTGGTAGGGGTTGGACGTGGGTGAGATGCAAGCCTCAGGGGCGGGACTTCCGGCCCAAAGGGCTGGGGGTCATTGACACCTATCTCCATTTCTGACTGCTCTATGGGGATGTTTCAGGAGATTATTTCTGCATCACAAGATCCTTGTGAGGCAGGCAGAGCCCAGATTATAATCGAGAGGCATTTTTTTTCCTCTAGAAGTAGGAACATAGGCCAGGTGTTCATACCAAATTGTCCGGCGCCCCTTCTCTACCGCATGAGTAGTTTTCAAACCCGTGAAGTTCCCTAAGTGGTTACTCTAACAGAAACTTAAGAGGAAACCTAAAATATAAGATAAATAAATACTTAGGATGGGGTGTGGAACTCAAAACTCCCAGCCTTCCCCAACTCCCCGTCTTCCTGGCCCAGGCTTCCAAAAGGGCTCCCCAAGAAACTCTAAGGACTTGAAAGTACCACAGAAATCAGTAAATGTAATACAATGCTGGAAGGCAGAAAAGCAGTATTAGAAAAGTAAGGCTGGGCAGCCACGATTGGTTTACTTTGAAGATGTGGGGTTTGTTTGGGTTGGGTTGGGCTCTACTTTGTTTTAGAGTTAAACTGATTGAAAGGAAAGACTATCACACCTTGAGAATTTAGTGATAAAACTTTTGCAACAGACAGCATGTATTTTTAATACTACAGTTGTGTTTTCTGAATATATTCATCTTCTGAAAGCATGTCAGTCTACATCGATGGTTGTCAGTTGCTGCAGCTGATCTGCCAAACACAGCGGGGCTGATTAGATGAAGTCAGAAAGGGCAACCCACTACTTTCCTCAATTCACTCTCAGCATGTATAACTCATAGGCAGAGGAATCAGGAGTCAGGGAGGGCATGTGTCAGGTGTCATATAGATCCTTGTCTGGATGCCTGTCCCCAGAGAATATCCTTGGTAAGATCTTAGAACTAGTTATCTTCTTGGATGTTCTAGTCATCCTTGCAAGCTTTATACTGTGGAACACAACACAACACAACCCTCCACATACTTCAAGAATTTGCTATACTCATGTCTGTGTATCTGCATCCAAGGCAACTTCAGCCCTCTTTCAAGTTTATATTTAATAACCCTTTCTCACAACCAGATAGTGCTTATTATTGTATTACCTCAGAGGTATATATATATATATATATATATATATATATATATATATATATATATATATATAATATGATAGTTGTCCTTTTTTGTCCTTATTAAGAATATGAAGGCTGGTGTGGGATTTGGCTGTATGGATGAAGGTCTGAAAATGAAAAGCGCAGTAACACATCCCCAAATGCCATTTTGTTCTTGGATAGACTTTCCCTCTTTTGCCTTTTCAAACTCCAGTGGTTTCAAGAATATGTCCAGACTTTGACCATACTCAGCTCATTACTAACTGATAATTAACAGTTTTTTTTTAAATCCCCTGGATTAAGTAGCTAATGTGGACCGTACATTGATCATTTAGAATTGATATTTCAAATTACTGGGTCTAAACTGCCATTTGATATTCCTCCTTTGGATTGTTTTAACCACTCTCCTTGCTGTCCATTTCCTTTTATATACATTTCCTGGCTCTTCGACTAAAACCATGAATTCTTTGTTAGCTTTGATTCTATTTGATGCAGTTTCTTTTTTTCTCATATCAAAACTGAGTTGGTCCATTTCTAATCCTTGGTTTCCAGATCCCATATCAGGACATGGCAGGTCTCAAAGGAGGGCTCCTAATTGGAGTGTTTTTCACCTTATAATCTAAACCTAGGTAAATAAGTGGCACAATGTTTGTTTTATTAGGCTTATGTTTAACCATGTTGAAAATATTTACATTTTGAAATAGACCTATTAAACAAAACTTCATTTAATTTACAGGGATCCTAATCAGTTGTTTCCAAAAGCTATTCTTTTAAGGTATAAAAATTCCAAAGTGAAGTAACCTATATTATATAAAAAGACATGAAATGGCTACTCAGAAACTACAAGCTTTTTGAATCTGTTTTGGCAACGACAAAATCAATTCAGGAACCTGTGGTTTTCTTATCTTTTGTTTATAATGAAGTTGAAGCTGCTAATGACCTACATTTATTAAAGGAAAAAACTTTGAAGTATTTACCCAGTAAAAGGGATGGGTTTATAAAAGTCCCTCCAAATGTTAAAAAGTAAATGAAACTTTAAAGAAAAAATTTCTGTCGTGTATAGAAACCTCTATATTTTATTAATAAAAATTCTTGAATATAGATGTAAAGCAATTCCCTCAACTAGAGGTCCTGCATGCCCAGAAGTTTTGACCCGAGTTTTCTCTTTACATACTAGGAAAGGACAAATAGTATTGTGAAAATAAGCTCTAGGGATAACACTAGAAAGATGTGGATAAAGCTGGCCTGTGAGTCAGAAAGACTTGCTTTATTAGATGCTGGTAGATATCGGTGGTCTGCCTTTGCCAAGGGAAAAAAAATGAGTGAGACATGTTTCTCTACACGATCTTGAAATTCAGAGGACGCCTTAGAAGGGAGCAGGGGGTTGGACATGCTGAAATTGCTAGTGCGTTCTCACTGTCCCCTCTAACCTCCACTTTGCCTGACTGGCATGCCTTTCCTGCAGAGGCACCGCTCATGCTGTTGGGATGCCTGCAAAGGCCAGAGGCATTCAAGGGAGCTAGTGGTGTGTTTCTATATGTATGACCCATTAGTTAGAAAGAAAGAAAGAAAGAAAGAAAGAAAGAAAGAAAGAAAGAAAGAAAGAAAGTTAGTTTATCTAGGGGCTGTGAATACCAGGAGGCTGGAGTTTTGTGAGGGCAGGGTTCAGAGTGGCAGCAGTAGTCTTTAAGTGGTTGGGTACAGGGTATTTATCTGCTTAGAGAAGAGAACTGAAAGGGTTAGTGGACATGGAAGGGTTAATCCTGAGTGTTGAGGACTCCCAGAAGTAACTAGGCGATTCAGAGTGGGGGTTGTGTGCGTGCATGCGTGAACAGCATTTATATTATGCCTGCATGCTAAAGTCCTGAGGCGGTGCATTGAGGAGTTAGAGCCAGCAAATTGGGGCCAAAGCAACCTGACTTCCTTGTATCTAAGGTTGCAGGGGCACCAAGATAGGAAGGGTATTAAAGGAACTGCCAAACCTCTTAAAGGTTAAGATCGTTGTGACAGATTTGCTGGAATACAAAAACCAAAGACAAAACCCATCGCACCCTGGACTCCAGTCCCTAGCAGCTTAGCTATCCTTGTCTTTAACCAGTCGTGCATGCTATGACTACAGCATAATAATTATTTTACTTTCTCAATCCTGGGGCACAATCAGTTCCAAGACACAGCTTCATTTTAATAAGAGGTTTCTAGAAGGAAAGCCCAACAATGTTAAGTTGCATATTGATTTTTTTTAAGATGAATTTTCAATCTTAGGGACACTAAAATGCCACAAAATGTGCATTTTTAAAATAGCGAAATACGGTGGTGATGCAGCTGTCCGCAGTCACAGGGACACCAACACCTTTGTTTGGGTCCTACGACAATGTAGATCAGACTTTCATTTTTTTCTTCCTATTGTAAGAAAGAAGACAGGTCAGGAATTGGCCTTTTGTTAATATCTGCTCTAATAATAAAACTAATGGATGAAGAACAGACGATATTGATATTTCTGTATGGAAATGCCACCATGAAATCCAACTTAAAAATGAAAACAACAGCAAACGGAGACAGCTAGTGTTGGCTGACTGTGACCCAGGAATTGTTAATATTTTCAAATTACTTTAACCTCAATGTTCTTGAGAGGGAAGCATAGAAACAATGTTAGGCGTCCAGGAGACAGCTCAACAGATAAAGTACTTGATGAACAAATTCAAATCCCCAGAACCCATGGACTAGCTGAGCACAGTGGTCTTACAGCGAGACGAGAGACAGGGACAGGAGAAGGCCCTGGATTCTGTGGGCCAGCTAACTGGGTATATGCAATAATGAGCAATAAAGAAGATATCCATCTCAAACAAGGTGGAAGGCAAAGACTGACTTCCAAGGTGGTCTTGTGACTGCCACATGTGTCTTGGAATGCACGTACCTATACTCATATGAATGTGCACACAAATGCACACATACCACATACATGTACCATATGCATATATACATACATCACACATATACATATACATACATTATACTTAGTTGCACACTTATAGGTTATCTACTTTTCTAGTTTCATTTCTATTTCAGTGTTTCTTCATCAATGACCAAAAGTTACTTTATGGGAGAAAGGGCTTATTTGGCCTACAATTCCAGGTTACTATTAAAGGAAATTAAAGCAAAACTCGAAGGCAGGCCTGCTTGACTTCACCTTTGACCAAGAAATTTACTTTATAACAAAGGAAGCACAGCAGAAAGCCGGAGGGTGCTGCTGGCCAGTTGTCAGGCAAGTGTGTATGCTCAGGTAGCATTTATATACAGTTCAGGACCACCTGCCTAGGGCATGGGGTTGCCCATAGTGGGCTGAGTCCTCCTACATCAATTAACAGTCAAGACAATCCCTCACAGACATGTCCACAAGTCAATCTGATTTAAACAATGTATCTGTTTAGATTCTCTTCCCAGATAATTCTAGATAATGTCAAGTTGATAAGGCTAACCAGGTGATAGACCACACACACACACACACACACACACACACACACACACACACACAAAACAGGGTGGAGGGGGAAACTTGGGGAGATAAGAATAGGAAATAAATATTATAAGGGTTAAGTGCCTAGCTTACTGGCCCTAGTTTTGAAGTCCAACCTTGCAAATACACAAAAAGTTATTAACTGTGAGGCCGAGTCTTGCCAGTTTTATAGGTCACAATTGGGCATTACCTCAAGGACAATTGTCTGAGGTGACATAGTTAGCAGTCTCAGGATATTAATCCCCTAAACTAGATTTCTTTAAAAAGGAAAAAAAAATGTCATACATACAACATGTGCGTGTCCCTGTGATAGTTATCACCAAGCAATTAGCTGCTGTTTGTCTAAGGAAACGGTGTTTCAATGACATCACAGTTCTTTTCTTGCCTTTCTTTTCCTTTCTTTCTCTTCAGTTAACTGCCACCAAAATTTTAGATCAGCCAATTCCTTTTTGTCCTCATCAGATGTCACTACCTACATACCAATAGAAAATGTATTACTTAGTCATGCCTGCTTTTGAACCTGAGATAAATTGAATCATACCTAAGTATTCTTCCCTGACTTGCCCGCCGTTTTTAAGATCCATCCATGTTGGTAGTGATACTGCAACTTATTCACTTCCCCTGATGTATGGTATTTTACGATGTGCCTAAATCTCAATATATGTGTGCTTTTATCATTGACATAGGTTTACTGAGACACTGGGTCCTCAAAGGTCAGCGTCTGCAATGTGTCACCCTAAGGCAGACCCATCTACAGTATGTCCTCATGCATACACTTGATGTCTTAGGGCATAAGTGATTTATTCATAACTAGACTCCCTTTCCTGAACTACATCCTGATGCTCACTTCAGATATTCCTTCCGCAGCTCCATTTCTTACCCCTTCCCAGGACTCACCCTGTACTCCTGGCTTAAGGCTGATTGCATTTCTACAAAACTAAGTTCACTCACACTCTCTTGCCTCAAAGCATTTGCCTGTGACTCTTGCTTGCTCTACCCGGAACAGCCATTGCTCTTCCGACTCTTCCCACTCCTCAGGTGTCTCCTGGGTAGTGAAGCCTTTTTCTAGTTGGGGTTTTCCATGACCTAGCTGAGTTCCTGCTGTCATCATCTCAAAGTGCATTCATTTGGCTTTCAGGAATGTCAGTGATCTCAGAAAATAAAATCCCACAGCTGTCCTCAGTGCCTGGGGAGGCATAACAACTGATTTGTGTGGTTGACAGTGTGATGGTCAGGAACCGTGGAAACACCACTGAACAATGTCTGTATCTATCTTTGCAAATTCTCTTGGTCAGGGTAAGGACACCAATCNCATCCTCTTCAGTTGAAAAGGAGATGCATCTTTATTTGGACCGAAGGGCCACTCAACAATAGAAAAAGCATTCCTTGTACTGGAAAGCTAGCCAGCTACCCAAGCCTGGTGAAGTCATGGTTAGAGGAGAATCTACAACCACCACTTTACTCAGCCAACTTAATCCCTAACTACATTCTAAATATTTATCCTTCTCTTTACAACAAATGGAAACCATTACAGAAAACCACAACCAGTCAAAATGCAGAGCTGTGGAGCCCAGTTCCAAGTGACACCTCTCCAACACATCTCCTGCTCCCAAGGCTCTGGGATCANTTTGGAAAGGGAGATGGAAATATTTTTAAGAACTGGAAGAACAGGAAGTTTGCTGTGAGATTCTAACTCCTAGAAATGTCAGAAGAAGCCAGACCAGTGTCTCACTAACATTGCCACCTCCACATGTGCTGAACGAGGAGGACGCCCACACACATGCTACATGCTACACTCCCATACGCATGCTACATGCTACACTCCCATACGCATGCTACAGTGGGAGTGGGCAGAAGTCAAGAGGCCTCAACCCTACACAACTGTAGGCAACTAACGAATGCTCAGGGCAAGAGAAATTGCACTCCCTAGGGAAAGGTGCACCGACTTGTGATACAACACCAAACAATCAGTTCTGAAAATATACATACAAGAAGCATTACACAGACTGAGCAGGTTGTATTTTTATATTTAGGAATGTGCACACACAACAACAAAAATAAAGAGTTGAGAGAGATTTGGTAAGGGAGGAAGGGGGGAGGAAATTGATAAAATTATATGCTAGCCTCAAAAAAATGTGTGTGTGTGTGTGTGTGTGTTTTAAATGGAGATAGACAAATCACTTGTGATTTTTACTTCCTTTCAGGACAAGGGTCTTTCAGGAGACTTTCTCTGAATCACAAGGTAAGTTCACCCTTGTGTAGGAGTTAGACTGATCGCCGTAGAAAGGGGACCCTCCACTTTGCTTCCTCTGTATTATCCTATGCTGGCTGTCAATCTGTAGGACGGCTCACTAAGGAACACTGGAAGGTTAGTTCATATTGTTGTTCCACCTACAGGGTGGCAGACCCCTTCAGCTCTTTGGGTACTTTCTCTAGCTCCTCCATTGGGGGCCCTGTGTTCCATCCAATCGTGTCTCTAGCTGCGTATGTAGCAGAAGATGGCCTAATCGGCCATCATTGGGAAGAGAAGCCCCTTGGTCTTGCAAACTTTATATGACCCAGCACAGGGGAATGCCAGGGCCAAGAAGTGCGAGTGGGTGGGTAGGGGAGCAGGGGTGAGTGGAGGGTATAGGGAACTTTCGGGATAGCATTTGAAATGTAAATAAAGAAAATATCTAAAAAAGAAAAAGAAAAAAAAAACACTGGAAGGATAAGTAGACGCAGAAAGTAAAAACCAAGTTAGTTGGTTGTTGCATATTTTTAAACGTTGCCTAGTATTTAGAGTGTACTGAGGGATTATGTTGGTGAGGTAAGTGGTGGGTATAGGGTCTCCTCCAAGAGCCATGTTCAAATAGTTTAAGGCTTACAGGATAGTTCAAAGAGTGCAGAGAACCCTTTTAGCTTCTCGCTTAACTGATGTCCCATCTACCAGGGGCATTTGTCACAGCTGAAGAACAGTTCAGATACTGATTGATGTTCACTGAGCTCCAGATTCATGGCTTAGGCCCTCTCTCATATTTGTATTCTTAAATTCACCGTACCTCAACACACTCACTCTTTGTGTATCCTCTTCTAGCATGTGACAGCTTTTCACACTTCTCTCATCTTTGATGTCCACAGAGTGTTGAGGAATTTACCTCAGGTGTTTTTGTAGAACATCTGTCAATGGGAAGTTACCTGATGCTGCCATGTGAAGGCAGAGCTGCTGGGTTTTGGAGACGTTCAGAGAGGTAGGTTAGTGCTATTTGTACTAGGTTTACTTCAGTTGTCTTGGGTTAAAAGCCTGGTAGCGAGAGCCTACAGGAGCTCAGCCATTTATCATCTGTACAACTTCAGAAAGTTACTCCATCTCTCTGTTCCTTGGTTCTGATCTATAAAGTAGAGGTGTTAAGTAATTCATTAAGTTATTCTATGTAGGAAAGGCACTTAGAATAGTGATTGGTGAGTGGAAAATACAGTGCATGTGTGTGTGTGTGTGTGTGTGTGTGTGTGTGTGTGTGTATACATGGCCTTGTCACTTGTGTTGGCTAGTCTTATATCAACTTGACTCACAATGTAGTTATCCAGAAGGAGCGACCTTCACTTCAGAAGGTACCTCCATAGGATCTGGCTGTAGGCAGGCCTGTAAGGCATTTTCTTAGTTAAAGATTGATGGGGGGAGGGCTCAGCCCATTGTGGGTTGGTCCCTCTAAGGCTGGTGATCTGGGTTCTATACGAATACAGGCTGAGCAAGCCTTGATTAGCAAACCAGCGAGCAGCACCCATCCATGGCTTCTGCACCAGCTTCTGCCTCCAGGTTCCTTCTCTGTGTGAGGTCCTGTTCTGACTTCCTTCAACGATGAACAGCAACATGGAAGCATAAGCTGAATAAACCCTTTCCTCTCCAACTTTCTTTTTGGTTATAGTTTCTTGTCACAGCAATAGAAACCCTAAGTCATTAATGTTCCTGACTGGCATGACATTGATATGATTCTATTATGTACAGCTACTGACTCTTTATCCCTGAGAAGTAAGCTATTTTTATTTAGTGATGAAAAATTTAAATTGTAAACAGTGAGTGTGAAAGATCTTTGTCTTGCTCTTCTGAGAATTTTGAATTTTCTCTCAAATAGTTTCCCTTACAAACTGTGCTATCAGGCCTGGAGAAATGGACAGGAGTTGTGAATGCTTGTTGGGCAATCATGAAGACTGGGGTTTGCATCCCAGGACTCATGCAACAATCCAGGCATCCTGCAAACACCCATAACTCCAACTCTGAGAAAGCTGGTGCTCTCTTTGCACCTTCATATGCTCACAGGCACGGCCTCCTCCACAAATGTGTGTACATTCACAAATATACGTGAATACATACGTGCGTACAGACACACAAACACACACACACACAAATACACACACACACACAGAGTCATTGGAAGTCTATACCATGTACCACTGATTGTACTGGTTGGTGTGGACACCCCACAGAGGAAAGACCATTGCATCTGTAAATTAGTCTGTTTTCCGGCATGCTTTCTGGATTTCCCATCTGTGATTCTAAATGGTTGTGTGAAATGCTGGTTCCCAGTGTGACAATTCCACTAGAAACTTTGTAAAAACATTTGTGTGAATCCAAATGTGCACATCTTTTGGATTTTAAAGAAAGATGTCAGTCTCACTGTCTAACCAAGGCCTTGGACTCACTATAGATCTCAAGCTGGCTTTAGACTCAATATGATCCTTCTGCCTCAGCCTCACAAATTCTGGGATGACAGGTATGAACCACTATACATGAGAAAAATTTACATATATTAATATATTTTGGTCTAAATGTTGCCTTATTGTTTTTAAAATTCTGGCTTTTTGTTTGTTTCCTGGTAAGCTGGGCCCATGGCTACAATGGAGGCATTTGTGAAGATTTATGGTCTCCACATGGGTACATGTTTGGGCAAGAGGGTGCCCACAGATGAGCAGTTCATTGTTGAGTCAACAAAGAGAGTTCCTATATTTTCCTTTGGTAGAAGGAACTTGAATTGAACACTTACTGTAACCCATAGATCCTTTACAGTATATCACATACACCAAACCTTACAATGTTCCTATGAGGGAGAACTGTTGTTGCACCCAGTTTTACAGATGAGGAAGCAGAGGTAGGAAGGTTAGACAGCTTGCTCTTATTCACTATGCTAATAAACGGCAGGATTGGAATTCAAACCCAGGCCTGTCTGAAGCCAGAGTCATCTCTTTGCTGTTGCCTGATCTCAGTATGAGATTTAAGATGCTTGTATAACTCATAATACTTTTTTCATGTATGTGTATGGGCATAAATCCTTCAAAAAATACTTTGAAAAGAAAGATGTATGTAAAGTGCCTACTCAAGTATAGAAGGCAAAAATATTTCTAGCAGTCCAGAACACTACTGAATGCCTCTTTCCAATCCTAACCCGCCTCCGGTGCACATCTAACTAGCAGCTTTTCTGGCTTCATAGCAACACACAACTTTTCCATTCCATGAGCATGTGTGGAATTGGCAATAAACACGCTTCTGTGGCTTCTTTTGAAAATTTTTTATTACATTATTTATGTGTGTGTCTTTCTTTGTGGTGGTGGTGGTGCTGGTGGTGTGTGTGTGTGTGTGTGTGTGTGTGTGTGTGTGTGTGTGTGTACAACTTATAAGATGTGAGTCTCTCCTTGACCGTGTGGGACCTGTAGCTTGAACTCAGGTTGTCAAGCGTGGTGACAAAGTGACCTCACCTGCTGAGCCTTCTCACCAGCCCTGCTCCTTTTATTTGGAACAAGTACTATGGGGATCATTTATGCTGCTCTGTCGGAGCTTTTCTGCACGTTTATAAACAGATGTGAAGACATATCTCTTTTGTAGTATCTTCCAGCGTTGAAGATTGAACCCAGAACCTTGAGCCTACCAAGCAAGCACCCTGCTGCCGAGCCACCTCCCCAGTGATTTGGGAGGGCTTCTCAAAGCTGGCACTCCCTTTCGGCTTTGAAAGTAATATTTTAAAAGCAGAACATTTGGAAAGCAAGGAGAGGCTTGCAAAGGAATTCTGCTACCCAGAGATAATCATTAAAGCTCTTGGGTCTACTTTGCCAGCATGCTTTCCTTATGAGCGTGCGGTTGCTAGCTTTGGATTATATGGACAATTTTTTTAATAAGCTGTTATTTTCTCCCAGAAGTTCATATCAACATTCTTTGTGTCATTAAATATTCATTCATCTGTAATGATTTATGAATATTTTAAGTACTTTTATTTTCAAAATTATTCTTTTTTTTTAAATGCTGATTTTAGGGAACTATGTAAAGCAGTCACCAGACACGTGACAGAAACGCTGTCTTCCCTCCCAGCTCCAGGCTCCCCAAAGATCGAGGCCTTCCCTTCCAGTGTGTTACTCTGAGGCTATAATAGATATAAATAGATATGGGGACAAAATGTTTTCGCTTCCTTAGGCACAAATGTCAGCACGCCGAGCTAATTTTACCCTCTGCTTTCTTTGCTTGTGGTTTCTGGGAGAATGTTTTGTATTAGTATTTAAAGAGCTTTCTTTTTTTAAACATATGATTCAATGCTTGCATGAGTACAGAGTACAGCTACATTGAGAAGCCGTCCTTCATCTGATCGGCAAAACCACAATGCCGTTCTGCCTGGTCAATGACAGCACTCACAGGACAGAGGGATGGTAGGCGGCTCTTACCTCTGCGGAGAGAAATCAGGCAGTGCTTATCAAAGTGTGTGTGAGCCCTGACCAGCAGTCCATGGCTAGGACCCTGTTTCCCTGTGTACTATCTCCACATGTAACATGGTGTCCACACGTGGGTTCCGTTGCTTTTGTTTCCCTTAGAAATATTAAATCATACATGTTCAAAGCCTTGCTCAATGCATACACACATTTCAATGCGACTTTTTTTCCCGAGATGGCCTGACTCTGATACTTTTGAGATGGCTGGCAATCTCCCTGTCCCCTAAGAGTTGGGATGACAGACGTGTGCCACACTGCTCAACATCTTATTTTTGAAAAACAACAAAGTACCACACAAAAATTTCTAAGGTAGACAACAAAATACACAGAGGAAGGTGCGGACCTGGTACCACAAATGATGTAGTCCCAATGCCCGAGTTTGGGGAAATTGCAGACGCATCAGATCTGGAGTTCAATGGGGTGAGCCTCAGAGTGGGAGGACCACCGTGATGATCACAGCAGCCTCCCCCTGCCAGGTAAGGACAGCACTTCAGTGCCTTACAAGAAAAACACTGGCTAATAGTCTTTCAAACTTGGAGAACCATCTTCAAAATATTTCGCATGGCCTGCAAGTCCCAAGTATAACGTCACCAGAGAAGGAATGTTTCTAGCTTCTATAAAGACCATTGGAAAGAAACTAAAAATCAAGGTGGGTGGCCACATGGCTCAGCAGGCAAGAACAGCTGCTGTCCAGTCTGAAGACCTGAGTTTGATCCCCGAGCCGCACCTGAAGGAAAAAGAGAACGGACTCCAGCAAGCTGTCCTCTGACCCACGCTTGCATGTTGTGGCGCGTGCTACCCTCCCCTCTCCCAAGTAAACAGATAAAATCTGATGATGACGACGGCGACGGCAGTGGCGGTGATGTGGTGATGGTGATGGTGATAAACCGAAGGGGGCTGGGGAGATGGCTCAGTGAGGAAGAGCTTTTGCTGTTCAAGTGTGAGGAACTGAGTTTGAAATCCAGTCACGGTGGTTCAACCTGTAACCCCAAGCACTGTCAGGGACAGGGATAGGAGGATTGTTAAGGCTTGCCACTAGCAGCCTAGCTCCAGATTCAGGGAGAGAGTTTGTCTCTAAGGATTAGGGTGGGGAGAGCTAGAACTGCCTCCCTCTGGTTTCTGTATGCATGCCCATGGGGTGCACACCTGGACACACACACACACACACACACACACACACACAATTACAAAAAAAGTCTAGAGGCTTTAAAAAAAAACCCACCCAATTCTTCTGGCACAGTGAGGTAAAGTTATTGAATAATCCACTCCTTTTGCCAAGTCAGCATCTGCCCTAGAGACTTCTCTTTTTTTCTTTTTCTTTTTGGTTTTTCGAGACAGGGTTTCTCTGTGTAGACCTGGCTGACCTGGAACTCACCCTGTAGTCCAGGCTGGCCTTGAACTCAGATATCTGCCTGCCTCTGCCTCCCAAGTGCTGGGATTAAAGGCGTGTGCCACCACACCCGGCCCAGCTCCTGTCTTCCTAAGGTATCTTTGTACCTGACTGAACTGAAGGTTTCCTGAACTTGAGTATTTCAATAACTTGAAGCTGTTCTGTACACGGATGTGCACCTATTGGTGCCTGTAACAAAAATTTAAAAACCTAAATGCCACTCAAGAGAGGTGAGACGCCCGGTAAAAGTTGCAGTCCTAAAATCCCTCCTGCGGAAGAAGCAAGACATGAACCAAAAGAAAGCTCAGGCTCCCCATGGTCCCATTTCGCCAGCAAACAGTGCAGGGTGGCGGTTCAGCGAGTCCAGCTTAAGCTGGAGGTTCAGGCGTTTTTTTAGGATCTGGGGGCCAGAAAGAAGATGCAGATAGGGAAGGCTGAGTACTGGGTTAGCGTGGAGAAAGGGATCTCCAGCATGTCTCCTGCTGGTAACCGGGGAAAGGCCTCTGTGGGCGGAGCCGCCCTACCCCACTATAGAGGTGCCTGAGTCAAGAAGGTGGATGCTGGTCAGTGCGACCTGACCTGTGTCCTTGACCACTCCTGTCTGAGATTTCAGTACCTTGGCTGCACCCCAAGTCTGGCGTGGGAGGGCAGATTTTTTCCCATGCGTTCTGTAATTGCCTGTGGTCAGGCCTGAGAGATCACACACAGGGTTCCGGGCAGAGGTTAAGCTCTTCACTAAGTAACAATTTACATCTTCCTCACCGGCGTATTGACTGTGGCAAACCCATACAGTGTTTTACAGTTTAGCAGAGAAATCTGATTCTGGTGGCAGCATGATCGGGAGATAGAATTGTTGGAAGTAGATGATTTCCTTGAAATGAACGATTAAAGAGAGTGTGGGCTTTAAGGAATATGATGGTACCGGCCTAGCAGCTCGGAGGCCATTAGTGTCCCGAATTCTGACTGAGCTTGGGGAGAGGAGAGGGGAGGGGAGGGGAGGGGAGAGGAGGGGAGGGGAGGGGAGGGGAGGGGAGGGGAGAATCTCCTTGAAGGAGGTGCTGTTCAGTAGCTGAATATAACTGCTTCCTTCCAAGCTACAGCCCAGCAAGGTGACTGGGCTGCAGGTCCAGAGTCACACTTTGAAGAAGCCATCTGTCTTTTGCTAATGCTTTTTATCTGTCTCATCCAAGTGAAACCAGAGGGTCAGAGAACCAGTTAGATGTGGTCTGTAATGGAGTAGGACGTAAAGAATGGAGAAAGAAGAGAAGTTGAATCATGGAGGCAAACCAGACGTCCGGCTCAGCACTTTCACTATGTGTATGACTACATGCATGTCCAATCATTGTGGGACTATATGCATGTTCAATCACTATGACTGCATGCATGTTCAATCACTGTGGGACTATATGCATGTTCAATCACTGTGTGACTGCATGCATTTTCAATCACTGTGGGCTACATGCATGTTCAATGTGGCATCTATCATGCAGCTAGCTTGTTTGCCCATATACCTTTTACTTTCTATGAAGTCATTAAACTAAATATTCTCATGCCTGTGCTAATTTCCACAAGCGTGGCTGATACAACCTCCAGGAGCTGCATGTGGACATGACATCACATATGATCCCGGAGCTTCCCAGCTGAAAAGGAACTACCTGCTGGTGAGGCTCAGGGCTCAGGGCTTTGTTTGCTGCCCTAGAGTCTGGCTTTAACGTAGGAGCAGGCGAACAGAGACAATCAGATATCGGAGGAAAGATGCAGGGAGAGAAGGGACAAAACACATACTCGAGATTATAATTGTCTTTTGTAGGGCAATGGGGTGGATACATGTATGGAGATGGGGGGGCATGTGCACGTGGGTACATGCGTGTGTGTGTGTGTGTGTGTGTGTGCTTGTAGGTGTCTAGAGGTCAACCTTGGGCACCTTGGATATCATTCTTGAAAAGTCTTGTTTTTATACGCTTTTTTGTTTGTTTGTTTGTTTCTTTTGAGATAGAGTCTTTCATTGGGACCTGTACAGTTAGACTTAAATTAGAAATGTTTAAAAAGTAGTTTTGCAGTAATTTTTCATCTTATTGTCACTTTCCGTGTGGACCACATATACCCATCTCTCAGGTCTCAAGGCTTAAGTTGGAGCCTATGTATTTAGACAACTGGTCAAGTGGATGCCAGCTTCCCTGAGACTGACAGTGGTGACATTTTGGGGGTGAGGTGTGATGTCACAACGTATGGCAATGCCCAGACAGTATCTGTGTTGGTGATTCTATGATGGATTCTCTAATTACCAATGAGGAAGATGCCACCATTTTCCCTAGTGTCCTTCTCACATTTGGATTGGGCGTTTCGTGGCTTTCTGTGTCTGTTTCTACTCAACTTGATTTGCGCATTTCTTTGTCTCAAAGACTTCAGGCTTAGTTTGAGCGATTTCTCCATTTTTTTCCACACAAATTTCGCAAACAGTCACTTCATTTAGTGCAGAACCTTTATAATGACACAGATTGTTAAAAATCATTTCTTTCTTCCCCATTTCACATTCTCTCTTGTGGGTTTCTCTGAGCTTTTCTCCAGGCCACAGGAGAATTAGAGACCCCTCCCCCCATGTTTTTGAGAGAAAGAACGTAGTGGTCCAAAGAGGGCGGGGTTCCTTGTGATTGGCTTAGTGCTCAAGCTTCACGGGGTGCGTGATTCAGACAAGATGAAATATAAAGATGGTGAAGGTTTTCCCTGTGGTGAAGACCTCTCTCTCAGCTTGTCACCTTCTCATCATGTCCTCCCATGGCCACAGTCCTCTGGCGTCTCTCCCCTACCCCATGATCTCTCATGTAAATCAGACTTTTCAACACAGTGAGCAAACCTGGGGGAATCTGAGGCAAGGGAGCACAGCAAGGTAGTGGGAACACGTGGTAGAGGAGGCTGCCACCTTACAGAAAGGAAAGGACCAGGGAGGGACCAAGGTCAAGTTATACAGTTTGAAGGTATAGCACCAGAAACTCACTTCCTCTTAGCACACCCTACCTCCTAGGTTTGCTAGCACTTCCCACAATAGTGCAGTGCACTGGAACTGGGGACTAACCCTCAAACACACAGTGAGAGCATACGGCAGACATTTCATACTGAGACAACAATACCTTCATGAAAAGCATGAAACTGAGCTCCTTCAGGCTTAGAAATTTCTGTTCTTTTAGATTAGAAATTTTGGGAGCTCATAGAAGTCCCTGTCCACCCTAAGGTCCATAGGAAATCCTAGCTCTAGCCACTGGGCAATTATTCCATGGCTAACATGTAAAGCAGTTGAAGAGCCATGTCTCCTAAACTTTAAATACATGTAATCAACCTGGAAGCAATATTCATACAATGAAGATAATTTACATCTTATGTAGATCTTCAGATATGTACCTCCCTCTCATCTTCCTCCCATGCTTCTGAGAACAAACACTAGGCCTTTCAAAGCACTCTATCATTGAGCTACACCATTAATCCTTGGTCTTCTGAGATAGTGTCTGGCTGTGTATCCCAGACTGGCCAGGAACTTGCTAGAATGCCCCAAATGGCATCAAAATCATGATCCTCTTGTCTCTACTACTGAGTTCTCAAATTCTGGGATTACAAGTATCAGCTATCAAGCCTGGTAAGAAATCTGTTTCTAACCTACTAGGGAGCTGCTGTTGCTGTTCTAAGAATTGTATCTTTAGTAGCTATGACACAGACCACAAATACATCAGTAGCATTGGTATGGAAACATGCAAGAGAAAGAATTTGAGCTTTGTTTATAAGACCCACTTTAGAAATAAGGCATATGAATGAATTACATATGCATAAATTATGCATAAAAGAGCAATGACTGTCAAATATGGCTTATTATGTTAAAAGCATATGTGGTTTCAAATAGTGTGGTAGGTATTGTAGATCTTAGACCCAAACCTTACCAGTACTTTATCATGTCTGATTATTATCTTGATATTCTTCTAAGTCTTTCCTTCTGACATGGGAATGAGCAAAGACTCTCTCTTTAGGGAAGGCATTAGGAGCTAGCAGGAAAGGACCATAGAATGTCCGTAGGTGTGGATCAACTTCACTTTTGCTCAAAATCGTATTGTGCCAGATATGGTAGAGCATGCCTCCAATCCATGGTCTCAGAAGGTGGTGGCAGGACGATGAGATTCAAGGTCATCCTTGGCTACCTAGTGAGTCTAAGGCCAGCCCAGGCTACAACATTCTGAACATGAAAAATACTTCTCAAACCTTAGGATCTGTAACAACCACCTTGGATGCTTGAGGACCCCGCAATTTGAGGGGCTGCGTTCTGATTTGTTAATACTAGCAGTGGGGGAGCTTGAAGATTGCACTTTAAGGGGAATTCCAGGTGAGTCTGATTGAGTTGGCCCTGTGTTGTGGGTAATAATAAAAACACAGTGGCCTGAGCTCTGGCTCCTCCTTGCTTAGCTCTGAGATGGGGTGCCGCAAGACCCACTCCGAGCACTGGCTCACTCTCCGCTTCTCTTTTGATCTTCCCAGCTTATGCTTTGCCTGGGACCATAGGCCTGAAGCTACGGCCCACACTTTGGCTCCTCCGAGCTTCGCTTCACCAAGCTGCCATCACCGTCCCATCCTTTCTCCCCCCTCTCCTCTCCTCTCCCCCCCCAACTTTGCTCCGAGGATGAAAAACACTCAGACAACTTTATTACTTTAGAATTTGTCAGCTAGCACAACTGCTAGGCACAGAATCTCCTGCCTTAAACTTATCAGCTCGCCTGTATCAGCTAGCCTCTGCTGACTTCCTCGGCTACCTGCGGATGCCGCTGGTTCTAACTTTCCTGAGTTCTTATGTGATTGTTCTGTGTGATTGTTCTTATGTGATTCTTCTCTGTCCAAAGCCAAGCTGTAAGGTCCCTTCTCTTTCCCCTCCAGGTACCTGGAAGTCCCATCTGTCCCTTCGCCTAGCAATTGGCTCCTGGCCTCCTTTATTGACTAAATCAAGAACCAATTAGGGAGCCAGACTTTAGTATCAGCACCTCCCCCTACAGCCCTACACACTGCTTTGAGAAACATTGAGTTTCCAGATGGGCAATCACCTCTGGACAGGTAAAGAAAACAGGCAAATATCACCATCTGTTCCACTGCAGTCTCTTGCGTTTTAGAAGAGAAAAATAAAAGATAGCATCCACCCATCAGCAAATGGTCTGCCAGCCATCTCTGTAAATCTGCCAAATGCAGATTGGCATCACTCAAATTTCACACAATCCTGGGATTGTCGAGCTGTAGCCTGAGAGCATTTGTTTACTCCCTTATTTCTATAGATCCTATGGAAGTGAGCACATTTACATGGGGTCCCAAGAAGCGCGCACACACACACACACACAACACACACACACACACAATCATACATACATTTTACTGAAATAAAGGTTTCATCAGAATTTGTAATACACCAATTTTGTTGTTATAATCAGATGTTTCAAAGTCTAAAAACAACTCATGGCTAGGATTAGTGTGCTAAACCTGTTGCTTCAGAAACACTAACGTGATGTAGCTGCTTCACTTCATAAATGCTCACAAGCTAAGAGCAGGAACAGGGCTCATCTCAAAACCATGTGGCTAGGAACAGTGCACCTCAAAGCTAGCACTCAGACATTAGACTTTTAAGTCAATGGTATATCCACTATGGCCCACTATATAGCAAAGTGTTTTATAGTTCCTGGCCAGTTTCATTTTGTTTTGTTTTGTTTCTCCCAGAATAGAGGGATCTATTTCTATTGACTAGATTGCTTAGTTAAAATATATTGAAGGGCACATACGTCTTTTCCCTAAACACTCCACTAGGTGGCAGTGTAAACTATTCTCATACTGAGTCACTCGAGTTTATCTGAAATAAATCCTTGTTTATAATCTGTGTCTGCACCCCTGTCCAGTAACTTTCCAAATTGGTATTACTTTGTAGGAAAGCTGAGAGTTATTACCACCCTGGAGAAACTATTATGTGGCAATTGCTTTTAGTGGAGTAGATCTAAATAGGTGACTAAATATAGTAACTTTATCACTTCCAAAAGAAATACTCTGCTTTGAAAAATTTTAAAAATGGGATACAGAATTAATCAGAGAGTTCTCAAAAGATAAAACATGCATAGCAGAGAGACACTTAAAGCAATGTTCAAATCCGAAGTTAGGGAAATGCAAATGCAAAGGACTCTGAGATTCCATCTCGAACCTGTCAGAATGGCTAAGATCAATAACACAAATGACAGCTCATGCTGGAGAGGGTGTGAGGAAGGGGAACACTTGGTGGTGGGAGCACAAACTTGTACAGCCCCTGTGGTAATCAGTGTGGCAGGCCCTTGGAACGCTGGGAATAGATCTACTTGGGCATATACCCGAAGGACTCTACACCCTGCTATGAGACACTTGTCCATCCATGTGTCTTTGCTAGTTTATTATAATAGCCAGGAACTGGAAACCACCTAGATGCCCGTCAACTGATGACATGTGGATGTCTGGATGACTGATGGATAATGAACATGTGGTACATTTACAAAACGGGATATTACTCAGCTGTTTTTTTTAAAAAAAAAAAAAAAACTATGAAATTTGCAGGTGACCAGATGGAGTTAGGAAAAAAGAATCATCCTGAGTGAGGTGAACTGAGACCTAAAAAAGACAAATGCTGCAGGTTTTCTCTTATATGTGGATGTAGGCTTGGCAGCCTTTGATGCTAGGGCTTACAGTACCCCAGAAGTTAGGTATTTAGTAAGGAACTGGTGGGAGTGGGGGAGAAGAGGATCTTTCAAGGAAGGAAAAATGCAATATATTGTGAAAGGACAGATTAGGAGCTGGAGTGGGAGGATTAAATGGGGAAGGGGCGGGAAAAGGTGGTTTGGTGGTTTGGACGAGAATGACCCCCATAGGCTCTTAGGTTTGAATGCTTGGGCTACGGTTAGTGAAACTGTGTGGGAAGGATTGGGAGGTGTGGCCTTGTTGGAGGAGGTGTGGCCTTGTTGGAGGAGGTGTGGCCTTGTTGGAGGAGGTATGTTACTGGATAGTGGGCTTTGAGATTTCAAAAACCCATGCCAGGCCCAGTCTGTATTTCTCATCCTGCTGCCTGCAGATCAGCCATGCCTGTCTGTTTCCAGCCATTATGATCTTGGACTAGCCCTCAAAAACTGTAAGCAAGCCTCCAGGTAAATGCTTTGTAAAAATAAGAGATGCTTTGGTGATGGTGTCTCTTCACAGCAATGGTAACTAAAGATGTGGGGCGTAAAGGAGGGACTATAGGGAGCGACAAGTAAGACTGAGGGGTATTTGGGGGCCAGATGGTAGCCTACAACTGTAGAAACTTCCTAAAATATAAATATATATGAGAGAAATCTAAAGGGAGCCAACAAACAATGGCTGAGTCAGTGCTCCACTAAACATCTTGAATGTGTTACATCTAGTTGAGTCATGTGACAAAGGGCACCAGGGAAACCCCAGACACCTCAGGCGATTGCCAAGGCTATCAGTCATTCTCTGCAAACTGATGGTGATGCCCTTGCTGGCGACAGCAATTCCATACCTCGCTGAACACAGAGAACAGAGGCGTTGTGCTGGTGCCTAAGAAGAGGCTTCGCCCAGTACTGTAAGGTACTCTGCACACACTTAGAGGAGAGAGAGGTAGCCACCAACCCAGCTTTAAACCCTGAGATTACAGTGGTGGCCTGCCTGCAAAATATGATGCTGGTGGCTCCGTGGGGGTAACCAACTCCTCTCTGATTGGGTTTGAGACCCACTCCACCAGGTGGAGCCCATGCATGACACTGCATAAAGGGCCAAGAGCTTGAGACTGGATAGGCCATGGTCCTAGGAGAAAACCAAATACTATTGTTCTGCTAAAGGAACATAGCAACAAGGTAACTTCTAATGCTATTCTGCTATGCCCATACACCAATGTCTCACTCAGCCATTACCAGAGAAGCTTCCTGTGGCAGGTGGGAACTAACACAGAGACTCACGACTGGCTGATGCACAGACAGTGAGAGATTTTGGAGCATTCAGTCTAAAATGGGCTGTTTTCATCAAATCCTCATCTCAGGCTCAGGGAACTCTACAGATGAGAAGGCGGAAGGATTTTAAGAGCCAGAGAGGATGGATGACAACGAGAGAGTATCCTCCAGGCACTACAGGACTGATGTGTGTGTGATCTCTCAGAGACTGGTAGCACACACAGGGTCTGCACAGGTTCAAGCCCATGGTCCCAGCACTGACAGTGGGGAAGTGGACTCCCATGTCCCTAACGGAGACGCTACCTGCAATTGGTGCCTACTTCCAAGGAAAACTTAGTTTTCTCCAATGGAATCTCACCAGGTCTGTTAACTGCATTTCAGAATAGGCCCTATGCCCAGCCCTAGATGGTCAACACAAAACAAACTCAAAGCTATTTTTGTAGACTTTTTGTCTCATATTGGTCTATTTGGGCATTCTTTTGCTTATTAAGTCTTTTACTTATAGATTTTGGTTTTCATTTTGTGAGAAGTATGTGGATTTCTTATTTTTGTCTGTTGTTTTTTTAAAGACATGAAGACATGGGGTTGGGTGGGTAGGGAGGTGGATAGGATCCAGGGGAAGGGGAAAGTATGGCCAGAATATATTGGCCGAAAATTTTTTCAAATAAAATTTTATTAAAAGAATAAAAAAAGAAAAATATTTTGGATGGAGAGATGGCTCAGCAGTTAGGAGCACTGCCTATTCTTCCAGAGGTCCTGACTTCAATTCCCAGCAACCACATGGTGGCTCACAACCATCTGTAATGGGATCCTATGCCTTCTTCTGGTGTGCCTGAAGACAGCAACAGTGTACTCAGTAAATAAAATAAATAAATCTTAAAAAAATATATTGATTGCATGCTATTTTTCTTAGTTGTACCACTAGGTAGTGCTCTCTCTCTCTCTCTCTCTCTCTCTCTCTCTCTCTCTCTCTCTCTCTCTCTCCCTTTCCTTCCCTCCCTCTCTCTGTTTCTCTTTTTCTTATTCTCTTCCTCCCTTCTATTTGCCCCCTGCTCTCTTCCTCTCCAGGAAGGTTGATTACAGAAGGTCGGCTCTTTTTCTTTGGAGAATTCTGATAAATACAACTTACATTAATAGGGGGATAGTTAACAGAGATAGTTAAAATGATCAGTTGAGCATACAAAAAAAGTAACAAATCAAATGGAGCGATAACTCGAGAGCACCACTGTCCCCACCCCCCCATTGCTGTTTTCTGAGGCCTTGAGGAAGGCAGTGCCAGTCTGTTCTCTGCTCTGTTATGTCTCTAATTCTGGCCACAACTTGTGCCCCATCATGGGAACTTGGTAATTTTTTGGGGTGAATTGATGAACAGTTTGAAGTCTTACAAACTGAAGAGAAGACAAACAGTGTCACAGGATCAGGAAGAAAAGTTACAACAAGTGTGTGAAACATTGAGGACCCCAGGAGTGGGGTTAGAACAGCTAGATGCTAATATGGGAATGCAGGCTGGTGAGCCTCAGGACTTATCCTGTGAGCACCACAGAGCCGGCAGCATCCTGTGAGCAGCGGGGAGCTGGCAGGTGGCTCCCAGAAGCACTGGATCCTTGTTCTTTGGAGTAAATCTCAGGACTGTCTCGAGTTTTGTAGAACTCAAAAGCTCTTATGTTTATCATGGGTCTGACTGAATTTTAAATCAAAATTCATTCCCTAATTTTTGATACATGGATACAGATTAAGTCAAGGTCCAATCCACTACTTAGACATCTTTTCATCTTGAGCAACTTATTTAGTCCTTTGCAGCTTTAACTCTAGGTGGTCACATGACCCAAGTGTTGCTATGCCAAAGACATTATAGTACCAAGGATGAAGGAAGACAGTCACTGTGGCCCTTAAGCACTACGGCAGGACAAGCAGAAGAAGCAAAAGGTTGAGCAACTCGTCACTGAGTACAGTATTAGAGTTAACAACTAAGTTTTAAGCTTTCCGAGGCTATCGGACACAGCATTAATATAACTCATGTGTTACATTATAACTATAAGATACCAAGAGAAAATACAACATAAAAAATTGCTTGCATCAAGAAATACTAAGTTACAAGAAACTTAACACAACAAATGTCCCAGATGTTCTAGAACTGAGATGTTCTAGAATTGAGAGACAGAAAATAAAACCCAAATTAATAAAGGACCACACCGTGTTTGTGGGTTAAAAGGCATTCCTGTAAAGATTTCACTTTCTGCAATTACCCTTCAGAATCCATGCAATTCTGATGAAAATGTAGACCGTGTATTTAAACACAGTGATCCATTTAAAAATTCATGTGGAAATGCAGAACATTAGGAATAGATAAGACACCTACGGAAAAAGTGCAAAATTTGGGACCCACTCTATTGGCTATGAAGATTTCCTATTCAAAGGTGTACTGGTGGGGGAGGCTATGAAGGCAAGGAAGAAATCCATGCATGAGTATGGGGACTTAGCTCAGCACAGGAGGAGTGGATGCTTGAATAGATGCTGTTGGGAAAATTGACCAGCCCCATCCATGTCATAAAGATAAACTCTGGGTGCGGCAAAACTGACACGTGAAAGGCAAATTTATAAAATGGTAAGCTGAAGAGATGAGCTGGAGCTCTTGCAGAGGATCTGGGTTCAATTTCCAGCACCTTCAGAGCAATTAACAGTCATCCGTCACTTTAGTTCCTGGGAATTTGACCCCTTCTTCTGGCCTCCACAGAGCCTGAATACACATGCTGCACATATATACATGTATCTAGGCAAAATGCCCATGGGTGTCAAACAAAAATAAATACATTTTTAAAACAAGTATAAACTGGTTAGAAACAAGTCGGAAGTGTGTCTCATTAGCATGGAATAGGAAAGCACTTCTTTCTCTCTTAAAGTTCCATTAACTTTCCTCTTTTGGTTTTTTGTTTTTATTGTTGTTTGTTTTCTCAGGCAGGGTTTCTCTGTGTAGCTTTGACTCTCCTGGAACTCACCTTGTAGACCAGGCTGGCCTCAAATTCAGAGATCTGCCTGCTTTTGCCTCCAAAGTGCTGGGATTAAAAGCCTGCCCCACTGTTGCCTGGCCATTAACATTCCTTTCATTTTAAATTTAATGACACAGTTTTGGGAAGATTTCTTAAAAAGGAAAACATCACAAAAGACAGTAAATTAAATTTGGCTCTATTTTAACACACACAATGTAAATTCACTAGACCTCGGCATGAGGCACGCCAGTGTATGGAGCTGGAGAGGTGGATCAGCTTTCAGAAGCATAGGAACTTAGTTCGGTTCCCAGGCCTTACAGTTGCCTGTAACCCCAGCCCCAGGCTTTTGGCTTCTGTGAGTACCTACACATGTGTGATGCACACAGAGACATGCACATGAAAATAGAGAAATTAATAAACACATTCAGATAGAGTGGCCCATATGAGACAGAGCCAGGGAGGTCACCACTTGTGGCCAACTTGGTCCACATAGTAACTTTGAGATGCTATCTAAAAAGAAAAACCACCATCCACACCATCCCGCCAAAAAAAGAAAATATGAGATATAAACTCAGAGGATATCAACTCCCACAGCCCTTATACTTGGCAAAAGGTCAGTATCCAAGATCGACACAGGAGCTCTGTGTTCCCGCTTAGGAAAAGTTCAATAGAAAGATAAAATGTGTGACTAGGAATTTCACGGCACAGGAAAGCTTATCAGCTGAATAACCCGTGAATAGTTAAAAAATGCACTTCATTAAAACAAGAACAGAATGACACCCAACCAATGAAACCTTCTAAAAGTTTTTTAGTTTAACAATAAAGTATGGTTAAGCAGTGAAGTAAAAAAAGAATGCGTATGTTCCGCATGGGAGCATAAGTTGGTGTAACCACTTTAGAAAACATTGTAGCATTAGCACTCTTCTCCTTAAGGAGACTACAGTCCCACTCTTTTAGCTCCTGTGATCGAGCACCTGACAGAAGCCAAGTCAGGGAGAAAGACTTTATCTTGGTTCCCTGTGCACTCATCCATCATGACAAGAAGACATGGCACATGGCTGGGACAGCTGTAGCATGCGGTGGCTAGTTACATGGTAGCAGCCAGGAAGCAGAGTGTTCAGCATGAATGTAACCCCACCTGTATGTCCGTATGTCAGCAGCTAAATCCGACTTCCAAAAGGTTCATCAACCTCCCCAAACTACACCAGATGGGGACCCAGTATTCAGGTTCACGTGGTGGTGGTGGGGCAGTGGAGGACATTTCCATCTAAGCCATAACGTACTCGTAGAGAAACCCCTGCACATCTCTGGTGGGGGACACGAGGAAAGCATGGGAGAGTTCAGAGCAGTGCAGTGTATAATGGAAAGAAATGGAACCCAGTGACAGATGTGAGTCTCACTGTTGATGAGCAAGAGAGGGAGAATGGCCTGACAATGTATATAGTCCCTGAACTGAACAATGTCTTCTATACCGTCCAATCAGAAAATGTAGACTAAATGATCTCTTAAACCCAAGCAATGTACTTCATCGTGTCCTTTCTTCCCGCCTCCACTTTCAAAATAATTTCTAAGCCAGGTGTGGTGGCTATAATCCCTGAACTTGGGGGCCAGACAAAGGCTGTGAGTTCCAGGCCAACCTGGTCTACATAGAGAAGGTAGTGTAGTGAGACCTGGTCTACAAATAAACAAACAAACGAACAAAACAAACCATAATAGTAGGGAGAATGGCTGTAAAAGAGAGACCGTTTGCTGATTCGAAACTCTGACTTGAGAAAGTCTAGATTGGGGTATACAAGAAAACACTTTAAAAACAATTTCATGACCAATTTGAAACACGTTTGTTAGTCCTTGACTTGCACACTGACTTTGACTTCCTTTTGAAACCTGCTTACACCCTAATAAAGGGAGCCAGACGAGCCATGGGAGGGTGTGGTCAGTTCCTTTTGCAATAGTAGTGAGCTAATGCCTGAGAGCTACCCTTTCCTCATAGCTGTGGCAGTGACTGCCACTGATGAGAACAGCAGCTGCCTGAGGAACTTGTCCCCTCCCTCTCAGGGCATGAGAGTGGCTCTCTCCGTGAGCATGGCCAAGGAGTCTGTTTCCCCGCACGAAGCCCACTTACAAGGATACCAAATGCGCCCTCAAGCACAGCAACAATCTGGTTAAGAATCGACTCCCGTCTCTCGGCATCTCTCTGGGACAAAAAGGATGGAAGGAGGAAGAGAAGAAGGACCTCTTGGGAAAGAAGGGACTCAGTTCATATTCCAGGGCAAGAAAACATTGTTAACTTCTTAGATTATCTTATTATGCAAAACAATAATCCCAAAGCAAATAGTGAGAAGGTTAGAGGGGTCAGACACATCTGGTCTCTAGTGCTGGTGTTGCTAACCAGCCAAGTTCTAATGCTATGCAGTCTTGAAAAATGCTTAAAATGTTATGCTTTGGCTCCTTTATTTGTAGATGAGACAAAATAGTAGAACTGCCTTGCAGAATTTCAAGAATATTTTAATGCCCATGTCACTTCTAGCCTCTTCCATGGAAGGTGCACGGTGACCTTAGGAGGGGCTTCTGGGCTCTGAGTGACTTGTTTCATCTATCAAAAGTTGCTTTAGAAGTGTCTCTTAATGAGCCATTACACTGCCAAGTTCTTGTTCTGAGTGTAAGCCACAAGCTCATAATGATTGTCTGGAAGGGACAGTGAGGAGGTGAGTCTGCCACTAGAGATGGGTTAGGTAACAGCCGGTCCACAAAGTCTCTGTGAATGACACCTTTGAGCTCCAGCATCCTATATAGAGGAACTTGTCTGAGACCAGAGGTGGGTATGCCAGATCTTTCTAACGCAGCTCATCCAAACTGGAGCTCTTCCATCAACGAGTTCATTCTTTCCCATTCTCAGAACTATGTTTTTGGCCATCCAGATGTGCAAGCCAGAAATCTAAGAATCATTCCCAACGCACTCGGTCTCTTTTAAAAAAATCATATTTTTGTAGTTGTTTGAGAGTTTCTAACAATGTACTTTGATCTTATGTGCTCATCCCCCAACTTTCCCTAGACCCATTCTTACATCTCATTTCAAGTTTTCTCCTTTTTGTTTTTTTGTTTCAGTTTTTTTCTTTTTCCTTGAAACTTCCCAGGCCAGTTTGTATTACATAACTACTCTTGGGAGTAGGACCTGCCCTAGGATGTGGTCAACCTACTATGGGTCACACCATTTAAGAAAAGTGACTCTCCTTATCCCAGCAAGAACCAGATGCCAATAGTTTCTCTGCTAGTGGTGGGATTTCATGCCCATCTCAACCCCAACCCCTCCCATGGTGGTATTTTGTGGGGCTTCTAAAGTAAGGAGTATGTATACTCTCATGATTGTGAGGTCTTATGTATAATTGCCCTGTTATGACCAGAAAATACGTCTCTGGAAGTTATCCCTTACGTCTGGTTGTCACAGTCTTTCCACCCCTCTTCCTTGAAGATCCTTGACCTTGGATGGAGGGTGATGTGTAAATCCTATTCAGGGTTGAACACTTTGGTTTCTTAGTGTTGTGTTTTATAAAAAAAGAAAAAGAAACCAGAAATATGTTTGGTAGAGGCACGGTATGGTACAGTGGTAGGGGGTGCCTACAGAGAGAGAGAGAGAGAGAGAGAGAGAGAGAGAGAGAGAGAGAGAGAGAGGATAGTAGTGAGCATGTGGAGAGAGAGGGGGGAGAGAGGGGACAGAGAAGGTAAGAGAGTAAGAAAGTAAGAGAGAGAGAGAGAGGAGGGGGCAAACAGCTCCTTTTATAGTGAGTCAGGCATACCTGGCTGTTGCCAGGTAACTGTGGGGCAGAGCCTAGAAGGAATGCCAACATTGGTCTTTGCATGATGACCAGATAAGAGTCTCTTGTTAACTGCCATGTCCTACAAGCAGAGTCTTCCCTAGAGTCATCCCTTTTTATTTTTCTTATGAGATATTTTCTTTATTTACATTTCAAAGGTTATTCCCTTTCCTAGTTTCCCCTCCCAAAACCCCTATCCTCTCCCCCACTTCTCCTGCTCCCCAACCCACTCACTCCCATCCCTGGCCCTGGCATTTCCCTACACTGGGGCATAGAACCTTTACAGGACCAAGGGCCTCTTCTCCCATTGATGTCCAACAAGGCCATCCTCTGCTACATATGCAGCTGGAGCCATGAGTCCCACCATGTGTTTTCTTTGGTTGGTGGTTTAGTCCCTGGGAGCTCTGGGGATACTGGTTAGTTCATATTGTTGTTCCCCTAGGGGGCAGCAGACCCCTTCATCTCCCTGGGTCTTTACTCTAGCTCCTCCATTGGGGACCCTGTGAGTCATCCCTTTTTACAACAGTTTTTCATATTAGACAAAGTTGACAGACTATCTTTAGTATCCTTGCTAGCGACAGTCAGTAATGAAGATAACTTTATTTTCAGGTGAACCTCTCACCTGGTCTTGACTTCCTCTTGCACTGTTCTGAGTATCAGCTAATGGGTCTTTCTCCTGTGAGTTCCTGTAAGTCCTTCCTCCCCCGTATGTGCCTGTGCCCTGGCTTTGCCTCACTTCTTCTGTTCCACGCTCCCCTGGGACTTGACTCATCTCCCTTTGCGCAGCGTTCCTGGGATCTGGGCTTTGGCTTCTGCACATCATAGTAAGGCTCCTGTTCCCCTCTCTGCTTTCAGGTTCTCTCTTCTCTGTGCTGTGTTGATGTCTTCCACACTTACAGTCATAATAAGAATGGTTCCATTTATTAGTCCTCCCAGAATTATCTTGGTTTTAGAAAACCAAGGAGCGGTGCAGATGTAGTTTAGTAGTATACCACTTCCCCAGGAAGTTCAAGGCCTTGTGTTGAGCCCTGGGTGCGAGGAAGGGAGAAGGGAGGTTTCTTTCTTTCAGAGTCACTGTTGCTTCCTAAAGGGTCCCCCCACCCCCCTTTCTTCCCCTTCTGTATTCTCTGAGATTTTACTGTTACTGGTGCTTTCTGATGTCTCAGTAGAGAGATGGAGGAATGGAGAAGGGAAGGGGTTGCTTTTATGAGTTTTGTGTTTGTGAATTAATTATGCTTTTCTGCACACTTTTCTTTGTAATATCCTTCCATCTTTCTTCGCTTCCTGCCCCTCCTCTCCTTCCCCTCCTGTCCCTCTCCTCCCTTCCCTTCCTCCCCTCCTTTCTGCTTTCTTTTCTTTCCACGTGTATCCAATTTCATGAGAAATTTTGTTTCTGTCTGGTTGGTGGTGACTTTCAGAATTCAGTCAGGTGGGTCGGTCTTTTCTGTACACTGAGTTCTACCATCCTCCTGTAATGAGCCATTTGTAATTATTTCTCTTCAGTACACCTTAATTCAGGTTTCTCATCTCCTTGGTCAGCATGGACAGCCCCAAACCATCACTGGTTACAGAACGCACACCGAATATGGAAAGACGCAAGCACAGAGCACTGTCGGTCTTGCTTCCGCAGGACTACATCTGGGATAGAAATGTGCTTCATGATTTGAACTTGAACAAGGAAGTGCCAATCTCAGATTTCCTCGTCACCTTGGCATTCGGGGGCGGGGGGGGGGGAAGGGGGAAGCTCCTTTCTTTCACTCTAATTTATTTTATTAGGATTTCTTCTCTTTGTTTTATGTTTTAGTTCCCGATAGGGCTTCATAGAGGAATTTTAGTCCCTTTGTGAAGTCACCACCCCAAAACAGTTATCAGCTTGTTCTTTCATTAAACTACAGCGTTGTCACTTCTTTTTCTTTATTAACCATACAGTATTTTCTGTTCTGCCATCTATTCCTTTCTGATGCTGAATTTTCAGTTGAGAGGAACAAGAGACTGATGATGGGTTTTCCCAGCTTGGGGTCTGAGCTGTGCGGGGCAGTGGGTAGATCTCAGAGCAACATGAATGAGCCCTACTGCCTGCCAGAACCTCCTGCCCACTGTTTGTTAACCCGGTGTAGCAATTGGAAATTTCTAAGAATTTGGAACATAATTCCCCAGAACTGTGGATAAAGGCCAGCTGAATCTCCCATCTCTGTCCATGTATTCTGAAATGAAATCATGCTTTTAAACACTTTAATAATACAGGAATCTGCTTCTCAGCATCCCAAATCCCACTGGTTTTTCAGAAGGGCGTTTACAGCCAAGGGGTGCTTTAAACCTTTCAGCAAGTCTTACTTTAAAAACACAAGTGAGCCAAATGGGAGGAAGGAACAAGTGAGATTAGTGGTTGTCAATGAGCGTAATGAAAGAGATTCTTACTCATGTAATCCTGACCGAACTTTAACAACTACTGCAAACCAAGGTGAACTTCTGTCCTTCACGTGAGATTATATATATATATATATATATATATATATATATATATATATATATATATTCACAGACATGTCTGCAGACACACACACACACACACACACACCCCATTAATCTCACTGTATGGCTCTAACTATCCAGACTTGCTATCTAGACTAGACAAATCTCGAACTTACAGACATCGGGCCTGTCTCTTTATTCTGGGTGCTGAGATTTAATGTGTACAACACTACACCCGGCTTGTACATTATTTTTATAAAGTGCTTCACCCAGTTAGCCAAGCACCTTTACATACACGGTCTTATCCAGGATTTACAGAAGGTCTATGTAAGCTAAAATAGCTCTCTCCTGTTTTACAAACCAGGGGACGGAAGCAAGGTTGAGAGTAGTTAATGATTTGCTCCTGGGTGGGACCCACGTGACAAACAGCTCTTCACCTCTTAGGCAAGTATGGATGGCACTGACCTAGCAATAATAGGCCTGTGCCACAGACCCCCGGACTCTGACCGGCAGAGACGGGGAGAAAGGACACAAACACCAAGGCAGGTTCCAAACAGATTTCTTCTTTATCTCTCCGAGCAGCTTTTTCTCTCCCTCTCACAAACAGCTTTCTCTAACCCTCTCCCAGCTCCAACTCAACCCAACTGGACTCTTCAACTGCTTGCTCACAACTGAACTGTTTACAGCCTTTCCCCACAGCATTCTCCTCTCTCACTTCAGGGCGCATCCTGTTGTCCTGTTTTTCTCAATCCTCTGAGCTCCTTCACAACAGCATTCTCCCCCCTCCCCCCCCCCCCCCCCC
>NC_034590.1:141550836-141562380 GCF_900095145.1 Mus pahari | reverse complement strand
AGAGGAGAGGAGAGGAGAGGAGAGGAGAGGAGAGGAGGGAAGGAGTAGAGGCCAGTTAGAAACATGTGGAGAGAGAGGAAGGAGGGGAATGGGAAGGAAGGGACAAGAGAGGGTAGGAGAGTAAGAAAGTGAGAGAGAGGGGGAGGGGGCAAGCAGCCCCTTTTATAATGAGTCAAGCATACCTAGTTGTTGCCAAGTAACTATGGGGCAGAGCCTAGAAGGAATGCTAACACCCATAGCCCTGTCCATGCCTTGCCCTGGGCATCGCTTCCTTCTTCCTGCTTCTGGGCTGTGTCCTTTATAATAAAATGACAATAGCAGGCAGAAGTGTTTTCATGAGTTCTGTAGCTTACTATAGCAAATTATCACAGGGTGTTTCAGGAACTTCTGAAAGTGTCAGAAGGGCTGGGGCTTAGGATAGCACAGCTGTTGGTGGACCACTTGCTTGGCATACACAAGATCCTGAACTCAAGTACTTGAGGTTGAGAAAGTAGAGGCAGAGTCCCAGTGCTAACTCAGGGTGGTATCTAGAATCTGAGGTAGGGTGGTTTTGTAAAACTGAGCTTTGTGTCAGAATTGAATTGAAGAATGCACACTTGGTATCTGGAAAATTAAGGAAGGGACTGGTGAGAGAAGACAGTATCGGCAGCTGCTGCGGACTGGACTCAGTAGGTCACTCAACCCACAGGAGAATCAGGGTCCCAAACAGGTGGTCAAGGAGTCAGCAAAAAAATGACAAACGGACGTGAACACAAGAGAGTATTGATCTGAATATAACTTTTCAAAGTGAGCATCAGACTTATATTACAGAAGAAAAACAAGAAAGCTAGGCGACTCATCAGTCAAGGTACATTGAAGTTATCTTATGCATAATGACATAAAACAGAGAAATGCATACATAAAAACTGACAGGAACTAAGCAATGTTTACAACTGAGATAAGATCAGCCCTATCTAAAATCAGCTATTCACAGGAGCCAGGTGAAAAGGCTAATATGTCTAGATGCAATTCTGGTCTATGGTTAAACCTACCACCAGAGGTCTCTTAGTAAATACCTAATTATGGTATTCCTTTGGGCCTAGTGAAAAACATGCACCAGGGAAGTTCCATTCTACTAACCCTTTCATGAATAATACAATACTCCAGCTCCTCCTTAAACCACAACCCACCTTCTTTCTACTATTATGTAATGTAGGCTGCCATTCATGTCTGTAATGAGAATTCTAAGTTTACTATTTTGAACTAGCTCTGAGATTTCTATCTCCTATCCTGTAAAATACTGCAAGAAAGCACATAAGACCCTCCACACTATCACAGGGACAAATTTTGAGCATTCGTACTACGGGGATGCCAAGGCTCCAGGAGACTGAGTTTCTGTGAAACTTTTTGCCTCTGGACTGCGTCCAAGCTTTTGGGCTTGCCATGAAGACTTCACTGGAGTGGGTGTGGCAAGTAGCCACAGCGAATTGTTGTGGGTAGAAACAGTTTGAGATGCTATTTGTGCTTGTGAGTCAGAGAGAAGTTCTGTGGTTTACATAGAACCTGGACCTAGGACCCTGGTCTCATTTAGGCTTCTTTTGCTAGAGCTCACAGACAGTCTTTCTATAAGATGAAGACCCTCAGCACTGATATGAAATCATGAAGAAAGGAAGCTTGGATATTAAAGTGTCAGAGGTGGAAAACTGGGAGCCACTCGAATTTGTTATGGGACATTTTTTTTTTCCTCTACGGAAAACACGGACAAATACATATATTCAAGCCCTATATTTATGGTCTGTGGGGCCTTGATACCTCAGATAAGAGATCAGGACAATGGTTAAGAAAATGCACAGAAGGGCTGGAGAGATGGCACAGCGACCAAGAACACTGGCTACTCTTGCTGAGACCCTGAATTTGTTACCAGCACCCACGTAGCGGCTCACAACCATCTGTAACTCCAGCTCCATGAAATCCAGTGCCATTTTCTGGCCTTCGCTGGCACTAGGCATGCACAAGGTACTGAAACTCATACTGGCAGAACACCCATCCACATTAAAAAAGAGATTAAACCTGAAAAAGAGAATATGAAAACACACAGATTCTCTTACAGAGCTGACATGGGCTGGAGGTCAGAGAGAGGGTGAGCAAGGTGCCATAGATGTCACCCCCTGCATGACATATGTAGATGTTTTTGTGGGAGGTGCCTTAAAGATCTTCTCAAATGGATTCTTCTTCAAGGAGGAGCTTGCTGAAAGACTCAAAGGAATCTTCCAGATCTAGTTGCAGGGCAGTGGGTCCTAGTCAGGTTGCGTGAGTTTAGAGGCTCTTTAAAGATGAAGAGAGAAAGCAGGAGCCGAGGAGTCACCTGTCAGTCACCCTGTCAGAAGCATGAGGACCTGGGTTTGGATCCTCAACAGCTGCATAAAAAGCCAGACATGATAGTATAGTTTTGTAAACCTGAGGTTCAAGGTGGAGAGACAAGTGGTCCCTGGAGCTCGTTGACTGGCCAGCCTACCCAACCAGTGAGCTCCAGGCTCAGTAAGCAACCCTGTCGCAGAAAAACTAGCAATGGTAAACTGAGAAAGACATTTCATGGTGACCTTTGACCTCCGCCCGGAAAAGAAATAAACAGAAAACATGGATGACAACCCAAATGTCAGTCGGGGCTCTGAGACACTTTATTGCAGAGCTGGCCCATTTACACCTAAGAACATAGCCAAGCAGTCAATGCTGTCCTTGTGTTCTTGGAAAAGATAATTAATAATAAAAATGATGATGATAATGACGATCATTATAATAATAGTAAGAGGGTATAGTTTAATACCTCAGGGGATTAGAAAATTGACTGCGTACCCTCAGGCTGACCGTCAGGAAAGCATTTGAAATTGGAACTTGACTATGGTTTTGCAATAGATGCTTAAACTAGATTCATATGTACAGAAGATATAGTTTCCAAGAATTGCTGCTAAGTATGCTGAGGATAGATTTATTTTGTTTATATATTACTATTTATTGAACAGGTAAGTTTGGACTGCCTGCAGAAGTCTTACGCTCTGTTGAGTACTAAGGAGAAAGTGGTAAATGTGATTGCCTCCGTGTTACAGAGAAATCCCATCTAATGTGAACGAGGGAGCTAGGGCCCTGGCTATAGATAGGAGAGGTGCACAGTCAAGCTTAGAAAGGAGAGAGGAGGTAGGGAAGGTGCCTAGGGTTCTTGGCTTTATTGGTAATTCTTAAAGACATGACACCATTATTATTATTATTATTATTATTATTATTATTATTATTATTATTATTTAAAAGCATCAGTGACAAAAATGATTCTTAAAGTTGGCCTCCACCAGTTGTGGCTTGGCAAGAATTTCCTGCCTAATATTTCCAGAAGTCAAGACAGTGACTTAGGTATCAATTCTGCAGAGTCACAGGCAAGTTGAATATTTAACTTTGTATTAAGGGCTGGGCCCAGTGTATCCTGACAAATATTCAGAACTTGCCAAATTAGTTTCCTCCAAGTACCGCACATAGGAAAAGGGAGTGCCTGCTAGATAGCCTTGTGGATGGGGAGAGTAAGGGTGAATGCTAGCTTTGGTTTGTCATCTTAACATTTACAGAGTGGACAATTGAAAAAAAAAAAAAACAGTGTAGTTTAGCAACAACGATCTAAGATCAAGACGAAATGTCTTAGAAGTTTTAAAATAATAACAGCATACTTTTGGGTTTTTTAAAACACAGATTATTTTTATTCATTAATTTTTAGTAAGCACAGAAAGCAATGAAGTTTGCTTCTTTTTCTCCTCTTCTTTCAAGATAAGGTTTCTCTATGTGGCCCTGTCTTAGAACTGACCCTGTAGAGCAGGCTGGCCTTGAACTGGGAGATCTGCTTACCTTTGCCTCACAAGTGCTGGGGTTAAAGGGCATGTGTCACCACTGCCTGGCAACAGGGAGTCTTTTATGAACTTTTTTTTCTGTGTAGGTGTGTGTGCATATTTGTGCATGTGTGTGCGTTGCTCAAGGAGGCCAGAGGTTAACCTCAGCTACTGCACTTTAGGAGCCACTCTGAGATCAGGTAGTTTGTAAGGAGCCGGTGGAGAGGAGAGGACATTACAGGGAAGGGGGTATAGAGTCAAGTGTTATAAAGAGATATAACAGGGAAACTAGAACAAATGGAAAAGGGGATGGGAGGGAAGGGAGAGAATACGGGGACGGGTAATTCGTGATAAAGAGCTTTTAAAAAGCCAGACACACACCTAATACCACAGAAGCTTTCTAAAGGACATACACATACAAAAGGAATTTAAATGGAGTCACCATATAATGTAGGAGACAATGCCCCAACAAGACATCTTCTGCCACCACGTAAGACTAGAATGAGTTAAATCTTGGTAAGTTGTTAGCCATAGGCTAATCCCCCAGCATCACAAACTGTTGCTTAAGGCAATTGCTTACTCTCCATAACCTGATGGTAAGGCCCTACTACCGAAGACACAGCTTCTTTATGTCATTGAACATAAGAAATTAAGCCGGTGCCCAACTGAAAATTTCACCCCAACAAGCGCTCATAGTTCTCAATGGTACTTTTGTAGTCTATTGGAGGAGAAAAGTAATTGTCTGTTAAAGGAGCAGAGCAAGAAAATGATTCTTAATGACATATGACTGTACACATAGAGCAGAGTGTCACTTCACCCCTCATTAGGGAAGCTGCTTCTTGTGGTAGATGGGAATTAACAAAGAGATCTACAACTGGACAAGGTTGGGGGGGGGGCTTTGGAGCACTCAGCCCTAAATGGGATGTCTTCATAAAACCTCTCCAATTGAGAATCAGGGATCCATGCAGAAGAGAAAGCAGAAGGATTGTAGGAGGCCAAGGGACCCCAAGGAAACTGTCTTCCAGATACAACAGTGCTGATAAACACAGGATCCCACAGAGACTGTGAGAACACGCACAAGACTGCACAGCATCATCCCAGGGGTAGCTGAGTAACACAAAACGGACACCATGGTTTTGTGTGTGTGTGTGTCTTTGTTTCGTTTTGATGATCTTTGTCTTATCTACCTTCTTTTTTTTTTAGTTTGACTGCTTTGATTTTATGTTTTTTTTTCCTTTAGAGAAAGAGAGAGCCCCTCCCCCACACTTGCCCCCTCCCCCCAAAAACCCAAAACAACAAAACAAAACAAAACAGAAAAACAAAAGAACAAAAAAACCAGAAAGTGGATGTGGGGAAAATCTGAATGGAATTAGAGGAGGGAAAATAATACTATCAAAAAACTTTGTATAAAAATTTTAAATAAAAATTTTCAAAAATCCTCCAAATACATCAAGACCTAAAGAACATAAACAAGATTACATGACTAAATTTTCAGATATCAGATAAAATTATCATTTCTGATATAATTTAACGGACAGATTATTCCCAATAATATTTATTACGAGCCATCAAAGCACATGTAAGTAAGACAAAATGTCAGTAAGACATTTGAATATTTTAATCAAATAACACTGATTGTAATAATGTAGAAAGTGTGTGTGTGTGTATGTGTGTGTGTGTGTGTGTGTGTGTGGTGTGCACATATGCATGAGTGTGGAAACAGAGATCAACGCCAGGACTCTTCCTCTGTTTGAGACGGAGACTCGGAACCCAGAGCTCACCAGCTTGGCTAGGCTGGCAGGGCCAGCAGTGGCTAAGGATCAGCCTCCCTAGCACTGGGGTTTACAGCCACTCTTGGTTTCTATATGGGAGCATGGGGTCTGAACTCTGGTCCTCATCTTGCTCAAAATGTTGCATCAGCTCTGAAAATATGTTTTAAAAGAGAACAAAACAGAAAAGAAATAAGGAATCGGGAATTTCAGGTTAATATTTGATGCAGGGCCATGGGGGCGTATGTTTGGTTTGGTGGGAAAGTCTCCTATGTGAGAGAGAGGAGAAGCTAGGGGGATGAAGGTGAAACAGACAGAATCCCTTCCGTGTTCCAGAAAGTCTAACTTAACACCCTAAGTTGTCAAACAGCCGCCGGCCTCACTTGTCAACAGTGATGCACTGGGGTATACTCATTTTCATTTAAGAACTCGGAACGTTGGAGCACTTTGTGGCCACACGTGGTTTTGAAAAATCGTTTATTCATAGTTCTGAACAACGTCAAAAACACATTTGGATACGTAGTTACTACTTTAAAGATATTGTACAGATTCATAGAGTCGACACTGTGGTTTCCAGAGGAATGACACAGATTCTGCTTTTACGTTCCTCTACAGTAAGACTGTGACAAATTAATGGAACAATAATATCTGCTATAGTCGTATAATATCTTACACAGCGGTTCCCAGCCTCTTAGATCGTACATCCCTCCAGCTATCGTATACAATAGGTTTCTTTGACTGGAAGTTAAGAGCTAACCCTTTCAGAAATGGTCATATTATAAGCCATCAATGTTCTTCTAGTGTCTTTATCATTTTAAGTTTTAAAACATGTAAGTTTTCAGCTTATAAAAATGTAGTAGAAATTGCTGTGGTATAAATAAGTAAAACTAATCCTTTAGTGGCTTAAAATATTACTACATGGTTGAATACAAATATTACTACTTTAATAACAGTAAAACACAAAGGAAGGTTGTTTAAGGAACAACCTTGTAACCAGTAGGTATATGTAAAATTCTGCAGTGCAGGCTAAATACAGCGGAATAAGTGTGTTGGCATATAGATGTCAGAGCAAACAGAACTGAAGCTCAGGGAGTAGGAGACCCATTACGGATACGGTGGTCAAGAGAACCAAAGAAGGTGCAGAAGCTAAGCTAATACATTCCACCATGAGCATTGCTGCTGTGGAGCCGAACAGAATGTGTGCACAATGAAAGCGAGCAGCAGAGACATTTCATCCAAGCAGATGCACGCATCCAAAGTCATAGCTCCTTGGAAATCAGCGAGAAGGACACAGCGTGCTATGACCATAGGCGATAACCAGTACTGAAAACTTGAGGTTGATTTGGTGTCTCTAGTAGGAGGACTTCAGGTTGCACCATGAGATCCCATTCTATTGGGAATACCCTAGTGTATATTCTGATCAGTTCTTACAGGAGACTTTTAAGTTTGTTAGATATAGTCAATGGTTTCAGTCACGGGAATGAACTAAAATGTCTTTCATTTCCTAATGTAGCTGGCTTGCTTAAAGTTAAATGTTAAATGTGTTGAAAAAAATTGGAATTTTTTATAAGATTTTTAAACTTATTTTATTAAATATTTTCTTCATTTACATTTCAGATGCTATCCCGAATGTCCCCTATGCCCTCCCCCCACCCTGCTCCCCTGCCCACCCACTCCCACTTCTTGGCCCTGGCGTTCCCTTGTATGGGGCATATAAAGTTTGCAAGGGGCTTCTCTTCCCAATGATGGCAGATTAGGCCATCTTCTGCTACATATGCAGCTAGAGCCACGAGCTCTGGGGGGTACTGGTTAGTTCCTATGGTTGTTCCACCTATAGGGTTGCAGCCCCCCATGAAGGAAACAAACACAGGTAACATCACTCTTGACAGAAAGGGCTCATCTGAGGATTGCCTGGGGCATCTATGGAGGCATTTGTCCCTCCTGCTAGCTGTTCCTCCCCCTAGCTATTCCTCCCCCTAGCTGGTCCTCCCCCTAGGTGGTCCTCCCACTAACTGCTCTAGTATTACAATCTTTTGTTTAGAACCAGAGAAATAGGTGTTTTGTGTTTGTTTGTTTTGTTGTTGTGAAGGTTTTTTAAATGGACCCTCTCTAAATAAAGCAAACCATGAGCTGTGATGCGTGCTCTTCTGAAGAAGTCTGCGAGTGTGATTTCATACAGGACTCAAGGCAGAAGAAAGGAAAGGGCAAGGCTGAATCTCTTTCAGTTTCTTTCCCGATGCCTTATGTCATATATTCATGAGTTTATGGAACGTGTAGCTGTACAAAAGCAAATAAAAGAATTTTTCTGTATAATAACATTCCACATCATCTTAAGCCAAGAATGGCTCTCTTTCTCTGTTAGCCTTTCTTCAGTTGGAAACATTAAGTCATTCAACCCAGAACTCACAGGCTTTTTACTGGTTTAGATTTTAGAGAGCTTAAACATGATATTGTTGCCGCTCTCATCCTTCTCCTCCACTAGAGCGAGCTGGTTATCTTTTACTCCTATGTACGTGCCAGGAAGGTTCTTGCATTCAAATGAAACAAAGTCAGAGGACTTTTTGTGAAGGACGAAGAAGGCCTGTTCCGGCGAGACGTCAGCCTTTTGAAGCTGAGGGAAGAAGAGAAGAAGCCAAGGTGTGAATGGGGAGTCCGGAGCTGACATTGCCTTCCTGGGTCAGCACCCATGGGGGACTGTTCGTTTATAGCTTGAACTTTCTAGCAAGTTTGTACTGAGTCAAGGAGGGAGAAATGAGCAGTGGAGGGAACAGAGAGGCTGCGTGGAAGAGGTGAAAGCGATTCGTGGAGAGTCGATACATTTGGATAAGCAGCTTGGCAGGGTCTACTTCCTTCATAGGTCACAAGCCCCATCTCTTTAATTCTCACAGCAAGTTTATGTGGAATAATTACCTTGGTCAGCTTCCGTGCAACAAACTATCGCAAAACATCTGGATTTGTCCCCTCTATTCTTGCCATGCACTGCCTTTAATATAGAGAACATGTCTGTCTAGAAATGTATCGAGTAAACCTCGACTTTTCAGTTTAGACAGAACTCTCTGTGGATTGGCTAGGCATCCCCTCTAGATTGGTTCATTATCAGTTTAAATACAGCCATATTTTAATTAAGTTGATTGTTAAACTAAGTTGTTCAATTAAATTAAGCTAATTTAAATAAGACAGATTATTGTTTTTTAAAACATATTTTTATGTGTCTTTTACTCCTGCAACTGTATTTTTTTTTAAGATTTATTTATTTATTATATGTAAGTACACTGTAGCTGTCTTCAGACACTCCAGAAGAGGGAGTCAGATCTTGTTAAGGATGGTTGTGAGCCACCATGTGGTTGCTGGGATTTGAACTCTGCACCTTTGGAAGAGCAGTCGGGTGCTCTTACCCGCTGAGCCATCTCACCAGCCCCCAGATTATTGTTTTTAATTTGTGTTATTTTTAAGAATTTTATTTTAAATTATATGTATGTGGCTGTGTATGGGTGTGTGCACATAAGTGTAGATGCCTATGGAGGCCAGAGGCACCTGACTGTCTTGGAGTGAGAGTTACAGGTGTTATGAGTTGCCTGACAATGAATACTGGGGAGCCAATTCAGGTCGTCGGAGAGTAGTCTCCTGAGAAGAGTGCTGGTCACTGTGCGCTGTTTGTGTTGATGTCTTATGTGGCTGGACTGCTTTGATATTTTATATACTTATATAAATCACCTTCGTTATTATGTTCTCCCATTTCCTTCCTTCCTTCCTTCCCTCCTTCCTTCCTTCCTTCCTTCCTTCCTTCCTTCCTTCCTTCCTTCCTTCCTTCCTTCTTACTCTGGCCTGTCCTTTACATGATCAGATTTTTTTTTGTCCTGGCTGATGTGCACCTGCTGTTTGCTGAGCAAGAATGGATCAGATGTAGAATGTAATGCTGCCTCAAACTGCTGATGTATGGGCACGTTTGCTGCCCTCCCCTTGACAGATTTGGAGCCAGAAACTGCATATGACCAGGACTGGAGAGATGGCTCAGCGGTTAAGAGCACCAACTGCTCTTCCAGAGATCCTGAGATCAATTCCCAGCAACCACATGGTGGCTCACAACCATCTGTAATGGGATCCGATTCCCTCTTCTGGTGTGACCGAACACAGCGACAGTACATTCATATGCATAAAATAAATATTTCTAAAACAATTCTGGAAGAACATAGACAAATGAAAAGGCTGTGACTCACTCTGTGCAGAAGTGGTGAAGGGATGAAGTTCCTGTCCTGAAGGACTGACTGACTATTCAGACTTTAGATCTGATTCGGATGTGGGGGAGCCGGAAATCCTACTTTCTGACAAGTTCTCCAGTGATTCTGTGTTGTTGCTGGAGACCAGACTTGTAGCAACAAGGCCACCTCACACTTCTCTCCCTTCCCTACTCCCAAGCAAGTCATTAGAAGTGACTGACTCGGGGGCTGGAGAGATGGCTCAGTGGTTAAGAGCACCAACTGCTCTTCCAAAGGTCCTGAGTTCAAATCCCAGCAACCGCATGGTGGCTCACAACCATCTGTAATGAGATCTGACACCCTCTTCTGGTGCATCTGAAGCCAGCTACAGTGTACTTAGATATAATAATAAATAAATCTTAAAAAAAAAAGAAAGTTAAATGTGGTAACACTACCATAAAAAAAAAAAAGAAGTGACTGACTGTAGTTTATTTACAAGTGTGTACTTCTGCCTTCAAAATTGCCCTAACATCTAAATGCACGTAAACAGGTCGAACCAAATGTGGCTGTCACGCGATCACACTTCTGTTACCTCCACAGAGTAGTCCTTGTCGTTGGCATGCAGCCAGATGTCTGTGTCTTTGATAGGACTCATGTTCACCATCAGCTTCTTCCCATCCACACCATCGCCTTCAAATGAAAATTACAAGGTGAGGTGGTACAGCTGCCACTTGGCCACATTTGACTTCGCTATCAGACAGAGGCAATAGATACTTCAAAACTCCTGCTATGGGGCTAGAGAGATACCTCCTTCATTGTGAGCACTTGATGCCCTTGCAAGAGGACCTGCATTCAGTTCCCAGAGCCCACAGAGTGGCTCACAGCTCCCTGTGACCCAAGTTACAGGACGTCTAGTGCTGTCTTCTAGCTTTCTCCAGAACTATATGCATCTCAAGCACTTACATACATGCAAGCAAAACATTCATACCCATTAAATGTAAATAAAAATCTTTTTATAAAAAAAAAAAATCAGTTGCTCCAAAGCAAAAAATCATCTGTGGTACATGATTAATACAATTTTACCTATCAATTAAAAGTAAAACGAAGAAATTCCAAATCAAAAATCCTAAGCCTAACTCATCTTAATTTAACTTAACCCAAAGAATCTCAGTTGCAAATGAAAATAGCTCATTAATCCATGTAAAAGAACTTGTCTTTCCTTCCTTCCTTCCTCCCTCCCTCCCTTCCTTTTATTTCTTCCTTCCCACAAGACAGGGTTTCCCTGTGTGGCCTTATCTGTCCTGAAACTCACTCTGTAGATCAGGCTGGCTTTGAATTCAGAGATCTGCTTGCCTCCGCCTCCTGAGTGCTGGGATTAAAGATGTGCACCACCAAGGCCAGCCCAAGAGTCTTTCTAAATCTCTCTGAGGAGAGGTTTTAGTTTTTACTTTCTGTTGTTGTTCTGATCTTTTGTTTTTTTTTTTGTTTGTTTGTTTGGTTTGGTTTTTGTTTTTGTTTTTCCGAGACAGGGTTTCTCTGTATAGCTCTGGCTGTCCTGGAACTCACTTTGTTCTGATCTTTTGTAATTCAACTGATGCCAATGGATACTGCTTTGTTCATCGGCTTCCCTTGGGAAGCCGCTGAGAGCTGTCCTCTAATAGATAATAGATAATAGATAATAGATAATAGATAATAGATAATAGATAATAGATAATAGATAATAGATAATAGATA
>NC_034590.1:141549268-141550321 GCF_900095145.1 Mus pahari | reverse complement strand
GGCTGTACTGTAAGTGCAGCTGATATGGGCTGTACTGTAAGTGCAGCTGATATGGGCTGTACTATAAGTACAGCTGATATGGGTTGTACTGTAAGTGCAGCTGATATGGGCTGTACTGTAAGTGCAGCTGATATGGGCTGTACTATAAGTGCAGCTGATATGGGCTGTACTATAAGTGCAGCTGATATGGGCTGTACTATAAGTGCAGCTGATATGGGCTGTAATATAAGTGCAGCTAGGCCTTTATCCTACTAATCCAGAAGTAGCTGAGGTAGAGTAATGCTCTGAGAAGCTAAGATACAAAGAATGTGGGGTTGAAGATAACCTTCTGAACCTCTTTTTTCATAATCACGGGCTACTTCAGAATCATCTTTGTTTCGGATGAGAATGTAAACACCACCCCCTCTCCCTGCCTCCACATTACCTGATTGACTTGCAGGAAAGGAAGACTCATAGTAACGTAGTAGCACCTGGTCTGAAAGACAACATTGGGTATCACTGGGTGAGAGAGAAATGTATCAAAAGGTTTCGGTTCCATCCTGTCCTGGGGCTGGGCTGGGCGGGGAACACAAACACCCTCTCCTTTTGTCATATACCAAAAAAGCAGAACTTTGGTGATTCTTAGAAAGATCTCTAAATATATTCTGCTCTGATGAATTCCCCAATATACAGGTGGTATTGTTTATGACAAAGGGATTGATTATCTTTCACAAAAGACTATGCTTTGATGACAGTGAAAAGATCTTATTCAGCATTAGTAAATACGTGTATTCCCTCTTTCCATATTTCTCAATAGGTATTTCTCAATGTCTGTATTATTCCCTGAAGAATGTGACTACACTGAGTCCTTCTTGACATAGGAAGGACTAAAATTACCAAAGATGGTAAAACTCGCTGCTGTTGAATATCTCAGTTAATCCACTGTTGATATCTTGGTAGATTATTTTTTTTTAGCTCAATCACAAAAGAAGTCACTAGATATGCACTCACTGATAAGTGGATATTAGCCCAGAAACTTAGAATACCCAAGATACATTATGCAAAACACAAGAA
>NC_034590.1:141525902-141548653 GCF_900095145.1 Mus pahari | reverse complement strand
AAAAAAAAAAACTTTGCCAGTCATTATCACTAAGTACAGACGTGAGGAGATACTCTACCTTTTTCTTGGTCTTTTCCAGAATCATCAACATTGATCACATAACATCCATTCTCCATAACAAAACTAACAGATTGGTCATTGTATGTACTCAGAGAGGCACGAGATTGTGTTAAAAGTGAAGTTCCTGCCATTAAGAATAAAACAAAACAAAACAAAGGATTCTATGAACCATTCTCTTGGCTATTTATATGAATTACTTCCTCTGAAGAGTTTTGGTCTTTAGTGTGAGCTATACTTTGTCATTGTAACATAGGCAACATAGTACCATAGTTAATACCAGGATGGGATTAAAGGGGTTGCCTTCCTGTACAGGTGGGGTGGGGACGAGGAGGGCAGCTCCTTTTCTTACCTTCCCTCAGTCTAGGGGACAGCTGAAAAGAATGGTCATGTTTTGGAAAACATAGGTGAATGTATTCCCCTTTATAAAGCATGATCACTTAGAGATGTCTAATATGCTAGGGCAGTGGTTCTCAACCTGGGGGTCCAGACCTTTTGTGGGTTAAATGATCCCTTTACAGGGATGGCATATCAGATATCTTACAGACCAGATATTTGCATTAGGATTCATAACAGTAACAAAATTACAGTTATGACATAGCAACCAGAGTAAGTTTATGGTTGGGGTCACCCCAGCGTGCCGAACTATGTTAAAGGGTTACAGCCTTAGGAAGGCTGAGTCACTGGTCTAGGGGGATGCAGATGTGGGCTAGTTCTGCTTTTGCCTGGACTGTCAGAACACATACAGAGCACGTGATAACACTTTAAAAGCATATATGGGTAAACTGAAGCAGACTTGGACCCATCTGAGGATCCTACATTCAAATTTACTGTATCTTCTGCATGTTATTGAACTTTGCAAAGAAATAATATACAAAATAGAAAGAATTTGCATGTGAACATAAAACCAAAGTAATTTAAATCCAGTTTGTGAGAAACTTGAATATTGACCAGGAGGTTAATATATTTATATTTAACATATACTAAGTATATATACTAAATATATACTAAACATAAAATACATTCTAAGTTGTTTTATATAAGATCACATATAAAAATAACATATATATTAGAATGGCAATATGGGATTCCTAATCATGCTTCCTTAGTGATGGGGCTGCTAATTTGTTAATTATTTAACTTGGCCTTTTGTCTGTTCGTCTTTGAGACGAACTCTGACTGTTCTGGGACTCACTGCAGACCAGGAAGACCTGAACACAAGGAATTCACCTATCTCCCCAGTGCAGGGATCGAGAGTACATGCTACTATGCCCGGGCCTCACTTTGAATTTTTCCCACATTGATAGAGACTATGTGCAGAGCCTGGCACATGAGGCAAGTGTTCTACCACTGAACTACACTCCCTGGGTTCTCTTCACTTCTTGATAATCACCATTTTACTTAGAACTCAGCAAAAAATGGTAAAAACTTAAAGCTATTCTTCTAGCCATATCATGTTATTTTTTAAAATAGTTCCTTTATTTTCTTTCCTGGTGAACATTTTGAAATTTGGGGACTGGTGCTTCTTTTTTTTTTTTTTCCTCTCTCAAAGGATATTACATTAATCTGGACTGATGAAGACATGCTCCCAACCTATAGCAAGTATTTCAACATACCAGTGGAATACTAACCATAGATTCAATAGGCACAGCTCCACCACACCCAATTTGGATACCACTGAACTGGTGCACAAGCAGGACACAAACGTTGCTAATACATATGAAGACATACCCCTGAGTCTGCTCCATGAAATAGCACTTGCCAAGGCCCCATGGGCTATCTCCCACCTCACCCCACACGTCCCCTCATACCTTGGATGCTCAATGTGTCAACTGACGCAGAAAATGCTTTGATGCTGTCAAGCAGGGATCTATTCCCAGAATCCTGTGGATAGGCAGAGAAGCTCGCTTCATGATTGCTACCTGCAAGACAGCAGTGGGGCTTGGACTGAGTCAGCAATCTTCATTGTGCCAAGATGCCATCCTTTTTGATGGCCAATATGGTGATGGTGGTAAGTGATCTCGGGGCTTTGGCCACCCAAAGGTCTAAGGGGATCAGTTCCTCCTTAATGATGAGGTAAAGTGATGACCAATTGCACTCCAGTAGAGCACACCAAAGGGAGAAACAAACGCCACTCACCACAGTTACTGCCCTCAAAAGCAGCCACTATGAACCATTTAGTTTGCTTCCCCTATATTACAAAATATCATCCCACACAATTTCATATTTACACATAATCTTGTGTCTTCTGTTTTTACTCACCAGTGTATCCATTTCTAAAGTGGATTCTAGGATAGACTTTTTGAATATTTATTTAGAAATTCTAAAATAGAAAAACCCTTTCTAAAATGGCCAACACATTATCATCTGTATTCTTTTCCTTAAGGAGAATTTAGGTAACAAAAACAATTGTGTGTGTGTGTGTGTGTATGTGTGTGTGTGTGTGTGTGTGTGTGTGTGTGTGTGTATGGAAAGTAAAAGCAAATAGATGCCCATTTGTCTGTCCAGTAATGTACTTACCCGATTTTAGTGAATATCTTTTCGTGGGTTCTTTCCTAAAATAACCAGTCTCCCTTCTTATGGTGAGACCAGAACGGAGTCTCATGCAGTAAACATGGCAGATTTCTTTGGTCTTCTGTTGGGATCCTAACAATAGGAAAAAAAGAGGTAGATTTATGTAGGTCATATCTTATAATATACACAGTGCCTCCAACAGAGGCTGCAACAGCACTACTTAATTAAAAATTAACTTCATTAATTTTACAGCTAGCCACAGATAGGATATGCAAAATGAAATAAAGTCTTTTCTCCTTACTGTGACCAATCTTTGACAAGAAGCAACTTAAAGGAGAAAGGGATTAGTTTTGCTTGTGTCTCAGGTTCTTTATGGAGGGAAGGTGTGTCTTTATCCGTATCCTCCTTAGTTAGTTCTGGACCCAGCCCAGGGGATGTCGCAGCTGCCCGTTTTCAGGGTGGGTCTAAGCTAATCCTTTCCAGAGAATGCTGTCATAGACACATACCTAAAGACATGCTTCACGTATCCTCTAAGCCATGAAGCAAATAAATTGTCTGCCTTTATGTTGCTTCTGCTGGGTATTTGGCCATAGAGATGTAAAATTAAATAATGCAATATGTTTAATATCAAAGCTACTCATTAGACTCTACCTCTATTAAAGAAAAGGGCCTTCTATTTAACCTCATTTCTCTTTCATAGCGTTCCAAACTTTGCACTTATAATTAAATAATTATATTTGTCTCGCTCTTTTTTATTTTCACTTGAGTATTTTTTTTCCTTTACAGATAGATAACCATTAAATTGACACTCCAAAGGTCCTTGACAGATATGCAGGGTGAAAGTAGATCCGTTTAAAGGTTTGTCAGTTAACCAGGGATGAGGTTTTGAAAATTTGATGGCAGGAGCTGTGAGGACTGCCAAAATAATAAAGAATAGTTTTAAATGCAAGGAAAATAAAAAGAGAGACAGAAACCCCTTCCCAGGTCTGTGAGGGGAGGACAAAAGATGATGGTTTACTAAGTTCACATTCATCCACAGTCCCTAACATGCAAGCAGTCACTGTCCTATGTTGTACCAATTAACAACAGTGATGGTGTAAAGTCTGTTTAAGAAAACAACAAGCTGTCTCTTGTTCTTTTCAGCTCTTGTATACATGAGAGTTTTTTTGGTAAGGTAGCCTGTCTTCATGTTGAAATAATAAATATCTGATAATAGATTTAGCAGTGATTAAAGAGAGAGCTCTTACTTCTTATTTTGCAAGGCGGGACCAGGGTTTTGCCTGTTGTGCTGCTGAACTTTGCTGGGGAAATCTTGGAGTTCGAATACTTCACTCTAAGTCTCATTTTTCAGGTTTCTGTGGGATTAAAATATAACATTAGTCCGACTATACGTACCTGAAGTCATCAGAAACAACCTTGGCTATCTCACCATGAAACTGATAGCCATACAGGGGGGAAAAAAAGAATAAAATTGAGCATAGTATTCTGACTCTACATTTAGGCTAGAATCTAGCCATAGGATCAAAAAAATAAAGTAATAAAAACACAGAGAAATCTGAGGCTGAGTAGTCTTATTGTTAATGCCATGTTTGTGTTGAAATCTCAGTACTGTTTTGTTGTAGTACATAGCAACAAAAAAAAAATAGCGATACTGATCTTGTATGATTTCTCACTGTACGGGGGAAAGAAATATAAATATGTAACTCAGAAGCCAAGCCAAATGCCCTGTGATGTTAAATTTGAGTCAGTATTAAACAAAGGCCAAGCAGTGTGTGTAGATATTTTATTTTCTAAATATTTTCTCCACTAGAAGGAACTTTGACTCCAGATACGGGGCCAGGAAAGTAATAATGACCGTAAAACACGTTATGCCAGAAAACATCCAGCTATTAAAAACTAAATGAGTTTGTGTCAAAAGCATACAGGAGCCACCGTGGAGGGTTTCCTCGGGTCAGATTTGGCACCAACTGAATGTTTAAAAAGAGTAATGACAGTGATCAAGAACGAGCATGGTTCCTCAAGAATAAATGAAGTAAGACTGCCGATTTCCTCTGTTCACTTCGAAGATCGGGGTAACAAAGAACAAACTATAGCCCAAGGAGACCGAGTGGGGGAATCACTGGGAATAAAGGGGAAAAGAAAAACCAAAACAACAAAAACAACAGGGCAGCTAAAATTCATGGGGAAACAAAAAGATAACATGAAGTAGGAAGCGGTCCAGAGCTCCAGCCCAGGTTCCAGGCATTGGTGGAGGATGGGGAGAGGGACTGGGAAGGGTTAGGAGGGAGGGAGCAACAATCACATGCTCATCTGGGTTTAGGTGGCCATAAGAATAGAATTGCGCTTCTAGCAGCGGGAGAAACCCATGGTTAACAGCACAGTTCTCACAAGCCAGGGCAGAAATTTGGTCTAAGGGCGAATTCCTGTTCACTGCTGCCTACAGTAAAGACGCCACACCGTCACTCTCCGGTAGCTTAAAAGTGTCGTGACCAGGAGCAACTCTGAAGATCAGAAAATACAGACAGATGCCAAATCAGGATGCCTGGGAACACAGCCATAGTGACTGCCTATGAGGCAATCCTGGAAGGGGAGGGTATGAACGAGCAAGTGAGAAGTTTCAGCTAAGGGGAGCCTGAGTGGAGGAAGACACAGTCAGTGATCAGTGCTCCCGCCCTCTGGTGGCAAGGACTACTCAGCTCCTGGGATTGAGGGTGACTGAGACCTCCACGCAGGTATCTGCAGATTACTTGTAAACCAAGGCAGGCTGATGGCTCTTCCATCCTGACATAACTAGGCTAGAGGTTTGCTCCCTTCACTCTGAGATGAACTAGGTGGACTTTGCCATAGTCGCAGACTCCAGAGAGCCCCAGTGAATGAGAACCTGCCCAGCCTAAGGAATGTAGACATCATTGGGGGAATGCCATGGCCCCATAAGTGCAAAGGAAGAAAGCATCTACACTTTGAGAGTCTCTTAGAGTAAACACAGCCCCGAGGCTGAGGATGGGTGCCCTCAACTGGCTTCTCTATTCAAGCTTGCTTAGTGGGAGCAAGCTCTAACCCACTGCCCTCCGCTCACAGACCCGGAAAGGTGCTATCGTCTCTCTTTTTATTTTCCTTTCATTAAAAACTATTACTTATTATTTTCATTAAAAAATTTTTTTATCCCTCTTCTGTCTAATTTTATCTACTTCTTTTATATTTGAGTTTTAAATCTCGTTATCTTCCCCACATTGTCTCAACCTTAACACATTGTCTATTTTCTCTTAAATTTTTTAAAAATCAAAATATAGTTACACCATACTCAAGCCAATAGAACCATCTAATTCTTGCTAGAGGCATCAAAAACATATCAGAAAAATATAACCTTATTTTTTTTTTAAACTGGGAAAGCTGGATATCCACGCGTAGAAGAATAAAAGCAGAACTTATCTCTTATCCTGTACCCCCTGCCCCCGCCAAATGAAACTCAAACTGTTATCTCTTCTTTCTCCCTCCATTACCATCCTATCTCTCTCTTTTGTTCAAAAGGATTAAAAATTACCTACTCTATAAAAGTTACAATTCTGCTTTTAAGGGAACCATTTATTCTGAGCCAGCGATGATGACTGATCATGGCTTAGTAGCGTTGATTCAAGTTTCCCTAACAATACATTCCTAAGTGGAAAGCAGTATATGAAGGCTTTCAGGCAAAGAACAAAGGCAATCATATGTCAATACATCCAACAACTGCATCAGTTAACAACTTCGAGGAGGTGCAGGGTTGGGGGTGAGGTGGTGGGGTAGGGGTGGGGTATGGGTGGGGTAGGGATAGGGTGGGGGTGGGATGGATTAGAACTTGGTATTTTGTTTCAAACATTCAGCCTTTCTTATACTCAAGGCAAATGGCCAGCTTCTTGAAATATTAATATTCTTGAAATAGTAATAATAAATTTCGGAAGATGTTAACTAACATAAGGCAGAGTTCCCTGAAGAAGTTGCAGCTGTGTTAAATAATCCCACGTACTCTTCTCGTTCACTGAGTAAAATATTGTCATTGTCTTGATCATTAGTCAATGATCAAGAGCCAAAATTTATCTCTGGCTGTCTTAGGCTTTTTGTGTAAACAGCCATTTCTTTTAATAATGACATCTGATCTGATGCCCTCAGAATGGGTTGTTCATGCTTAGCACAAAGCTAAGAAGCTGTAAGCATTCAAAACCTACAAGAGAGATCTCCTCCTTTTTTGTGCCATCTGTGTGTCGAACGTGTTATGACTAATGCAGTTATTGATTACATTGGTGTATGATAACCTTTATTCTTTGCCTGCAAACCTTCATGTAACAGCTTTCGCTTAGGAATGTATCATTTCGGCTAACTTGAATCCATACTACTAAGCCACAATGGTCAGTCATCATTGCTGGCTCAGAATAAATAATTCCCTTTAAAGCAGAGTTGTAACTTTTACAGAGTAGTTAGTTTTTAACCCTTCTGTGTGGGATAATAGGATTAGGTAACCATATAAAGGTCAGATTTTCAGTTGGGCAGGAAACAGTTTAAATAATAGCCTGCCTGTAGCAGGAGGAATTGAGGTCCCTTGCACTCTGCGAGCGAGCGCTGAGCTTCTGAGCTGCTTCAGAAACAGTGCTGATTTCTGTTTTCCTTTCACCACAGGGTGCATGTGTCCTAGAAACAATGCTTTTCTAGTCATTAAAATTGCCTTTTAAATAAATTCGTGTGTTGCAGTCGATAGCCTCTTTTCTTGGAGACTTAGAGTTCATGCATGTTCACATAATAACGATACCAGTAGCCCCTCACTGGGACACCCTGCCTGCCTTTGCTTTTCTCTATTTTCAGTAATTATTTGCTCTCATAACCTTCCCTTCTCTTTCGTCCTCCCTTGGACTAGCTTGAGCAAACTCATGTAGAAGAACTTTGCTCTAAAGGACTGCATGGTTGAACAGATAAGAATAGATAAGGAAGTAAGGAATGAGCATTAAGGACAGACTCACCGACCAAGAATGTCAGCATCTTTATCAGAATTGCAAAACTAAAAGTATAATCCAGAACTGGTTTCAAATCCCATTCTGATTAAACAAGCCACTTTCTCCAGTAACAAGTCTTTTCTCTCTTTATATCAGAATCATTTGAGAGCTGATAGATGCTATTTGGTTCCCCTCAGTAACAGAGCAAACGTTCCTGTAGATTGGCATGGCACTCACCTCGGTAGTGACAGGAAATAGCTGGTCTTGAATGCTGTACTTTCCTGCAGTGAGCCCCGGTCGGGTCGGTCGGGTCGAGAGCTACTGCAGTGGAGCTTCAGTTCTATTTATATGATAGCTCAGATTAAACAACTTTGGTGACAGAAGCCGATGAACGAAGTTATGCAAATGGAGGGATTTGAATGGAATGTGTGGGTGTGTAGCTGTTCCCTGGAGACAGATTCCCAACAGAACAGTCCTTTCAGAGATATACTTAATTACTGTCTTAAATGTAATCTTTAAAACAGATGCTCAGCGATGCCTTTTCTGGAATATAGGATACCTAAGATCAGATTGTCTTTTCTAGAGAAAGTTGTTTTTTTGTTTTTTTTTTTTTTCCAGGTAAACATTTTTCTGATTGTAAAAAGGATGTATGTGTGCCCTTAGAAGAAAATATGTAAATGTCTAGAAAGTATCTATGCTCTCAAGTTTTTTCTTTCCTCAATGGGGATATACCACACATGTATCTATTTCTAGTTGGAAAGTGGAATCCTACTGCAAATGCTTCGTGAGTCACCATTTTCCCTTCTCTAGAATTAACCCTGAATCCTGAGTGTTTTCTGCTTTCAACCTTATAAGTTTAAATAAACCAGTCCCTTCGTGCTTAACACTGGGCTCTTTCTAGGCTTTTCCTTTCTGTTCCCTTAACATTCGTATTCCAGCCAAAGGGGCGAGGGGGTGGTGCATGTGCGCAATTCTTAGAAAATGTCCAAGTTCATTAATTTATAATAGCGCCATTTACCTCTGGGTCAAGAGACACATGCACCTCGTGATTTAATAGTTATTTCCATGTGACTTCCAAAAGTCTATGTTGGTCAAGAGTCTGCATGAGTTTCACCACCCCTGCTCCCATTCTCCTCTCCCCACCCTGAGGTGGCAATAGCTTTTGTCACCTTTGACACACTTACCTTTCTAAAGAATAGAAATATTTTGTGGATACTACTCTTGAGTGTTAAGGTCTTGGGCTGAAAAAAAAAAAAAAAAAAAAAAAAGGAGAAAGTGAGCTGAGCACCAGCTTTCATAGCTTTCTGTTTGCTGGGTGAGGCTACCATGTGACCAGCTATATCAGAATTCCTGCTGCCCTGCATTCTCAACTGTGATGGGCTGTACCACTTGACCTGTGAGCTGGAATGGACCCTATCTCCCTATCTTTTTACATTGCTTCTACCAGGAATTTTATCACAATAATGAGATACAGTCTGTAAGTTAAGAAAGTAACCCTGTCAGCAATGTTTATTGAAACATTGTCCCTTGGTAGTATGTATTGGATATTTAAATGAAATTTCAATTTATAAATTTTGTGTGGAAATATCTAATTTCTAAGTATCATATGAAAATAGTCAGTACTTTCATTTTAAAATTGTAGGTTTTGTGTCTCACATTAAACTGGTCTTTTAAATTAAAATACTCCAGATAAAAAAAATATAGTGAGAAAAGAGCTGGGATCCCGTTTGTACAACATGTATAAGGTTGAATGTGGGCCATCCACACATTTCACAAAGCTCTTAAGTGTCAGCATGAGAAACATCATAGTTTCAAGTCTCAAACAAAAACAGAGTGAGCTGTAATCTTTTCCAAAGTACTAATGTGCATGGCAGCCTCTTTGGCCTTTAGGAAGTTATGTTAAATAAATACTGCATTGGAATTTTAGGTCAGGGATGACGTGGTCCATCGGCATGAGCCCATGGGACACCGCGTGAAGATTTTCTTTTCAGTTTGGTGTATTATCTACATCGGGTCAACTAGCAAGTCCTTTATGGAGACACCCCTGTCCTCTTAGGTGTCAGGCAATTCTCTTCGCTAACCAGAGCTGATGAGTTGCTATGCCATCAGAATGTTGGTTTGGCTACTGACTTTTCTTTCCTTAGTGAGACTCTGAAAACTTTGTGAAGCAGATCAACTTCCTGCAACCAATACTGTTAAAATGCAAAATTCTTAAGAAAAAAATTTTTTATTAAACATGCATACTCAACTTGGAAAAGTTGGATAATATCGAAAAGAGGAAATTCAACCTCTGACCCTAAAGAAAGTAATTAAATGGTTTGGAAATCATTACAAGGAAATCTAACTTCCCCGAGGTCTCTTGAGGTCATAGCAGTGATGTGTACAGAGGGCTGTCTAATGATGACGCCAATGAGTCAAACAGCTTGTTGCTAGGCTAGGTGCTGGGGAGGCAGTGGTGAACCAATCAAAAGCCTGCCTTCTGAAGCTTATTCCACATGGGCAGGCAGTTGTTGAGTAATATTCAGGCAAATACCATCTTCCTGAACACTGACGTCAGGACCTAGAACAGTGCTGGTGCTGAGGAAGGGCAGCCCGCACTTGATGTCAAAGGTCCTTCCACAAAGTGCAAGGAATTTGGGAGTGGGACAGAAATTGCCTTCTGGGCAAAGAACAGTCCAAGGTAAGGGTTTAATTCAAGATGGACATAATCTGCTTAAAGGACAGGGGGAGCCTGGTTGAACCCCAATAGGCTGTCAGGAACATAGTAGATGGGGTTAGAGATGGTAGAGAGCGGGAGGCATGTTTGGTTGGGCTCAAGAAGCCAAAGTAAGTAGCCTAGCCTCAAGTTAAAAGACAGAAGGAGCCAAAGAAAAGGTTTTAAGCAATATGGATGGGATTTGACTTTTGGTTTTCATTTCTCTTTCTTACCTCCCTCCTTCTCTCTGCTCCTTCCTTCCTTCCTTCCTTCCTTCCTTCCTTCCTTCCTTCCTTCCTTCCTTCCTTCCCTCTTTCTTTTCTTTCCTTCCTGCCTCCTTCTCTTCTAGATGGAAATTCACACATCCCAGACCTTGATACATGTCACTGAGTAGAGGACTTTTTAAAATGACATTTATTTGTTACTCACGTGCCATGAATACTCATAGGACAGCTTGCAGGGAATGCCTGCTCTCTCTTACTACACGGATCCAAGCATCACGCTTCCAAGACTTTATCAGGGAACACCTTTACCCACTGTACCTAACCTTACTGACTCAGTCTGGGTCTTCTCTCTTTGACTCCATCTCACAAGTGCTAGGAGCACAGGCTTCCATCGTGCCTAGAACCCAGGACTTTGCTCATGCTAAGCAAACACTCTACCAACTGAACTTTGTGTCCCAGTCTTTCCCCTTTTTATAAAACTATGGCTGCCATACAAGAAACATCTTAAGGCCAAGAAGAAGGGTGAGTGAGGAGTTATATATATATATATATATATATATATATATATATATATATATATATATACTGTACGTGCCTGTGTGCATTTATGCACACCATGCATCCATGTGAGTGTGTGCCTATACAGGCTAAAGAGGGTCTCAGATCCCTGGAACTGGATTTACCAGTGGTTGTGAGTTGCCGTATGTGGGTTCTGGCAGCTAAACCGAGGTCCTTCACAAGAATAGCATCCACTCTTAACTGCTGAACATCTGTAGCCCTTAGGACACTCCTGAGTGAGGACAGTGTCCATGAGGTGACTACAGCTGCACAGCTCTGGCCATCCATCTTATGTGAGCCAGGGGCCTTTTCACTGGCTATTTGGATATGATTAACTCCCTGTTAGCGGTGAGTAAACAGTAGCTCACCTCTTGCCAAAGGGATGGTCTGGCAAGGGCTACACTGATAATTGTTAAGTAAAGCCAGATCTGATAGCAAGCTCTTTCCCTGAAGGCACAGGGAACGTTGATAGAATGGGGTGATGTTGGATTCCAGGGCCTCAAGTTCCAATTTTGTCAAGCCTTTATGATCTAATATGGGAAGATTCATGAGTCTGCGATGGGATCTCAAAGACATATTGCTAGTTCATAGAAAGAGGCAGTACCCCCAAATTGTGTGCCCTAGTTTTATTTCTACAGCTGTGATAAAGTACTCCAACAAAAAGCAACTTGGGAAAAGGATGATTTTACTTAAGCTCATCATTTCAGGTTATATACCCCCGTGGGGGAAGTCAGGAGAGGAACTTTAAACAGCTATTCACATCTCATCGCAGTCAAGAGAAGGAAACAAATGCTTCCGTGCTGGCTTGTTTGTATTCAGCTCAGTTTCTCCATTCCTATACTGCTCAGGAGCCCCCCCCTCCCCATCAGGGAATTGTGCCACTCACAGGGTGCTAGATCCCTCCACATCCATTAGCCAACTAAGACCATCCCCCAAAGCCATCTGTACAGTGTATCCCGCTGCACACACCCCTTCTGTTAGGCTCTTTTCTCCAGCCATTGTAAGTTTTATCAAGTTGAAACCATCACATGGTCTTAGCTGATAGACCATGGCTAAGCTTTCTAAGACAGTGTGACTTCATCACAGGACAGTGCTGATGCACAGTGAGTGTCTTACACCGACCCTGTGGCCTTTTGGGTTTCACTTCCTGCCTGGCAGAAGCTGGAATAAAGGATGTACAGGAAGGGAAAGCTGTAGTGAAAGCTACCTCCTCAGAGCTGAGTTACTTTCTCTTTCCTTCCTCCCACTGCTCTGAAATCTCCCTCTCCCTGGGAAAGGAAGTGCTCCCTGGAGAAATCTGACAAATCAATGAGTCCAGACAGATCACCCTCGAGAAGAGGACGAAGACAGTGTTATTAATGGAAAGATTTCCTTTAAGCCTTTAAAGTGAGAGGCACTTAGTATTGTTTTTTAATTATTACATTAATTTACACACACACACACACACACACACACACACACACACACACACACACCTGTTTTTGACCAAGGAGACCAGAAGAGGGCATTAGATGTGAGCTCCCTTACATAGATCCTGGGAACCCAATTTGGGTCTTCTGGAAGCACACCACGTGCTTTTAAGCATAAGCCTTCTCTCCAGCCCCAGCTTTTATTATCTGTGACTCTCTGCTATGCTTTGCTGTTATTCTTTGGATATAGTGTCCTCTGCTCCCCATCAGCCTCTATCACTTCCCTCCACTCCCTGTACCTTTTATGACATAGGGCACAGGTGTCTGTCACTCATCAGTGCACACCTGCAGAGCTTGGCTCACCTGTTCTTGTCAGTGATGCCGGAAAATGTTTCATTTTAACCCTTGGAGCGTAATCCTAATGTTTATCTTCCTAACGTCCCACAGCTAAGGTGACTCCACTGCTTATCACTCCCAACTGTTTCTCTGTCCCTTTCATTGGCTTGCTAATTCATCGAGAATGAGGGCTGTGCTGGCTTCAACTTCGCTTTCCAGGCAACTGTAGATAGTAGGCATTTAGTACATATTCTATAGTTTGGATCAGTGCTTGCAAAATCTCCATGAACTAGGTAAGGTAAGCATCACCCACTGAAGATATGTGAGACACCACCGCTAACTTTGGCCTACAGAGTGATAATTTTATATCTCTTAGCCTAATGGGACTCGGACTTCTTGTTCTTGTTCTTCCTAAAGTAGAGTAGCTGACCTTCCGGCTGGCCCATACTCTCCAATCTTACTTAGGTTGACCATTCAATTTATTCAATTCAGGGCATCCTTTTATTTCTTGGCTTCCTCTCGAAAACCACTCTACTCTATATGTGTTTTGAATGTCCCTAATGTGTGCATTAAGTCTGGTGTGATTTTGAAAAAAGATAGACTGGCTTCCTGATCGTGGGATCTTAGGCTCAGGACCCCATACCGCATACCCCCACCCCCACTTCTTGGGCCTTGCACTGTTCTATCAGATTTCCTGTCTTAAAAGCGAGGCGAGCGTATGTGTCCTGCGTGGTGTTTCCTGTCTCCCAGAGTCCCCCTTGGGTACCTGCATCTGCACCTGCTCCTTGTTCACTCCTAGGATGCCATCCTGGTCCCCTCTGTCCTCCTTTAGCTCCCATGCACAGGCGAGCCCACAGTGGTGTTTGCTGCTTCGTTTTGTTTTTATGTATTCAGAACTGTTAGTGATAGAGGGAAGGTGTGTGTAACCGCATGAAGGGTGTGCTTAACACATAGACCTTTGGCTTTAGTTTAACTCTGAAGGGCGGAACAAATTTTTCTCCTACATTTAGAATAGGTTTTTTTGTTTTTTTTTTTGTTTGTTTTTTGAGACAGGGTTTCTCTGTATAGCCCTGGCTGTCCTGGAACTCACTTTGTAGACCAGGCTGGCCTCGAACTCAGAAATCCACCTGCCTCTGCCTCCCGAGTGCTGGGATTAAAGGCGTGCGCCACCACGCCCGGCCTAGAATAGGTTTTAAGTAAAACTTAGTAAATACATAAATGACTTTTATAGAAATTCAAAATAAATATGAAATATCAAATAGGAATAAAGTGTTTGTTTGTTTGTTTCATTTTCTCTTTTTTCTATCCCCAACCAGGAATACATTGTTAAAAATTACATTTCACATTTAATATATTATAAATATATTGATCGGTTACATATTAATATATTAATAATTGTAATAAAATATATTTAATATATTTAACACTTGAATAAGCACCATGTGACTAGTATGTACTGCATTAAGCGTTTTACATAGTTACATATATAATATATATATAATTCACACTTGATTAAGTATTGTGTGCCATACTTATAATTAACTTGGTCGTCACAACAATCTCGCCAGGGTGTTACTTTGTTCTGTCATACACAGATGAAGAAAATGGAGCACAGATACGTAAGTAATTTACCCGAGGTACACGATGTCTACAAGCTCAAGCAAACACTTTAAGGAAATGGGTGGAGAGATCTAATCCTGTTACATTCCATATCTATTGCTTCCCTCACAGCCCAGCAAACTTCCTCTCCATCCTGAGATTGCAATTCCCTAGGTAGCAAAGGTTTGCTCTGCTGAGAAAACACAACTGGGAGTTTGCAAATGTAGCATTGGATCAGTGTGATCTGGATCCCTGTGAGTGAGTCTTACTCAGGATTTCAGACACCCTGGGGTGTGATCTCTGGAGAGAGCAGGTTTTACAGTGTCCTAAAGAGAAATCTACCTGCTGTGGTCAGAGGGGGAACTCTCAAAACATTTCAAGTAAAAAAGTATTTTCTAAAAAAAAAAAAAAAAAAGTAACATTTTGTAAAACCCCATTGCATAAACAAAAGGCAAAATGGTTGGTTTATTAATAAATGCATGGTTTCTAGGTTTAAAATCATGTTTGGTTATTATAAATTCGGTCAGGCAAAAATTGTTTCCAGCATAAAGGCGGATTAGTTACCATGGAAACCTTCCTGATGAGAATGCCGACATTAAAACATTAAAAGGAATGATCAGGTCTAGGGGAGGGGCTCAGCTTTTGGAGAAGACCCAGGCCAGTTCCCAGCAGCCACGTGCTGGCCCACAACTTCCAGTAACTTCAGGTCCTGAGGACCGGACACTCTTCTGGCATCCAGAGGCACCAGGAACATATGTGGTAATATAGGTTGGTGGCGGGAGCCCACAGAGAAAAGAAGCAGAAGATCAAGCACAAAGACTTCATTCAGTGGAACAATCTGGAAAGGCACGTGAAACAACTGATTTTTAATCTGTTTATCAAACAAAGAAATAAAAACATATATGAATTTGAGACCTTGAAAACACAGTATGAAAATGAACATTGAGTGTATCAGCTAAGCAGCAGATTTGACACAGGTGAATCAATCCAGAACCAGGGAAGTGTGTAAAAGCCTTCGTTTCGATACAATCCACAGACACAAAGAGATGGAAACATGAAAGAGGTAGATAGTTTGGAGCACAGAAGGGGACAGTCTACTGTGTGTCTTAAGGAGCAGTACTGAAGATATACATGATGACTGAGAGCCTTAGAGAACTTTTTAAAGATGTCAGTTCTTGGCTGGGCAGTGGTGGCACACGCCTTTAATCACAGCACTTGGGAGGCAGAGGCAGGCGGATTTCTGAGTTCCAGGCCAGCTTGGTTTACAAAGTGAGTTCCAGGATAGCCAGGGCTACACAGAGAAACCCTGTCCAAAAAAAAAAAAAAAAAAAAAAAATTGTCAGGTCTCAGATCCAAAGATACCAAAGGATCTCAAGCAGGAGCGAAGGTGGAAGGAAGGACTCTGTGTCTTGATTTATTACTTGTGAAACTGATGAACCATTTAAATGGAGATTTTTAATGTCAGTTTCCAAAGACAGAGAAAAGCTATGGGTGAACAAAAACCCAAAGTTTAGCGTAGGCTTCTGGGTGGGTGATTATGGCTAACACTAGCCCCAGGATCTTAAAGCTAACACCAGATAGTCAAAGAAGTACCTTGGCATCCACGAAGCCCCCTTGAGACTGCAGCGATCATCCCAAACACCTTATTTTAATAATAAGGCATGTGACATAGTGAGCTGGAGTGGGCTGGACCCAGGACCAGGACGCGGGTGTTTCAGCTCACAGGGCAGTTGTTGTAGAGATCATGTTCATGTCCTCCTGGTGTTTCTTTAACACCGTTAAACAGTAGAGAAGAAAGGAAGTGTGAGGAAGATTACAGTGTAGCCCATGAGGGAGGGCTTTGTTTTAGTCGTTCTTGTTTCGTGTATGGGGTTGAATAACTGACTATGTAGGTAGCGAGTCTTTCTCTGGGAAGACCCTGCCCATCTGCTCGCTCTGCTGCATGGTGGGAGGGAACGGAGTCTTATTTGTTACCTTATAGTTTTGAAGAAGGTACGAGGGTAGAAGGGGCAGGTTGTAGACACGTGCTTAAAGCTGAGTCCCAGAACGTTTGATACTACACCGTGTGGAAGGCAGCAGAGGACAGGTAGGAGAAAGCACAGTATATACAAAGGCTTTGCTGAGAAATATACAAGGGAAGAGGTGCCAACCCATAGCATGGCTTTTGAATCAATCAGGTCACTCAACTGGGGTAGGGGAAATCCAGTTTTGTTTTACTTCTGCTCCCTTTAGAACCGCTGCGGCTTAAATGTGTCTGAAATACTTATGCTGAAGACCGACAAAGGAAGACAGTTTACAAGAAGGAATGGTCACATCACTTTGCTCATTCATGAGGAGAAAATATTATATTCATGCATGACAAATGATTTCTAGTTCCTGCCTAATTTACTGCAGTGATACTCGGCCAGGGTTGAGAAGGACTACAGCTGGCAGCGATTCGCTCAAAATAGATTGCTTAACCGAGGATGGAAACTCGCTGGCTAACTCGAGCCTGAGAAGAGTACCTAGATATCAAAGCTTTAGATGGTTTCCACAGTGTGCACAGATCCAGATTATAGCTAGAATAACTTTTCTGGCAAGGCCCTGAATTTCATCAGCTGGTTTGCTGTTTAATTTTTAAGGGAGGCACGAGATTTTTCCAGACTGCAGTATGTTGGATTTGGGGGTCGCGCCTCAAAGTCAAGTACACTCTCTTTAAATTACTACCCGCGTGAAGGAGCAGGCTTGTTTGAATTTCTCAGATACACAAAACACTAAAAGGAAGTTTGTTTCTTCCCAGATACCACAGGTTTATATTTAGAGCCAGTATGCCCAACTCCATTCTTGGTACACAACAGACCCTACACACTGTAGACTTCATATAAAGGTAACCTTAGAAAACACTGAGGAAGCTGGGCGTGGTGGCGCACGCCTTTAATCCCAGCACTCGGGAGGCAGAGGCGGGCGGATTTCTGAGTTCGAGGCCAGCCTGGTCTACAAAGTGAGTTCCAGGACAGCCAGGGCTAAACAGAGAAACCCTGTCTTGAAAAAACAAAAAGAAAAAAGAAAACACTGAGGACTATCAAGGGGGAGTTTCTGAAAGAGTGAAGCATGTGTTTGTAGAAATGAGGGAAGAAGGTTCTAGACTTTAACATTTAAGACTCAAAGAAGGAAGCTCAAAACAATAGATACAATAGCAAAATTGCAGTCATGGAGATGTACCAACACCATTTAATTATAAACACACACATGTGCGCGCGCGCGCACACACACACACACACACACACACATACACACAAATGCATGCATGCTAGTTTCTATGTTTTCAAGCCAGGCAGGTTAGTTCACACCTATAACTTCATTACTCAGGAGGCTGAGGCAAGAGGACTGCCACAGGTTCAAGGCTGGCCTGGGCTACATAGTGGGTTCTAGGTCTGTACGGGTCACAGAGTGAGACGTTATCTCAAAATAAAGGAAATCTATATGTTATTCTGATGTAAATGTGCGTGTCTGTTTCACAGAGAAGAGGTCAACTACTGTTTAGTAAAGTGCTTGCACGTTAACTAAGAAAATTAGTAGGGTATATTATAATTAATTTGTAATGGCTCAACAATAGCCTAACTAAATTTCCTTAATGCAACTACCTTCAAAGTCTAAAAATTCATTGTTCTTTGTGCCGCACCCCCAACCACTGTGGGATTAAAACAACAAACAGACAAACAAACAAAAACTGCTACAGCAGAGCATTTGAGCAAGGGATATGACAGAATCACACTATGTAGCCCACCTGTCTCAACCTCCCAAGTGCTGGGATTAAAACCCCATGAGGGCCTACCCAGCAGCAGAATGTTTTAAATGTACTTCGGATCCACTGTTTTTCCGCTCTGAGACACAAGTGCGATGTGAGGACTTGCTCGCTTTACTGTTTTCTCCCCGTATTAACTAGCGTTGCTTTGTAACTAGGACATGGCTGAGCAGTGCCTCTGTTCCCAAAAGCTAATTATAGGGAAGACTATTTTCCTAAAGTGTGTTTAATGCAAGTCTGGAGAGGGGGGTTGGGTGGGAAAGACCCAAATGAATGACATTTCCTCAGACTGGCAGAACGAGTTTCTAGACAAGGTGTCAGGATGTCTACGATGGGAGAGAGAGAAAAAATTCCAGAAGCACTGACAAGTATGGGGTGGATCTGGAAATTTCGTGCATGACTGGTTGAAGTGTAGATTTCTATGACCTCTGTGGAAAACAATGTGGCATTTCCCATCAAAGCTCAACAAATGACATCTTTGTCCCACAAGTTTGCCTGGAAGGTATGGGACTCAATACCAAGGCACAAAAGTGTTTAGCAGAAGGCACTAAGGACAGCTCAGAGCCCGTCATACACTCCAAGCAGGGAATAGCACATATGTCCATGCAAGCTGTAATAGATAAGTAGAGGTACGTATTTAGGGGAGTTCTAATCAGCTATGTGAAATAAAAAGCTTCTGCTACCCCGACAAGCAGCAAAGCTGTATGCTAGAGACATAATCCTGAGAGAAAGGCAGAAGGCGGGTCACAGATTCTGGATCAGTCAAAACTCCACGTGTAACACAGTCACACATTGCTTGCCAATGGGGACCCATGCTGAGAAATACATAATTGTGCCACCCTTACAGGGTGTGGCTACGCAAAGCAAGGTGGCCCCTGTGTGATGTTGGCACTATAATCTCATGGGACTACTGATCTTCTCTGACATTGCCGAAGCATCGTTATACACAGAGGACCTTAGGAATCATGTTACCTTTGAGATGGATTACTAGAGGGGTGAATTCGATGTTTCTTGGGTCCAGTGGTCTTCTGACTTGTTTGTATAATTAAATAGGTATGTGTAGTTCATGACAGTTCATTAAACTATACAGTTTGTTCAATTTTGTGCCATATTCAGTATATTTGTTACAAATCAATAACATACCAGCTTTTGTTGTTGTTGTTGCTGCTGCTACTGCGAGAATCAGTGGATTCTAATCAGGGATACATGGATTCTACACTCACAGTTTTCTTGGTTAGCAATAATAATAAAAAAATAAGATAATTCTTAAGAATTGTTATTTAGTTAATAAGGATTAAGAAACCTAAGAATAAATTTTAAATTAAGGGGACTATCAGTTAAGGGATGGGAAAGCCAAATTCCTATTTCCTGTTAGAAAGTGGATGAGATTCCGATTAAACACAAAGTTGCCAGTCCTTAAAGAACCACAAGCTAGCCATGTTAAAGAGGGTGGCTGAAGTGTCTATTAGGCGAAGACAGAGTCCTGGAAGCAACTTTCAACGACGTCAGCCCTCTTTCTCAAGTATGGATGTAAAGTCTTTTAAAAAGCTGGAAATGGGGCTCCGAGGGGGAGAGTCCCATTATGCAAACTGATGAGGACCTGAGCCTGAATCCCAGCAGCCACATAAAACATCAGGTGAGGCAACTTTATCGCCATGGGAAACAGAGTCAGGAGACTCCCTTGGGCTTGTTGACTGCCAGCCTGACTCTAGGTTGAATGACTTAGCTCCTGTCAGGGGATTAGTCAGGGAGTGGTGGAGCTTGATACCCCTGGGCCCCATGTGCATGTACCCCACACACAGGGGAACATATAACACACACACACACACACACACACACACACACACACACACGGTAGGGGGTATCACTTTGTTCTCATGAGACAGTAAAACACCACATTGGCATATTTACCCCCAAAAAGTGTATCTGTGTTTATATAAAAATGATTATGGATATCACAGGTATATAAATCAAGCATCAGTAATTATAGATGAACAGATAATGACAAAATGAGTTCTCAAGACCTTGAGCTAGAAAAAGTGGTGTCTATAGTCCCAGCACTGAGTCAGAAGGATTGTGAGTCCAAGGGCAGCCTAGGTTTTATAGCAACAACCTTCCCTCTCAGCCAAAAAAGACTTTGAAAATCAACTTTTATATACCCATAAAAGAAAAAAGGGAGGATAAATACAAAACTTACTTCCTCTGGGGGTGAGGAGAGGCTTTTTTTGTTGTTGTTGTTTTGTTTTGTTTTGTTTTTTGAGACAAGGTTTCTCTGTGTAACCCTGGCTGTCCTGGAACAGAGTGATCTGTAGACCAGGCTGGCCTCAAACTCAGAAATCCGCCTGCCTCTGTCTCCCAAGTGCTGGGATTAAAGGCGTGCGCCACCACTGCCTGGTTGGGGAGAGGCTATTTTTAAATAATTGCACAGAAGGATTTTTTTTTAAAGTATTAGAAACATTTTATTAAAAATGCTCCTCCTCCTCCTCCTCCTCCTCCTCCTCCTCCTCCTCCTTCCTATTGTCTGTCTATGCCATGGTGTACTTTTGAAGGTCAGAGGACAGTTTGGGGAGTCAGCTCTTCTCACCTTGTTTCTGAGGCAGGGTCTTTCTTGTTTCTACTGCTGTGCTGTATAAGCAAACCTGTGGCTGGCTCTCCTGTCTCTGCCTCCCATCTTGCCCAAGGACTGCTAGGAATACAGATTGTAACCACCACATCCAACCCTTTATGTGGGTTCCAGCGGTTGAGATAGGTTGTCACGAGTGTGGGAGGAACTTTTGCCCATGGGCTCATCACACAGGCCCCAGTATCCTTTTAAATGTTGAGTGGCATTTTACCATTTTAAAAAAATTTCAGCATTTACATTTACATATATATGTATATATTCATACACACATACACACACATATATACATATATATACATATATATGTGTGTATATATATTCATCTCAATGCATCCAATGTTTTAAAATTTAAAAACATCAGTTGATCCTTTAGTTCATACACTAAGCTATTAAACAGACCCCTATCTCCTCTAGGAGCTAAGTTACTCCCAAGTTAAAAGGAAACCTGTAAATAAAACCAACATTAAGGGCAGGACATGTGGCTTAGTGGTTCAGAGCACTGGTTGCTCTTGCAGAGGACCTGGGTTTGACTCACAGCAGCTACATGGCATGTCACAACCATCTTGGACTCTAGTTCCAAGGGACTGGTGCCCTCTTCAGGCCTCCACTGGCAGAAGGCATACACACAGCATACATATACACAGGCAGGCAGACACTCAGAGCTCAAACTAAATATATCTTTAAATCCAGCCAGGTGTTGGTGGTGCACACCTTTAATCCCAGTACTTAGGAGGCAGAGGCAGGCGGATCTCTGTGAGTCTGAGGCCAGTCTGGTCTACAGAGCTAGTTATAGAACAGCCAAGGCTACACAAATAAACCCTGTCTTGAAAAACCAAAATAATAATGACATAATAATGATGCTAATAATAATAATAATAAATAAGAGCACAACATTAGCACTTTAAAAATTAAGCAGATCAAGTTTTCATCTGTGGCAATTTGACTCAAAAGAATACCTAACTCAAGTGACTTAGCCAAAACAATACTAAAACTGTAAGTCCATAGTGGCATTCATAGGACAAAGCAACTACAAAATATTTTCCAATTAAAATACTACTTCATCCATAATCAGCCACCAAACGCAGACACTATTGCATATGCCAGCAAGATTTTGCTGACATGACCCTGATATAGCTGTCTCTTGTGAGGCTATGCCAGTGCCTGGCAAAAACAGAAGTAGATGCTCACAGTCATCTATTGGATGGAACACAGGGCCCCCAATGGGGGAGCAAGAGAAAGTACCCAAGGAGCTGAAGGGGTCTGTAACCCTATAGGCGGAACAACAATATGAACTAACCAGCACCCCCAGAGCTCGTGTCTCTAGCTGCATATGTGGCAGAAGATGGCCTAATCGGCCATCATTGGGAGGAGAGGCTCTTGGTCTTTCAAAGATTATATGTCCCAGTACAGGGGAATGCCAGGGCCAGGAAGTGGGAGTGGGTGGGTTGGAGAGCAGGGCATGGGGAGGGTATAGGGGACTTTTGGCATAGCATTTGAAATGTAAATGAAGCAAATATCTAATAAAAAACTGTTTAAAAAATAAAAAACTACTACTTCATATCATCTTTGTTAGAAAGTTAATTTAAGTATATCCATCTGGCACAGGAAAGCTCTCCCTTGTACAAAAACTGCCGTCACTCCTAGTGCAGCTTTTATGGGGTTTTCTCAAGTGTTTGTGATGTCCACTTTGGAGAGTGACAAAAACACTCAGGCTGTAGAGCAGGAAATTAAAGCTCCATGTTTCACAATGGCACCTTCCCAAGCCAGCTGGCAGGCGCACCCAAGGCCAAAACAAGAGTCCCTCCCAAGGCCTGTGCTCAGCCGTAAGGCCGGTGGGTCTTCCTTCCACTCATCCTACCTTGTGAGCATCTCCAGCTGCACCCCCCACTTCCTGTTTTTATCGTTGTTTTTTTTTTTTGTTTTTTTTTTTTTTTTTTTTTTTTTTTGTGATTGGGTTCTGGTAGTCTCAGTTTGGGTTACCAGAAATTGGG
>NC_034590.1:141501752-141525821 GCF_900095145.1 Mus pahari | reverse complement strand
TGCTCAGCCGTAAGGCCGGTGGGTCTTCCTTCCACTCATCATTCCTTGTGAGCATCTCCGTCTGCACTCCCCACTGGCTGTTTTTATCGTTGTTTTTTTTTTTTTTTTTTTTTTTTTTTGTTTTTTTTTTTTTTGGCGTAGGATTCCTGGTAGTCTCAGTTTGGGTTACCAGAAATTGGGCTGAAGTAAAAACATTAAGTTACAAAGACTGTTGAAGACTGGACTTCTCAGAGGTAAGACTAATAACAGCATCATGCACTGAGTAATATTATCTGATGATGATGAGAAGTTTGAAAGTTCAGGATGCAGGACAGGGGCTTTCCATGCAGAGATAATGAGAGTCCCAAGCCGTGGAGTTGAGCGAACCAAGCATCCATCCGCATCTTGGCTAGTTCATTCCGCTGTCTAATGATTATGTATTACATGTGAACAGAAGTACTATTCAGAGGGCTGAAGATTCACCAACATTGTGGGACAGACTTAATATGTGGCAGCAGCCATTGGCCGAATCCCTGTCTCGGCTCTTTAAATGGGGCTGATAGCAGGCTGAGTCTTCCTTACAGAGTAACTGTGAGAACCAGGTTCCACTCGAAACTAGTGAATGGAAAGGACTGGTAGGTCCCCCTCTTCTCAAAGATCACGTCAAAGAGATCCCCCCTGTCGTTATCAGAATACCAATAGCTTTAATGCTTCTGTCTCTGAGTCTGCTCTCATGGGTCTGATACCAAGGAGGCGTCTTCCACTTGATATAATGAAGGAGATAATAGTCAAATGTCCAGATCACAAGCTTGATGTCACATCCTAAGTGTGACACTCTCTTAAGCTGTTTGTATTCCTTGCAGTTAAGAGCACCCAGTTTAACTTGCAGAAATCAGGGAACCTGCAGGGGTCTGACCTAGGTCCTCGGCATGTATGACCTAGGTCCTCTGCATGTATGACCTAGGTCCTCGGCATGTATGACCTAGGTCCTCTGCATGTATGTTATGGCTGAGTTGCTTGGCCACGTCCCTGTGGAAATCCTCACAGTGGGAACAGGGACTGTCCCTGACTCTTTTGCCTACCTGTGGGACCCCTTTCCTCCTACTGGACTGCCTTGTCCAGCCTTGATGTGATGGTATGCGCCGGATCTTATAGCTTTTTATGCAGTGCTTGATTGATGTCCCTGGGAAGCCCACTCTTCTCTGAGGGGATGAGAAGATGGAATGGATCTGGAGGAAAGGATAGGTAGAGATGGGGGAAAGACTGGGAGGAAGGGATGGGGAACTGTGGTTGGGATGTAATATATGAGAAGAGAATACAAAAAAATTAAAAACACCCAGTTAATCATATTAAATGTCTACTACATAATGACAGTTACGTTTGTATTCACAAAGCATGCTCTTAGGTCAGTGAAGAAAAAATATGTGCCTTCATCAAAGTGGATTTGCTTTTGTTTTGAGGCAGACAGGCTCTCATGGAGTCCTGACTGACCTGGAACTTGCTTTCTATATAGACCTGGGAAGAGCACCCAGAGATCTGCCTGCCTCTGTCTCTCCAGTGCTTTGATGGTAGTCATGCACCACCATGACTGGCTACAAAACATTTTTTGAACATGGTTGGTGCATAGAAGATAACAGAGGATACAACCCAGTGAGGAGAAACCTGAAGTAACACATTCAGAGCCGAGGAAGTTCCTGTTTGGTTGTGATAAGCTCCAAGAGAGAAAAAGCAGTTAAAAGCTTATTTTCCCATAGTGGGAAAGGAAAACAAAACAAAACAAAACAACCAAAACCCTGTGTGGTTGTCAAACCTGCCTGTAATACTAGCATTTGAGAGGCCGAGGCTGGAGGATTGTCATGAGTTCAAGGCTAGCCTGAGGGGTTCCAGGCTAGCCTGGGTTACAGCATTCTGCCTTGTCTCAAACACCCAAAACTTGCTTTAAATGGGGAAAGAGGTAGGGAGCTGACAAGAGAGCTCAGCTGGTTAAAGCACTTCCTGTGCAAATCCAAGGATCCCAGTTCAATCCCCAGAGCCCACATAAAGGTGGAAGGCAAGCAAAGACTCTACAGAGCTGTCCTGTGACCTATGCGCCAACCCACCGATGCACAGGCACAGGCACACGCAGGTGCACATGAATGCGTGCACACAGATAAGTGAGCTAAGGAAAAATATAACCTGACTAAATATAATTTCTTAAATATCTCTGTCATTCACAAGCCAGCAAGCTAACAGTGGCTGAGTTGAGCAGAATAGCCTCACACAACAGCGAAGTTCAGTTAAACTCCTCCCCAAAACGTCAAGTCTCTATTAGGATTCCATGGGGATTAATGAGCAGAACATTCTTCTGATGAAAAAAAGATTTTTTTTTTTTATTGCATTCTCAGATGGACTCAAACTGCTAAGGAAATGTTTTAAAAAAATTCATTTGGTTTATGAGGTGTGTTCAAAGTGGAAGGGAATTAGACATAACCAGTCAAGCACCTAGCCAAGTTTGTGGGTGGATCCTTCTTGTTCATAGCAACAACAATCATGAAAGGAAGAGAAGAGGCAGTAGCTGGTGGGAATCTCTCACTGAGATAACTGTGGGTTCAGCCCTGGCCAAAGAGGAGGAGGACTATAGTGTTTTCTCACTAATATTTTACATTGGAAAATGACGGGAAGTTTGAATCAAAAGTGCTTCTTCTCAGGGAGGCAGAAAGACATTAATGACATTGGGTTAGGAGCTTGCTTGCTTCTTTATTTTCTGTTGTTTCTTAATGAAACTTAGCCTTGGATTTTAATCCCTGCCCTGAAATGTATCACCTTTACCACTTATCATGATAGGAACAACCTTTCCAAACCGCACTGTCTTGGTCTCACAAAGGGAGACAGTAACATTTGTGTCACAGGGGTGGTGAAAACAGGATCACTGGAAATGAACATCTCGTCAGAGATGGAATTTTACTGTAACCTCCGACAGTCAGTCACAGACCTTCTTTAGAGTAGGTATTTTTTTTTTTTACTTATTTTATTAGATATTTTCTTCATTTACATTTCAAAGGCTATCCCGAATGTCCTCTATACCCTTCCCCCACCCTGCTCCCCCCGCTCACTCACTCCCACTTCTTGGCCCTAGCATTCTCCTGTATGGGTCATATAAAGTTTGCAAGACCCAGGGGCATCTCTTCCCANCGATGACTAACTAGGCCATCTTCTGCTACATATGCAGCTAGAGACACAAGCTCAGGGGGTACTGGTTAGTTCATATTGTTGTTCCACCTACAGGGTTGCAGCCCCCTTCAGCTCTTTGGGTAATTTCTCTAGTTCCTCCATTGGGGTCTCTGTGTTCTAGCCTATAGATGACTGTGGGCATCCACTTCTATATTTGCCAGGCATTGGCATAGCCTCACAGAGATAGCTATATCAGTGTCCTTTCAGCAAGTTCTTGCTGGCATATGCAATAGTGTCTGCGTTTGGTGGCTGATGATGGGATGGACCCCCGGGTGGGGCAGTCTCTGGATGGTCCATCCTATAGTCTTAGTCGAGTAGGGTTTTTAATGACGTTTGTTTTTTTTGATAGTTTGGTGTCACATTTCATACAAGAGGGGGCAAAAATCAGGCTCAGGAATGTTGGGTAAGATACAGATTCGCATAGCTGATAAATAATAGCTAGATAATGGATTTGAAGCTGCCACTAAAACCTGTGGTTTTTTTTTTTTTTTTCCTATTGCACTAAATCATGTGTTTCCCCTAAAAGAAAAGAAAAGAAAAGAAAAAAAAAAACCCTCAGGGGTATAACCTACCGATGGCAAAAGCAGTATTGTCAGGAGTCGGCAGCAAGGGAAAAGTTCCCCAAACTCCCCATGTCCCTTGGTCTCCTCTCATCCTGAGGTCTGCCTGCCCTGTAAGGATTGTTCCCTTAGAAGTGCCTGTTGCAGCCAGGAGAGACAGTTCAGTGGTAGCGTGTTTATCTAGTGGTGTGTCCAAAGCCTTGGGTTTGAGTCACTGCATTATAAAACAACAACAACAACAACAACAACAACAACAACAAATTCCTTTTGCACCCAGACATCGACACCGGAGAAATGGTAAGGAAACACCAAGATGAGAGATCCTACCACGACCCTGAAACTTTTGACCCGACCATCATTTTTCATTGCTCCACAGAATAATGGTTCCTTTCTACCATTTGAGGAGTTCATATCTGATCTCGCAGTATCTAACTGTCCCTTCTGTAAATTGAGGCTCAAAGGGGGAAGTCTGTCCCTCAACCTTGTACGCACAATGTTTGCAAAAGTGTCAACTGTTACAATGCATTGATTTTTGCAAAGTCAGACTCATGTTGTAAAACACAAGATAAAAAAACACATTATCAGACTTCCTTAGCATAAATGTTCCCAGGCACATATTTATTCTCTCCCAGCACTGTGTTTTTGTGGTGTTTCCTTCCAATGATTTAATTTATGGATGGAGCATTAACAATACTCCCGTTCCCTGAAGCTGCTCACAAAGCTCTTTTCCCTTGTCTCTTGGCAGACCCCAGAGTAGCCGTCCTAATCTGTCAACTTTTTATTTACTCTCAACCCTATCTCGACCCCTACATGAACGTTAAAGCTCACCATGGAATTATTTTCTCTGTAAATGTGAAGTACACACTGTTAACGGTGATCCAAAGAAATAGCATCTAGGTGCCAGAGGAAGTCAGAAGTTACGGCTGCTCACAGTTGCAGGGGAGATCCCAGAACCTCTCAGAGAAGAACGGAGAAAATGTGAAACTTGAGCCAGGCGGGCGTGCTTAACTGTTTAAAGAAACTCTTCCTGTGTGACAAGGCTCAGGGGCCCCTAACTCTGAGAAATCAGAGGATGCTGAGATGTTTGGAACACAGAGCTGTGTGTCATCCAGGAGGAAATCGGAAAAGGAATATCAAGGATTTGAAAGACAAAAGTGAAAAACAGTTTTCCAGGATGCTGGACCCAGTGGTGGACCACGGTAGCAAGCAAAGAGGAAGTAGACACAGGTGGAAAGCAGATTGAGAAGACAGACAGCCACATGCAGTCTCTGGCTCCTGCGTGACCACAGTATAGGGTATTTCATGCTGTGTTCTTTACTAAAATATCTGAAGCACATGCATGCAGTTAGAGTAGTGGGGTCTCAATCAGTGGATGGAGACCCCTTTGGGAGTCACAGGGATTCATATGAGATATCCTGCATATCAGATGTTTACATTACCACTCATAACAGTAGCAAAAATTGGGGTTATGAAGTAGCAATGGAATAATTTTATGCCCGAGGGTCACCAGAGTATGAAGGACTATTGAAGAGTCACAGCATTAGAAATGTTGAGAACCACTGACGTACAGAGGAGTGGAAAGTATGAGGAAGAAAAATTGCCAGGAGCATAAAGGACCAGCAGCTTTCAGAAGAAAGTTTCTTGAGCGAATAGAATCACAATTGATGAGTTTTAAAATTGTTTTACTCATTTAGAAAGTTGATTCCTTATTTTTTCCACAAATGCTCTGTTCTCAGTTTTTCTGTGTCCCTCCTTTTACTGACAGCCACTTGCAGAGAGTTGCTAAGCATTAAAGGAGGAAGTCACATTACCATCTTGCTTTGTAAAGTTTCACGGCGGTGGGGATTTAAAGGCTAACACTGTCTACATCACACGATTTATTAATAATTTTAAACATCACCCAGAGGAAAGCATGATGAGTTAGTAGCAATGACAGCAAACCAGCCTAGTGATTTATTTCTCAGAAATAAGAAGGGAGGGGTGCTCCACAGGTCCTAAGATTTTGTTCTTTGCAAATCCCACTAGATATTTCCCTCGGTTTGGGTCTCAGTCTTACCTTGGTGATTCTGCCGTGATTTCTCCCTTCTGCAGCTGCAGTTCCTCTTCCGAGCAGAGCTCCTCGGGCTTTTTGTTCCCCAGTACTTGGCAGAGAACCAGTCTTGGGAGAGAGCTGTGGAAGGCAGGATTGGGGCCAACTTTTCTCACTTCATTGCAATAAGCTAATAACATTCCTGTCAACATTACTGTTATCGTTCTATAAACATCTAAGACTCACTGATTTCTGCCTCCCCTCTACCTTTCCTTTATATCTTGATTTTCTATGTGTGTTGGGGGTGCATGGTGGTGAGGGACTTAATTCATGATCTTCTTGCCTTAGCCTCCAGGGCTGGAGCTGCCACCTGTTGACACCTGACAGGGCTGGTCAGCACACCTGTTCCCCTCGTCTGTCTTGGTTATAAATTTTAACTTCCAAATGATGGATTTTTTTTTGCCCCCTCTTCTTCCAGACTCATAGCAGAATTAGCTCACATACAGCCCTCCCCCATCTTCATGTCCCAGCTCCTCTGCCCCTCACCTTCACAATTGGGCTTATGGTAAGTTAAACACCCAAGTTAGACCTTCAGCATTCCTTCATGGACAGTCTTCTGGTTTTCTACTTCTCTTTCACCCCTGGCTTATTTTGCAACCTTCAAGAAGATGTCACTTTTTTTTCCTTTCAAATCCCTTTATAATAAAATCATTCCCTATGGCACATCAGAAATAGGCAGCTGATCTACAGATAGAAGCTCTCGGAGCTCCAGGTACCTCAACATAGCTGACCTGCCTCCCTACTCTCACCACAGAGAAATTAACCTACTAGATGATGATGATGATGATGATGATGATGATGATGATGATGATAAAGGAAAGGAAACACTAGTGGTTTGAAGACTCCACATGAGGAAATAAGAAACAAAAATCCTTTAGGATAACTAGACTAAGGTGATTACTTCATATGATGCAAAGTCACCATCAGGTCAATAAATATCTGTGGTTCCCACATAGACCAAACAAGGTAGCTTGAAGAAAAAAAAAACAATAAAGACATGCTTCTAGGGATAAGTAGTGTTTGCCTTCTTGCATAGAAACTTCACTGCAAGGAGACTGATGTAGACTTGAAGCAGAGCCAACCTCCTTGCCCTTCCCAAAGGACCAGTGCCCCTTCCCCTTAGTCACTAAGCAGCACCAGAAACAGATCCCCGGAGACAGGTAGCCACACCCTGAGATGGCAGCTTGCCAGTCTGGATGGACTCGGAGGAATGTGCACCATATGGTGACAAGTGGAGGGCAGTATATCTTAAGAGTGGAGCATCTTATATCGCATCTCCTCACAGAGAGAACAGAGGAGGGAGAAGCTAAGAGACAGATTGAGGACATTCACAGAGTGCCTACCCTCCTCACATGGTAGGAAGAGTAAGTTACATGTCCCATAATCAATTTTAAAATTAAAATGTCAGTGCGCTTGCCACAATCCTTTTTTTAGTAGTATGGATTATTTTTTATTAGATATTTTCTTTATTTATATTTTAAATGTTATCCTCTTTCCTAGTTTCCCCTCCGAAAATCCCCTATCCCCTTCCGCCTCCTCCTGCTCCCCAATCCACCCACTCCCATTCCTGGCCCTGGCATTCCCCTATATTGGGACATAGAACCTTCATAGGACCTAGGTCCTCTCCTCCCATTGATGACCCTGACTAGGCTATCCTCTGCTACATATGCAGCTAGAGCCACAAGTCCCTCCGTGTGTTTTCTTTGGTTGGTGGTTTAGTCCCAAGGAGCTCTGGGGGTACTGGTTAGTTCATATTGATGTTCCTCCTATGGGGCTGCAAACCCCTTAAGCTCCTTAGTCCTTTCTCTAGCTCCTTCATTGGGGACCCTGTGCTCCTTCCAACGGATGACTGTGGCTTGCTACAATCCTCAAGCAAATGATTAGTGAAATCTTCTCCAGTTTGCTCACTAATGAACAGTGGAAATGATATAGAGAGAATAGAAGCGGTTCCTGGGCAGGGTTCTCTCAGTAACCGTTATTCACCAGGCAGGCTTCAGCCTACTGAATCATGCGCTAGTGAGTAGGAAAAAACCCCTGACCGCCAGACAGCTACCCATCTGGGGAAGTCACCAAGCTCTAACGCCTGATATCATTCCCAACCTCTTTGCTCATTCACTCTGTGCTGTGGCGAAGAACATAACTAGGAAAGGAAGTGTTGTCTGCCAAGTGAATGGGGCAAAGGCCACTGATGAGTCCAGCGTTTGCCTTGTGGGAGTCACGGACATGGCTCTCTGTACCTCTCTTAGTTCACCATGTTAGTGTCCACAAAGATAACCCATAAGGCACAATGATTCTGGTTTTTTGTTTGTTTGTTTGTTTGTTTTAGTTTTTTGAGACAAGGTTTCTCTGTGTAGCCCTGGCTGTCCTGGAACTCACTTTGCAGACCAGGCTGACCTCGAACTCAGAAATCCACCTGCCTCTGCCTCCCGAGTGCTGGGATTAAAGGCGTGCACCCGGCGCCACAATGATTCTGAAATAGGAGCTATTAGTGGCAGCAGGAGACTAGTGTGGTGCTGCTGTCTATAGCCTGCAGAGGTCCCCACTTAGAGGACCCCACCCCACCTGTGGCTGGGGTCTTGATATACATGGTAGAAAAGAAGTTCAGGTTGAATAATTATAAAGCAGAGTTGGAGTTATTAAGGATATAAGCAGGGACATTGAGAAAGACAGATGTGACTTAACAATACCCATGTGTATGATTTTATTGTCTTTTAAAGTTAAATTGCTTAAAGCAGAAGTTCTCAACCTTCTTTTTGCTGCCACCCTTAAAAGACAGTTGCTTGTGTCATGGTGACTCCCAACCATAAAATCATCTTTGTTGCTACTTCATAAATGCAATTTTGCTACTGTTGTGAATTGTAATGTAAATACCTGTGTTTTCCAGTGGTCCTAGGTAACCCCTGTGAAAGGGCTGTTCAACCCCTATGGGGTGGAGAGCCACAGGATGAGAACCATGGGCTTGAAGAGTTTATTTTTTCATCAAAGTTGAGAGATGAAGCAAAGGTTAAAACGTAAGTAAAAATCTAATGTTATAAAATTAACTTTAAAACGTAGGGGGCCAGTTGACTTAATTTCTCTGTGCATATAGAATTTCCTTTTCTAAATGAAATTCTGAGATGGTTTATTAAGTGTACTATTCAGGTCTATGGACACTGATTATATTCAACTCAAAGGTCATATGCACTTTGGCTCTGAGTGAACATGGTTTGCTGCGATTTAGTACTCTTTTCTGAGATGAATCTCCCAGATAAAAAAGAGCATTTCTCTGTAAGCAGTCTTCATAACATGTTTCTAGTTGTGTTTGAATGCTTTATTTTCACCATTGAGAAATTCAAACTAGATTAAACGAAACAGTCACTTCTTAACTTTTCCCATCTTTCTGTCCTGATTTGGGAACTATTTGAGGCCACTCTCTCTGCTCATTAGAACCCAGACAGCGCTGCCCAGAGAAGAGATTCCACGCATCTGACAAGTTTAGCTTGGCTTAGCAAGCCTCAGACCTTTCCCAGAACTACAAACATTTTCTAAGGCCTTTTTTTGTTGAGAGAGCGTCTGGCCTGGAACTCACAGAGGTCATCCCTGCTGCGATTGAAAAGGTATCCCACCACACCAGACCTTAACCAAAACCACCGTGTGTGCCAACCTCCAGATGTTAGACAAACACCGTTGCTTCAAGTCCTTTCGTTTTGGGAGGCTTCCAGAACTAGAGTTCTGCAGAAGAAACACAAAAACCTGCCAATCCATCAGGATGTCCCACTGTGCCCCACACCTAAGGAATGGTCTGGGAAAAGCACATGCAGTATGTGTATTGCTTCCCATCCCACCCACCTGTACAGTGGCACTGATAATTCCTTCAGTTCATAATCCCATTCCCTTTATTTCCTGAGTCCTACCACGGTGTAAATAATGCTTTATAGAGTGTGAAAAATTTCCTCATTTTCTTCTTAATTAAAAAGAAATATTTTATATACGTGTGTGTGAACAAGGTTGCATGTATGTGCACCGGTGTGCAGATCAGAACGGGTGTCCGGTCCTCTGGAACAGAGTTACAGGTGACTGGGAGCCGCCATCTGCGTGCTGAGAACTGAACCTGGATCCTTTGCTAGAGCACCAGCTGTTCTTACTTAAGCTGAGCCACCTCTCCAGCTCTGGTTTACTCAATTTCAACAAGGCAATAAATAGTATTATCATAGTGTTGTGCTATTTTTAAATAGGTACTAAATTACTGGAGAGAGCCATAGTTATTTCTCCTTAATCTGATAACCCCAAAGGTATGTCTCCCAAGGCTCACAATTACCTCCACCTAAAAAAAACTGGAAAATACCACTTTCCTATTGAGGCCTGGTAAGGAGAGAGGCTTTTCTCCCATTGGATCTGTTCCAGGAGTGACTGACCCATCAGCTGGAGTCCCTCGATAAGAAGATGCGTTAATAGACCTTGCATCCCACACTCATTGCTAGGCCAGAAAACCACAGATGCGTCACTTCCCCTGACTCCTTGTACAAGAGACAGAATTAAGTAGTTACTGTAACCATCAGTTTGCTTCTGCAACTCATCATTCAATGAAAGCTTACTAAACACTGTCACCTTGCCTGGAAGAGTCTTTCCACAAGGGCAGCCTAGGGAGTCAGGCTCTATGAACCCAGAGCAGACTTAAAAGGCTCATAGAGAAGCCCACAGAAGCCATCCAGCCCACAGCCTAAATACTCCCTAAGGATATTTGATTCATTAGTTATGTCTCTCTGAGGGCATAAAATCCAGTTTTCTGATTTTTTTTTCTTTTTTGTCTTGAGACAGGGTTTCTCTGTGTAACAGCTCTAGGTGTCCTGAAACTCATTTTATAGACCAGACTGGCCTTGAACTTTGCCTCGTGAGCACTGGAACTACAGGCATACCCCACTAGCACCCAGCAAACCTTCTGATTCTCAGTGACTGCAAAGTAAGTCTTTTTTTTTAATCCAGGTACTTGATATCTGTGTACAAAGTTTCTCTCTGGTCTAGTGTATTCTTAGGTTTTCCTCTTTTTAATTCATCTTGAGGTCACACAGTGAGAACCTTGCCCTTATGCAGAGCTGTATCTCCTATATGCTTAGACACAGATTCATTACACCAGAGTAAAACCTGAGCATGCCCAAAGCTGTCCCTGTCAGCCATTGTAGTCTTTGGAACAAGGGCTCCATGTCCTGCTGGTCAATTTTTGTTACTGTGCCATAAACAAAGTTCATCTTGGAACCTCAACTGAGAAAAGGCCTCCAGAAGACAGAACTGTAGAGAGGTGTGTGAGGCAAGCTCTTGATTAATAATTACAGTTGGAGGGTCCAACCCGCTGTGGCTAGTACCACCCCTGGGCAGGTGGTTCTGAAATGTATTTTTAAAAAAACAGCAAAAAAACCAAGCAAACAGCAATAACAACAAACAAACAAACAAACAAACAACAAGTTAAACAAATCATAAAGTATGAGCCAGTAAGCATCAATTTTCTCAGGTCTGTTTCACTTCCTGCCTCCAGGTTCCTGCCCCATGTTCCTGCCCTGACTTCCTTGCAGTTGATGGACCTCAATTTTAAGTGGTCATAAACCCATTCCTCCCCAAGTTGACTTTGGTCATGGGGTTTATTACAGCCATAGAAACCCAACAGCTTGTGGAGGTCTTTCCTTGAACTATAACTTTAAACTAGTCAGGTATGTTCTCACCCTTTAAATGATTTTTTTCTACATGAATATGTATAGGCATGTTTCCTTCATTTGAGGAGGGGAGGGTGACGGGAGAAGAGGATTGGAGGAGATACTGTGGGGTGAGACAGCTAAAACTGAGGAACATTTGAAGGGTGATATGGAAACCTAGTGCAGTGGAAACTTCCTAAAACACATGAAGGCAATCCTAATGACGTCTCCAAATAATGAGGGAGGGAGAAATAGTTCTAACTGGATATTACTTGCTACCAAATTCCCAACTGTAAGCCAGTTCCAGTAACTGTAGTGGGTTACATCCAACTCAATTGAGTTGCTGGCCAAAGGGGTCCCATGGAAATCCCCAAACAACTCAGGCTGTTGACAAGAGATAGTTGCTATCCACAAACAGACAACAAGGTCCCATTAAAAAAAAAAAAGGAAGAAGAAGAAATGATAAAAAAAAAAAAAAGTTAAAAAAAATAAGTTAGGCAGTGGTGGGACACACCTTTAATCCCAGCACATGTGAGACAGAGGCAGGTGGATCTCTGAGTTCAAGGCCAGCCTGGTTTCCAGAATAGCCAGGGCTACCTATAGAGAGAAATTGTCTCAAAAAACAAGAACCTAAAATTTTAGAGACTTATTTTATGTGTAAGAATATTTACCCTTCATGTATGTAATGTATACCACATGTGTGCCTGACACCTGTGGAGGTCAGAAGCGAACATCAGATTCTCTGGAACCAGAGTTAGAGATGGCTATAACCCACCAGATAGATTTTGGGAATTGAACCTGGGTCCTCTGCAAGAGCAGCATGTTCTTATCCACTGAGCCATCTCTCCAGCCTAGTACACCACATTTTTTTTATTCACTTACATTAATGGACACTTAAGTTGCTACCATTTGTTAAGTTTTGTGTTACAATGACCAGTTCCTATGCTGTGTGCCCAGGAGCAGGACTGTTGGACCATATGGAATCCTTTCTTTTCTTTTCCTTTTTCACCAGGAATTACAGTTTATTTATATCACTGCCTAAGCATATGATCTATCTACATTATCCTTTAAAAGAACACAAACAACATACAACAGATCATTTAAACTATGGATTTTCTATTTGTGTCTATTCTAATGCCTGCTTCGCACTGGGGAAGAGCATTGAAATCTGAGGATTCTGTGGTTCTAAAAAAAAAAAAAAAAAAAAAAAAAAAAACTCCTTTCGCTACTGGTTGCTGTGTTCAAGTGTGAGAAACACTGATAGACATGTAATATTTAGTATTTAACTGATACCTGAAAACAGGACTGCATGCAATAGTGAGATAATGTGATTTTTGAAATATATCACTTTAAATAATGTTAAAGTGGTACCAAGAAGATATTCAAGAAGATATTCAGATTCCTAGAAATTGTAGGAGCATTTTGTCCATCACAAATCTTTTCTCCCATGGAGTGTGGTATTGGCAATACTGGACTATCCCTTAAACACCAGTTAGCTCCCTTTATCCCTTTTCCTCTCTCCAGAACAACATCCCTTAAACCGTTTTGCCTTGTAACTGTGTCTGTCAACACACTGCAGCTCATTAGGTTGTGTACAACAAAGACCTTTCCAAAGAACTTCTGAACCTGACTTGAAAATATAGTGCAGTCTAGTTGCCAGACGTTCTATTATTAGTGAAACCTCTGTATTCGGCAAACCTTTACATTGAAACAAACACATAAACAAAAAAACGACCTGTGATGCTCAAGACAGCGAGGTTGGGTTCTGTTACATAAGAAATGGGACATAAGAAGGAAAGATAACTGCTTTTGTCTTGTGCTAGTTAGTTATCATCTGCACCTGCTTAGCATGTCTGGCCTAAGTGAATCGAATTGAGTTTCCAAAGGGAATATCCATTTATTGTTTCATAGCCTACACCAGTATGTTTCTGTCCCTCGGCACTTAGCCATGACAGCCCGAGTTCAGTGTTCACATTGCAGCTTAAGGGAGGAGACTGAAGGAAACAGGCATCACATGCCAGGTGCCAGTGTGTGAGTGAGATGCTGAAGATGCCGTGGACACAGAGTTCTGAGTCATCTTGTCACAGGATTGACTTCAGCAGGATTGACTCAATGAGCCACTTCCTCCCCTGGAACTGCACACTGCTCCTAACCTCGGACAGCTGCTGATGGAAAGTCTGTGTCATCCTTGCCCCTAACACAGAAGAGCATTCTTCTTCTCTGCAATGGATTTGTCTCCGATGAACAATTGGACCACTCTCTTTCCCTATTGATTTCTGGGGGTGGGGGAAAGGTTCCCCAAACCACCTACGCATTTTAATTTTTCCTTTGTTCTGGAGGGTTTCATGCACTTTTCATTGAAAATGACCGTAAATGTTCCCATTTCTTCCCTCGACTCTACCCATATCCCCTTCCCAACCTCATAATTCTTCTTTTATTAAGTTTTTATTATTTATTTATCTCTATTTATATGAGTATACAGTAGCTGTCTTCTTACACACACCAGAAGAAGGCATTGGATTCCATTATAGATGGTCGTGAGCCACCATGTGGTTGCTGAGAATTGAACTCAGGACCTCTGGAAGAGCAGTCAGTGCTCTTAACCACCGAGCCATCTCTCCAGCCCTTAGTTTTTCTTTAAAATATATAACCCTCTAAGACTAATAATTACTGTCCATATGAGCCTGAGTATGGGGTTACCCTGGAATTTGGACTGGCTCTGATAATGGGGGTTTTTTGTTTTTGTTTTTGTTTTTGCTGAGTGGGTTATGAGATAGCAGTTTTCTATATGGATTTTCATATAGCTGTTCCTGTGGGTAAGCCCTCTCTTCTACCTCCTGTTTCCCCCATATCCACTTAAGCTTTTCTGTCTATAACTTTACCTATGACCAACTCTTCCTCTCTCCAACATGTATACCCCCACCAAAAGACCCCTTTCTAGTTCCCTGGCTTCTACCTACTTAACATACAAAACCAAAGATTTGAACCTAGGATCTTCATGTGAGAGGGAACATGCAGATTTTGTCTCTCTGGTCCTGCCTTGCATCATTTGGCATATTTTCTTTTCAGATCTAGCTATTTGTCTGCAAATGTCATGGTTTCATCTTTCTTTACAGCCTAGCAATATGCCACTGAGTGCATGTGACCCTGATCTCTTAGTCATTCATATGTTGATAGACTTTGAAGTTGACTCCATTTTCTGGCTGTTCTGAACACAGCAGCAGTAAACAAGAGTGTCCATGTCTCTCTGCAGTGGGATATAAGTTCATAGTGAGTATGCCCAGAAGTGGTACAGCTACATATCTTGGTTAAGGTTTTATTGCTGTGAAGAGGCACCATGACCATGGCAATTCCTAGAAAGGAAAACATTTCATTGTGGCTGGCTTACAGTTTAGAGGTTTAGTCCATTATCAACATGGTGGGAAATGGGTGGCACACAGTCAGACATGGTGTTGGAGGAGCTAAAAGTTCACAAACAGCAGGAAGAAACAGTAGGCCTGGCTTGAGCTTTCCACCCTTCAGTAACACACTTCCTCTAACAAGGTCACACCTACTCCAACAAGACCACACCTCCTTGTAGTGCCACTCCCCATTGGCCAATAGGGACCATATTTATTCAACACACACACACACACACACACACACACACACACACACACACACACACACACACTCTGGATCATACGGCAGTTCTATGTTTAGTTTTTTTGAGAAAACACCAGATCGATTTCCAAAGTTGCTAGACTAGTTTACATTCCCACCAACAGTATACAGATTTCCTTTACACTTATTGTTGGCATTTGTAATCCTGATGATGGCCACTCCTACTGGGGTGAGATAGAGTTTTAAAGTAGTTTTAATTTACAATCCCCAATGACTAAGGATGTTGAAAACGTCTTTTAATATTTTTAAAAATTATAATCATACAATCTCTCCCATTCCTTTCTTCCCTCCAACTTTAGTTCCTTCTGTTATACAGGAACTTTTTGGGTTTGGGAGATCTCATCTGTTGATTGCTGGTCTGATTTCCTGTGCTACCAGAGCCTTGTACAGGATGCCCCTACCTAGGTGGGTCTATGAGTTAAAGTCTGTACCCTACTTTTCCCCCTAACACCTTCAGAGTACCAAGTCCTAAGCTGAGGTCCTTGGATCATTTACCACTGACTTTTGTGCAGCCTGACCAAAAGGAATCTAGCCTCATTTTTATGAATTTAGAAATCCAGTTGTTCAGGTAACATTTAATGACTTTGCTGTCTTGTTTCCAAAGCACATTTGATCATCATTGTCAAAACTCAGGAAACTGTAGCTTTGCTGACTCATATCTGGGTTCCCAAGTCCACCCTGTTGACGTGTGTATCTCCTTTTGTGCTGTTACTGGTTTGTCTTGATTACTGTGACTTTGTAGCATAATTTGAAATCAGGTATGGCCATGCCTCCTGTAGAATTCTTTTTCTTCAGGATTGCTTTGACTATTCTTGGTCTTTTGTGTCTTTCTTTGCAGAATTTTCCCCCAAATCTGTAAAGAATGGTGTTGGAATTTTGAATGAGATTGGTTTGAATCTATAGCACTTTTGGTAGGATGGACATTTTTACAGTATTAATTCTCCCAATGTGTTGTCTTTTCATCTACTAGTGTCTTCTTTCTTTCTTTCTTTCTTTCTTTCTTTCTTTCTTTCTTTCTTTCTTTCTTTCTTTCTTTCTTCAGTGTCATAAACTTTTCATTGGAGAGGTCTTTTATTCCTTAATAAGACTTTTCCCCAGATTGTGTGTGTGTGTGTGTGTGTGTGTGTGTGTGTGTGTGTGTGTGCTTTTGTGTCCTATACCTTTGCTGAAAGGGCTTTGCCAAATCTAAAAGGTTTTGATGGAATCTGTAGGGTTTCTTGTATATATAATAATATATTCTGAAAATGGAGACATTTTAACTTCTATTTATATCTTTTTTATATTTCTCTTCTCTTATTGTTCAAGCACAATATTGAATAGAAGTCAGAAGAGTGGACAGTCTTGTCTTGTTCCTGATATTACTGGAAATTCTTCGAGTTTTTCTCCACTTAAAGTGATATTGGCTGTAGGTTTGTCACATACAGCCTTTATTATATTGAATCATGCTTTCTCTATCTTTAGCCTCTTTATGACGTTAATCATGGAGAAATGTTTATTAATCTTTCTCAAAGGGTTTGTGTGTATTAAGATGACAATGTGATTTCTGTCATTTATCCCATTAATGTGATGAATTACCTTTATTGATTTACACTTGTTGAACCATCCTTGCACTGCCAGATAAAGCCCATTTAGTCACAATAAATGATCTTTTTAACATGACATTGAATTCAATTTGTGAGCATTTTATTGGGGGTTTAACAGTGTTCATCAGGTAGGTCAGTTTGTACTTTTATTGTTTTCTGTGATATTTTCACTTGGTTTTCATATAGAAGTGATACTCCATACAATGAACTTGGAAGCTTTTCTTGTTTTTTTTGTTTTTGTTTTTGGTGTGTGTGTGTGTGTGTGTGTGTGTTTTATATTGTGGGGTGCATTAGTCCCTCTTCTATTGCTGTAATTTAAAGAAAAGGCAATTTATAGAAGATTGTGTATTTAGGCTTACAATTCCTGAATTATCTGGAGGCATGGCACCTTTGGGAAGTATGGAAACCAGCTGTAGGCATAGCGGCTGGAGCAGGAATCTAGGGGCTCACATCTTGAACCACAAACAGGAAAAAGCGAAGTGAACTAGAGATGGTTTGAGTCTTTAGACTCTCAAAACAGCACACTTTACATTCTCTCCAACAGTACCACATACCTTTTTTTTTTAACTTTTCACTTCTATTTTGTTTTGTTTTATTCTTTTTTCCTATTAAATATTTTCTTTATTTACACTTCAAATGTTATCCCCTTTTCCGGTATCCCCCCTCCTCCCTGAAATCCCCTATCCAATCCCCCTGCCCCCCCCCCATTCTATGAGGAACACCACATATCTTAAGTTTCCTGCAAAGTGCCATCAACTTGGGACCTGAAGTGGAAACTTACAGGCTCTTTGGAAGGTGGGTTGGATTGTGTTTTGCTCAGTCAAACACGTGAAGGAGTGTTTCACTGAGGCAGACACAGGAGAGAGGAAGTTCTGCTAAAGCAAGCACATGAAAGAACATGTGATGAGAGATTCTTTGCTAATGGCACACATGTATTGGCCTGCCTTACACTGCATAGTTGAGCTGTATTTCTCAGGATTCCATGGAGAGAAAGCCACCAAAACACTTCTGGTGGCATCCTGCAGTTTCTTGCCACTTCCAAGGACTCAGGCTGATGGGCAGAGTGATACCAGCTGAGACTGATGCATGTGCTGAGGCAAGGCACGTGGAGGACACATGATGTTTCGGGAGTGTCTAAAAGGACACAGTGGACAGAGAGGAAGCTGAGCTCGGCTTGCTTATAGAGCTCACTGGGCCATGCTTGTTAATCTAGAATCTTCGCTGACCTTCGACTCACTGAGAGAAGCAAAGCTGAGCGCTTTCCCTGACATCCCTCAGGATCCCTCCTGCTGACTCGGCTGAGACCTGGATGTCTCCCCTGGGGAGTGATACGCTGCTGCCTCATGTTTGCCATCCCCACGCTACCGAACTAGGCTGCCGGCATATCAGTGAAGTGGATCAAGCTGTCACTGCTAACCTGTGAACTGAACTGCCGATTTCCAGACAACACGAACAGGAGTTGCTCCAAGGAACCTTCCTAAACAGGTCCACTCCAGCCCCGCCCATCTGCCCCTTCCCCACCTTCCCACAATCCTTTTTGTTCCACTACCTCTAATGCCTGAATACTCATTCAAAGGAACACATGGAGTAATTTCAGTAGTGTTTGTGGTTGTTTGAAGTCCTGGTAGAATTTTGTAGTTTAGTCCAGATTATTTCTAAATTAAGAGACTTTCATTACTGCTTCAGTCTTATTGCTGATTATAGATCTGTTTAGAGACTTTATTTCATCCTGATTTATTTATTTATATTTATTTATTTATTCATCTATATGTCATATGTATGTAGAAATTCATCCATTTCTTTTAAGTTTCCCAATTTGTTCAGGTACAGTTTTTAAGATACGCCGTCATGAATTTCTGGATTTTGTTGGTGTGTTTTGTTATGTTTCTATTTTCAGCTCTTACTTTATTAATTTGGGTCTTCTCTCTCCTGCTTTTGGTGTATTTGGCCAGGGGTTTTGTCGCGCCAGTCGCTCCCGCCTGCAGGATATAAGGACTACGACATGCAGAGATTCTTCCACAACTTCTTTATTCTCTTGTTGCTTGCTGAAGCGAAAGGACCCCGAGCCGGGAAACCCTCTGGTTTATATAGCCCTAAGGGGAACGTGTCTGCCTGTGATTGGTGCTTACTTCCGAACCTTCATTAGCATCTCTGTGCTGGCGCATGCGCCTAGCAAGCTGTTTTTTTTCTCTCCCTTCCCCCTTTCGGGTCGGGCGCCATCTTCTAATGGCGGAATTTGGCGGCTTGCCACAGGGTTTGTCAATTTTCTTTATCTTTGTCAAGCACCACCTCTTTGTTTCATTAATTCTTTGTATATTTTTTGTCTCTGTTTCATTAATTTTGAAACAGAATCATTTTAATTACTTCTCCTTGTCTGTTGTTTGTTTTGCCTTGTCTGTATTTTGCTTGTCATTGTCCTGTTGCCATTGTTCCGTTGTTCCTGAAGACTCTTCAGTTCTCCATCCTTCTCTTATACTGAAGCAGATTCCACCCATTGTCCTTTGTAGAGCTGGGTCAGTGATCATAAATTCCTTTAGCCAATTTTCCCCATGGCCAGTATTATTTTTCCTACAGTTTTAAAAGATAGTTTTCTATGAACGGCAATTGTGTCTGGGTTGGCAGTTGTGTTCTTTCAGATCTTAGAATTCATCTTTGCAGGCCCTTCTGGCTTCCAGTGTTTCCAATGTTTCTTTCAGTAGAATAACCAGACATGATTCTGATAGGCCTACCTTTAAATGTGACTGGACCTTTCTCTTTTATGGCTTTAATATTCTCCTCTTTAGTCTGTGTTTTTAGCATTTTAAATGTACTATGTCACAGGGAGTTTGTTTTCTGGTCCTATTTAGTATTTTCTAGTCTGTTTGTACCTGGCTAGACAGTTCTCTCTATTTCTAGGTTTGGGAATGTTTTCTTTGATTTTATTGAAAATATTTCCTATGCCTTTGTTGTGGTATCTTCTCCTTCTATGCCCATAATTTTAAGATTTGTTATTTTCATGGTCTCCGCATTTTCTCATGTTTTCTCTGTCTCTGTCTGTCTCTCTGTATCTCTCTCTCTCTCTCTGTATCTCTCTGTCTGTGTATATGTCTATCTTTCATATGTATGTCTATATGAAAGGTAAACATATACTGATGTAGACTGATTGTCTACATGATGTCTCTATTGTAGGATCCAATTCCTCTACTTTGTCCTCCAGCTCCTTTCAGTGCTCTATTCTGTTGCTCAAGCCGTTCACTGATCTTTTCTTTCGGCTCATTGAGCTTTTTATGCCCAGAATCATTTCAGTTTTGATTTTCTTCAGCAATTCTATTTGTTTACTGAATTACTTTCCATATAGCATGCTGACCCTCTGATGTCATTCAGCCTTGGTTTTGCTCTCTTGGAGTGCATCATGTCTTCCTTAAGTTTCTTGAACATGGTTTTAATTATTCTTTTAAATTCTTTGTCTGGGAGTTCTTCTAAGTCACTCTCATAAGAGCTATTACTATGGAGTTAGAAATCTTTGAGGAAGACATGCTATCTTGGTTTTCATGTTGTTTTTGTTTCTTTACGGGGACAGGAACATCTGGAGTTAGTTTGCTGGTTCAAGTTTCTTACTTTCAAATATTTTACTTTGAATTTTAAATTCAAGGAACATTTTCCAGCGGTAGCATCTGTGATATTCAGGAGAGAACCAAATGGTTGTAGAGTTGAAGTATCGTTTGCCTCTATAGTACTGGTATTTATGGTCAGGGGCTCCATCCCAAGACTTCCTCTGAGAGTCAAGTCTTGTCCTGTGTCAGCTTAAGCCTCCTTCCTTTGTCTGCAGCTTTTTTTTTAAGTTGTGGAACTCAGCATGTACCTGTGGGCCTAACCCAGAGTAAGATACCATTCCCACCCTGAGCTCAAAGATTCAGCCGAAGCAGTTGCAGCCTGTGGAGCTTCTCTCCAAGTCAGATACAGCTCCCCCTCTGTCCCCTTGCCTGGGTTCCACTGATGCTGCAGATGTGGAACTCCCCTTGTGCCTCTGGTCTAACCCAGAGTCATGCATGGTCTCCACCTCAGGTCTCCATCTTCTACCAAAACCTTTGTTTTCATATAGACTCTCATTATATAACCTTCACTGCGTTAGAATGTGACCTGTTAAAAATGCTAGCCTTGAATTCGCTGTGATCCTGCTACCTCTGCCTCCTAAGTGCTGGGGTTACAGGCATCTATGGCTGTCTTTTAAATTTTTTTGAGTAGCTCCAATTCTGCTTTCCATAGTATACTAATTTATACTTCCACAAACAGTTTACAAATGAGTCACCATTTTGACTGCTGGTAGAAATGTACATGGTGCAGCCACTGTGGAAATCATCCTGGAAGTCCATCAAAAGATTAAGTTAGTCTCTCATAGACAGCAGGAACTGCATTCCTAAGTATACAGTGGAGGAAAATAAAAACACATATCCATTAAAAAATAAAAACACAAAATATATATGGGAGCATTTGCTACACCACTCCTAATGGAAGAAGGGGTGATTTGAAAGTCCATTGACTAGAATATCATTTGACAACAATATAAAGTGAAGTCCTGGTATGTATGACAACATGAATAACCCAGAAAGCATTACATTAAGAGAAGGATGCTAAACAAAGAAGACCACTTATGAGTAGTGTGCTGTCTATTTCCACTCATATGAAAGACCCAGAATCTTCAAATGCTTAAAGAAACAGAAACAGGTGAGTGGTCACCATGCCGTGAACTGGAATAAATGAAGGAGCAAGAGTAACTGTAGATGCTGTGGAGTTTCAGTCAAGATCACGAAAAGGTAAAATTGGTGGTGGCGGTGGCTGCATAAGTATGAGTGTGCTTTAGGGGCTTGATCTGTGAGTCTTCACATGGGCATGTTTATGTGCACATAAATTTCATGTCAACGAAGCTGATAGTTTTTGATGAGTGACTGGAACAGTTCTAACAACCACCCTCAAAGGCTGGTTTGTCACATACAATTTCAGTTCTGTGTCTTTCATCTTTTAACTGCCATGCTCAATTTTCAGGTTATCCCCAGATAAGTACTTTTATGACACTCGTGGCCATTTGTGTAAGAGTCAAGCATTTGCTTTAAATTCTTTTGCTGTGCTTGATGAAATTTAGAGCACCCATCACAACTAAATTTCAAGAAAGAACTAAGACTGCTTCTTAGATCTGTGTAGAGCATTGTGTTAATACCTTTTATTCCTACCATTACGTTTTGAGTAAAGTGGAGAAATATTGACCTAAATATCAAGAGACTTACTTTCAAGTCAGGTGCAGCATTCAGATGACAGAGGCAATAGGATTGTCAGTTCAAGGGCAGTTTTGAGCTATATAGCAAGATCCTATCTGAGAGAACGGTAGGTAGAGAAAGAAGGGGAGAGGAGAGGAGAGGAGAGGAGAGGAGAGGAGAGGAGAGGAGAGGAGAACTTTTTAAGCCAAGCTAGGTCAGAGAAAATAGCAAACATTCTTAGTTTTGTGCACATTGGCCAAAAGTGGGGCCTTTTTGATAATGTGTAGCTATGGTAACTCAAGTTATGATGAAATATGAAGGAAAAATGTGAAATCAAGTACCCTTATATTGATTGCTACATTGAAAGTAAGTGGCTGTAATCAAAGGTTGGTGTATTCTCCTTGGGTGGCTCCCTCACTAGCCAGACGCACTGGCTCACACAGACCTGACACTTTCCTGGAACTCCTCCTAGAGGCAAGAAGCCAGCCCCCACCAGCCCAGAAGGTAAGAGACAGTGCCTTATGAGGAGAGCTCCCTCCAAAGTACAGGAGACCTTGCAGATTCGCATGTAACTTAGCAACAGATCCTGTGTTTTCTCATTTAAACTTGGATGGCCAGAGATGAGGATCTTTTAAAGCATCACCCTTAACTGGTACTATATGATCCAGTAATCCAAACCCAGCATCCTTTTGTGCAAAGGCATTATCCAGCCCTTTCAGCCATTTCTATTTACCTCCTTTTGACTCCAAATGCTTCTCTATAGTGTCTGTGCTCTGAAAGAGTGCAGGAGATGCTGTGATAAAATGTGTTTTCTCTCCAAACATCTGCTAAGACTCAGACAAAATCTTGGTAAATATGACATTTTCACAAAAGAGATAAAATAATAACCAGGATATGAGAATATCTGTAGTAAGAGCTTTCTTCCAAAACGGTATGTATTGTCCCTGCTCATACAGGGTCGTGATTTTTCTGAGTAAGATTCTTTGCCTATATTTGACTCACTGTTACATGTAGCTTTTACTACCCTGCCTTAATCCAGGGACCTGAACACACTATCATCCCCCACCCAGAGAATATTGGATCCATGGATGAAAGACACAGACACACACAGCTGTCCAATTTCAACTTGCCTTTTTGGCACAATTGCTGGGCTCTACTTATCTCCCGCCTGGAGAAGCATGCCCTTATCAACACTCTGAGCTCTGCACCTCTCCACCTGCCCTCAAATTTAGTTGCTCAGCTACATCTAGTCCCAGCTAAACACTTTCTACTGCCCACCTGTAAAAGTAACTTGTGGCCACTCCACCCGAGATCTCACATGACTGCTTGATGTTTTTCGCTCTGAAGCATCGAGAACTCTCCCTTCTTTCTCTCCTGCCTCTGCCCACTTTCCTGCTGGGACCCAGAAGTTCTGCTTATGCCTTCCATCCAGCAATTGGTCCATGGCTTCTTTACTGATAGATGAGGAACCAATGGAGAAATAGGACCTCAGCATCAGAACCTCTCCTACAACTTAGGTTCTCCCAAGATGAGGGGTTAGTTCTGACATTACATTTCTCTTGAGAATTAGGCTTTCTAGAAATTTCATTTAATATTCCCTATCCTATTTAACTTTCTTTTCTTTTCTTTTCTTTTTAAAAATTATTTTATTAGATATTTTCTTCATTTACATTTCAAATGCTATCCCGAATGACCCCTATACCCTTCCTCCCATCCTGCTCCCCTGCCCACATACTACCACTTCTTGGCCCTGGCATTCCCCTGTATGGGGCATATAAACAAGACCAAGAGGCCTCTCTTCCAACGATGGCTGACTAGGCCATCTTCTGCTATATATGCAGCTAGAGATGCGAGCTCTGGGGTTACTGATTAGTTCATATTGTTGTTCCACCTATAGGGTTGCAGACCCCTTCAGTTCCTTGAGTAATTTCTCTAGCTCCTCCATTGGGGTATCTGTGTTCTATCCTATAGATGACTGTGGGCATCCACTTCTATATTTCCAGGCTCTGGCATAGCCTCACAAGAGATAGCTATATCAGTGTCCTTTCAGCAAGTTCTTGCTGGCATATGCAGTAGTGTCTGTGTTTGGTG
>NC_034590.1:141498530-141499867 GCF_900095145.1 Mus pahari | reverse complement strand
AGATCAAGTAACCATAGGTGTGTGGGTTCATTTCTGGGTCTTCAATTCTGTTCCATTGATCTACCTGTCTGTCACTGTACCAGTACCATGCAGTTTTTATCACAATTTCTCTGTCCTACTTAACTTTCTTAAATTTCCCTATATTTGACTTTTTCCCAGCATTCATTTCTGTTGTGAGCTAGTTGTTGTTGTTGTTATTGTCTGTTTATATTTTTATTGCATCTTAGGATTAGATTTACTGAGACGAAAATCTCAGGAATCTCTGTTCATACATCCGAACCATACTCGGGCAAGTGCCTGAAAACTAAAATGTCCAGAGTACTTCTTGAATGCCAGACACTTTGCATGTGTTATGTCATTATGTGTACAGCTTTATGTCATCTTATCTACATAATGTCCCTATGAGGGAAACTGAGGCTAGTTTTCGTGCCCAAGATAACAGCGTAAATAGATAATGGAGCTGAGTTTCAACACAGGGCTGTCTGGTCACCTTTTTGTGACTATTGCCACCATTGAACTACCCTCCAGGATGCTGAAAGTCTGCATGCTTCCTGAAGCTGTAAAAACTCAAGAGTCCATGGTCCTCTCCACCCTAGCTCTTCACACAGCTTCTGTCTTCTTTTATTGCAAGGGAGCCTAGGAAAGGAGTTGGCAGAGCTTTTAGCACCCAGCTCCCAGGAAATAGCATCATAGCATTGACCCACTTGACTTTATAATACTCTCTTTGTGTAAACTGTGTAGCAATTCAGCGTTCTAGCGATGAGTGGCTTGAAGTTCTCTTCTGATTCCGGGAGAAAGGGGATATTTATTGCAACAACATAGGGTGACTCACATTAATACTGGAAACCTATAGAAACCAGTTTCAGAAACAGCAGGCTCCAAGAACTGGAAAGTGATGGCTGACATTGAGTTTGCAAAGTGTTCCTGCTCCAAGGAGGTTGTTATAATCCAGCTTTTTATCTTCAGATTCCAAATGATTCAAAGTTCCTTGTGTCATGGTTACTTCATAACTGTAATGTTGCTACTTTTATACATTGTAATGTAGATATTTGATATGCAACTCCTGTGAGGATCATGAGCCACAGGTTGAGAAACCACTAGTCTAGGATGATAATTTTATGGTATAGGGTCATTGTCTTAGTCAGGGTTCCTATTCCTGAACAAACATCATGACCAAGAAGCAAGTTGGGGAGGAAAGGGTTTATTCAGCTTACACTTTCCACATTGCTGTTCATCACCAAAGGAAGTCAGGACTGGAAACTCAAGCAGGTCAGGAAGCAGGAGCTGATGCAGAGGCCATGGAGGGATGTTCCTTACTGGCTTGCTTCCCCTGGCTT
>NC_034590.1:141458915-141497745 GCF_900095145.1 Mus pahari | reverse complement strand
TCTCCCAGTCTCCAGATTAGGTTCACTGGTGAGCCTTCCAATTCTGGATTGTAGTTCATTTCAAATATAGTCAAGTTGACAACCAGGAATAGCCACTATACACAGTGATAATGGATTAACTCTCTTCTTTTAGCCCAAATAAACCTCTCCTCCTCCAAGGTGCCTTTGTCGGGTAATTTGTCATGGCAGCTGAAAAAAACAAAAAGCAACCAAGTTTCTGTTTATATTTTGAGCCAGAGATTTGATAAGCCTTGGGACTTTGGGGAGGATCCCTTAAGAGGAGTTCAAGTTTCATTTGAATGGGAACAGAGTTTCAATGAACTTTGAACTCTCAAATTTGATGAATATTTCTAGCCATCTTCTGTGTTCTCTACTGAGAATGATCTACTATAGTCATGCTTTAGGTGGTGGTGCTTGGAATCAATGGGTTTATTAAGTATATAGTAAATGGAAGTAAAAGAATAAATCAGTAAACAGCAGATTTGGTCTGCCTTGGTAATGATGCGGTCAGCCATTGCTTTTGATGGACAAAGACTGTCCTGGGCAGAAAGTCTTTTCCTGGGTGAGACCTTCAATTAGCCACAGGTAGCATGGATGGTTTTCTATCATGGTGTAAACTCTTGCCAAGCTTTTGTTTGGAGATGGTGCCTTGGAATGATTTGCCTATTTAAGTACACAAAGGATTTGGTCTCTTTTTGTTTTTAAGCCACAGAATTTTTACTCTTGGGCTATTTTCTTTTTACCTTTAAGCAGGGATGTGAGACCAGTCCCTCCCCGAAGAAGGGCTTTGGGAAGAAACTCTAAGGCAAACGTGCTTGGGTCTGAAGTAGGGGGCCAAGCTCATCTCCAGGGCTAGCCACGCAACAAGTTTAATCAGCACATACGTTGATGGGTATCGTGTGTAACACTCTGTAAACTTCAGCATCCCGAGTGGCCTTCTGAACTCACACAGCTTCCCTTGTTAGAGAATAAAAGGTGCTGGTGTTTTCTTGTTCTGTCTACACCTACTTTTTTCTCAAGGGGTGTTTTTGGCTTATTTTAATGATCTGGCTAATCTTATATCTATATTAAATACCTTCATGGCTACCATCTACTTATTTCAGACTTTATATGTATTATATAGTGTAGTTTCCACCAAAACCCAAGTAGAATTCTCAATACAAAGAAATCACAGTCAAGAGTCAGCAAAGTTAAATAGTCCGCCCAAAGTGATATTTCTAGTTGACGCTAACATTCATACTGGAGTCTGAGACACCCTGACTCCAAATCTTATGCTTGTGTATGGGATCCTTGCAGCCTGGTATACACTCAGGAAACGGAAGAAAGGTTGTAAAATCTATTCATGGTTCCTGAATTTTTTTTGTTTCAGAAGAGCACTTTAGACAACATGTTGTGATCTAAATAGAAGAGCAGGAAAGCCACCTTTTGATTGTTTAACTTTTGAATTTTTCAGATATATCATATTATAATATTTGACCCTCACAATAAAAAGTTAGTTTGAATGTTAGTTCAAATGACTGAATGCACCTTTTGCTTCCTGCCTGCCCGCCTTCTTCTTCTTCTTTCCTTCCTTTTTTCTCCCTTTTTATTCTTTTCCGTTTTGCATTTTGGTTTCAGTTCTGGGCTTAGCATGTAAATTGACAGGCAGGCGAGAGGACTGCGGTTCAGATCCATAGGCATACATAAGTGACAGGAGGATCCATAGGCATACATAAGTGACAGGAGGATCCATAGGCATACATCAGTGACAGGAGGATCCATAGGCATACATAAGTGACAGGAGGATGTAAGGGGTGGCTTGCAATTCCAGAATCAGAAACCAAATCCTTGGGGCAAGGTGACAGCTATACTAGCCATATTAATCCTTGGGTTGGACTGAGAGACTTTATGAGAGATTCAGGTGGGACAGCGATTAAGGAAGATTCCAGACACCAACCTCAACCTGCACTTTCAGGTACACACACGTACATGCACTTCTGCACATGTGTATATGCATGCACATATACTCACATACCATAAACACATGTACACAGTAAAAAATATGTTTACAAAATCCTTTGGAAAGTCAATTATGTAATTGATGACACCTTATCTTCAAAGACTTGAGGAGGATTCTGGGTAGAAATAAAAAGCAGCCTCTGCTCATTTCTCTGACAAGGGTTACATTCCTAGAACAGGGAGTTCCTTTTAAGTATTTTGATTAGTTGTAACAAAGATTATGTTTCAAGTTCCCAAAGTATTTCCCCTAAATAACAATATGAACTCCCATCTTGCTGAGCCCTCCCCTCGTTCTTGTCCCTCTGGGGTCAACTGTAGATGTCAGACATCCAAAAGTGTCTTTTGTCTCTTTGAAGTCACTTAGTTTGTTTTCAGATTTATTAAGAATCAGAGCCTCAGACCTCCTGGACCCAATAAACCAGGGTAAGCTGCCCTTCTTCAATAAAGCAAGTAATGGTAAAAACGGGGAAAGTTGAGTGTGGCCACATTGAGAATATGGACCTGGAAGGTCACCGGGCCTCTCTGTCTCTCCTCCCAATGTGGCCACATAGAACAAATTCCCTCTGTCTGCTTTTCACTGTTAATTCTTTGCTTAATTGGCTTATTAAGGATGGGTGGCTCTGATACAGCACTGTTCTTCGAGCCAAACTACCACTATTGTCATAAATTCAACTGTGCCTGCCTGTGAGAGATCACCACAGCTGGTCTTGTTGGCTGTTGATAACCTCACAACACAGTAGCTGACAGTCATATGATGTGTACAGTACTATTTTCTGAGCCAAACTGTCATCCTCCCAAGTTCAGCTGTGTCACTTGCAACAGGCCATCACAGGTAGGCTTGTGGGTTTACTGACTGTTGATAGTCCTCATAGAAGGAGAGGCAGGGGAAGTCATGGGACTCCCATCCAAGTGTCCAGCCATGCCTGTCCAACCAGTTGTATATAATTCTTTCCTAACTGGAAATGACCCCAGGAAGGGGTTAGAAGTACATAGGCTAGGAAGGACTAGGGAGGGGACTCAATCTTTGGAGCCATGGGGGCACTATCATCTATGTGGACTGCAAACCTTCTAGTGTGGCTGCTTTATGCTCCTAACTTCTTCCCCATTGCTCTGTAAATAAACCTAATAAACTCACTGGTTCCTCAGAGTGAACTGGTGGTGAACTGTACACTGTAAACTGTCCTCAGTTTGTCTGCAACTTTATAAGGAAGAGAGGCAGACATTGCCTCGTTTCCCCGCGCCACAGAGAATTCTTACAACAGTGGCTGAACCTGGTTTTTTGGGGTGATCAGGGCCCAGGTTTACTTTTATAACTGTCATTTTTAAAAGGGGATATGGTGGGCCTCAGTTTCAAACCATCTTTTCTCCTTATGCAGTGTATTGGTCAGGGTTCTCTAGAGTCACAGAACATATGGAATGTCTTTCTATATTAAGGGAATTTATTATGATGACTCACTGTCTACAGTCCAACTACCTGAATGATGGTCTGCTGTGAATGAGAAGTCCTAGAATCTAGTAGTTGCTAAGTCCCATGAGGCTAGTTTTTTTTTTAAGCTGGTCTTCTGGAGAAGTAGATTCCAACAGATGTGCTGGCAAGTAAATGCAAACAGGCAAAGAAGAGCAAATCTTCCTTCTTCCAAAATTCTTATGTAGGTCTCCAGCAGATGGTGTGGCCCAGATTAAAGGTATGTGCCAACACACCTGGATCTGGGACTTGTTTTGTCCCAGTTGACCTTGAACTCAGAGATCTCCTTTCCTCAGGTTCCTGGAATGAAAGACATGAACTACCTTGCCTGGGCCTAAGTTTTTCATAGCCACTATGGCTCAAGATCTCCATGCTAAGATCCAGGTCAGAAACTTGTATCTCCCAGCCTCAGGATCTGGATCACAGGTGAGCCCTCCAGTTCTGGATTGTAGTTCATTCCAGATATAGTCAAGTTGACAACCAAAACTAGCCATTACATGCACTATTCTTCCTTAGGACTATCCTATGTTCATATCTTATCAGGCAATGGCTCTCAAATCTCTGTCACAATCCAGACCACCCATCATATCTTTCTGTCTTTTAAAATTTGATGGAACAACCAACATCTGCAGTACATCATGCTCCAAATGAAAGCATTCTCCCTCCACTCTGCCCTTCTCCTTGCTCCAGCAAATGGTAGCGTTAACTGCCCAAATTAAAACTTAGGTGGTTTTTTTTTTTTAATATCTTCTTTTCCTCCATATTCTCCACCCTACAAATTTCTGTTTGATGGAGAACCAAATCCTCTCATCTCTATTTTCCAAGTGTCTCTGGAATCCACATTCCTCTCTCTGTTGGGAACTCTACTGAACTGGTCAATGTTCAAGTAGCTGATTTAAAAATGAGCCAAAGTGGGAATAATAGTCAAGTCTTTGATAGTTTATCCGAAGTAATCCAAGGCAGAGGTTGAACCAGGAGAAGCGCTGTTGCGCCTTGTTTTCTCTTGGGTGAGAAAATATGATGATAGAATCCATTTACCATCAAAAGAGCCACAAGTGAAAGGATGGTGGTGAAGCCAAAGATGAGTAAGATATGAGAAGGCTAGCTGTGGGAAAACACTGAGTGTTGAGTCCAAAGGGGAAAAAGTGCTTTTAAGACTCAGTGATAAGGAAAATTCTTCCAACGGGAGGTTCTTGGATGAGAAATACAGACTTCTGAAAGTATGGCCAACAACATACAAGCCTGCGACCACAGAGACCACCATGGCTTGGCTCTGTGCCATGTCAGCTGTAGAAAAGACTTGCTTTTCCCTATGAGTCCTACCAGAGAAAGCTCATAATTATCTATGGTCAAGTTTGAAAGATTACCGAGGATTTTGTCCAGCTCTAGTCCTAATCCCACAACCTCTGTCCAGCAACCCCAGTCTGGGATAGAGTCCTCTCTAGCCTCCAGAGTTACAAGATCCTCCTCCTAGGTGCCCTCAAGCCTGTTTTCTTAGTTTAGGTTTCCATTGCTGTGAAGAGGCACCATGACTTTGACAACTCTTACAAAGAACAAAATTTAATTGGGGCTGGCTTGCAGTTTCAGAGGTTCAGTCCTTTGTCATCATGGTGGGAGCATGGCAGTGTGCAGGCAGACATGGCAGTGTTCAGTCTGGAGGAGTGGAGAGTTCTACATCTTGATCTGAATGCCACCAGGAAAAAAGACCCTCTCAATGGGCATCCAGGAAGAGGGTCTCTTCTACACTTAAGAAGAGAATCTTGAGCATAGGACCTTAAAGCCCACCCCACAAGGACGAACTTCCTTCAACAAGGCCACACTTACTCCAACAAGGCCACACCTCCTAATAGTGCCACTTCTCATGGGCCAACCATATACAAACCACCACACCAGTCTTCCCATTCTCCAGCCTGGTCTTTATTAGTATTATGCATGGGTGTGGTGTATGCTGGTGGCTTACATAGGAGGAGGTACATGTGCACACATATGCAGAGGCCAAAGAAGATGTTGGGTATCCTCCTCTATTTCATTCCACCTAATTCTTTTGAGACAAGGTCTCCTTCTAAATCCTGTGCTCATGGTTTTTCAGCTAGGCTGGAAGCAGGTAAGCCCCAGTGATCCTGTCTAGTCTCTGCCCCCAACCCCCATCAACATCGTTGGGGTTACAGGTGCATGCAGAATCATATCTGGCTTGTTACATAGTTGGTAAGATCTGAACTCAGTTCCTCACGTGCTCTTATCCTCTGAGTCATTCTCTAACCTCCAAATTGTTTTCTATAAAGAAGCCAAAGAGGATTTTTGTTGATTCTTTTGAGACAGGTATGTAGGCCAGGTAGGCCTTGAACTCATGAATCTTCTGCTTCAGCTTCCTGGATGCTGAGATTACAAGTGTGCACTTGTGTTTGGTCTCCAAAGAGATCTTAATCAGTAAGAACCCAAAAGGAAATGAACTTTAACTCAAACGGCTACAAATGAAAAGCTTTGACAACGGGTCTTGTTAGAAAGGTGTGTCAGGATTAAGGAAACTAGAAATAAGTGAAGCTGTCTTCATCCGTAGGTCTGAAGGGGCAAGAAATATTTATTCAGAGGAAGCTAGAGCCACAGCAGGGCATCTGGCAGGACCTGTGGTCAAGGTGACACACTGTGACAGATGTAGTGCTGAAGCAAGGGGAGCTAGGACATGGATAGCCAGTGGACTGGACCCTGCTGGAAGCCAGCAGGAAGGGTACCAGGATGAAGGACCCCATGGAGATCCACTACCCAGGCAGAAGTAAAGGATACATCTGGAATTAGTGAAACATGAGCAACACTACTGCTTGATGCTACCAATTTGGTCACCCTGCATGTTGTGCAGATGCCCAGATCCTGGATGTATGTGGTTTCCAGGGCCTTCCTGGGCTGGGCTGGCACTCCCTTGCCTCTTCATCACATGCCCTCATCCTCTCTGCCTCACTGACACTCAGCTTATTTGGCTGCCTCATGTCCACGACTTTGTCTTTAGTCCTGACATGTGCCACCCACTTATTTTATTACAACTGAATTGTCACTGCAGGAATTGTCTTGGCTTATCATCGGCTCCCAGATCCTAGTTCTATACCAAACTCTTCAGCAAATACTTCTCTTTTTTTTCTATTGTTTTTTTGAGACAGGTTCTCTCTGTGTATCCCCAGCTGTCTTGGAATTTACTCTGTAGAGCAGGCTGGTCTCAAACTCAGAGATCCACCTGCCATTGCTTTCTTCATTGCTTAGATTAGAGGTGTGTGCCACCACTCTCCAGTTTAACAAATATTTCTTATAGCTCCCATCATATTAAAAACTTTGGGGGGAGCACAGACAACATGTATCATGTTCAGAATTGTATTCCCAGAATGCATCTAGTACTGGTAAGTACTTAAATACTTATGGATTGAACACATATTTGGTATATTATAGGAACGTTTCGTTGATTGTCCTTCAGTTCATAGTGAAGCTGTATGGCTAATCTGCTTAGTGGGCTGCTTCCAAAACAGTGTGAACCAATTCTTTATTACATGTACATATTCATGTACTCATATGTGTTACATATATTATTAAATGTGTGTATATAGTGCATATATGTAACGTGTATATGGGTAATGCTACGTGATATTATTTTAGGAATCCAAGAGTGGGGTCTAAAACTCATCGCTTAGCATCATACACTACAACAGAAGTTTAATGAAGACAAGCCTCATGATGACACAAGTACTTAATAAAATTCAGTGACCTTGCCTAGTAAAAATCTTCACTTGATGAATTAATGGTTTGTTTCATCTTGCACTTTACAGTCCATCATCTTGGAAAGCCAGGACAGCAGCTTAAGGCAGAAACAAAAGCAGAGCTCATAAGGGAAAGGTGTTTGCTGGTTTGCCCAGCTGTCTTTCTAAAACCTAGGCCTGTCTGCATCAGATAGCAACACTCACAGTGGGCTGGGTCCCCCTACATTAATTAGCAATTAAGAAACTGCCACAGGGCATTCTGATGAGGCAGTTGTTCAGATGAGGAGGTTCCTTTCTCCCTGGGGAGGGGGCTACATTTGTTTCAAGTTGACAAAAAACTAACCCTCACAGCTGATTTTACCTAAAAATACAAAAGGGCGGGTAGATCTTGATTCCATCAAGGAACAGGTTCTATCATTGAAGGATGGACAAAGATTAAAACAGCTGAGCCGGGCATGGTGGCGCACGCCTTTAATCCCAGCACTTGGGAGGCAGAGGCAGGCGGATTTCTGAGTTCGAGGCCAGCCTGGTCTACAGAGTGAGTTCCAGGACAGCCAGGGCTATACAGAGAAACCCTGTCTCAAAAAACAAAAACAAAAAACACAAACAAACAAACAAACAAACAAAAACCAGTTAGCTGAGCCCACTGTGACAGAAATACCGGGGTTTCTGAATCCAAATGCTTGCAACATCCTAGGTGCTATTTGGGGTACACAGAACACAGGGTTTTCTGTAGTCCTAAGGTCACAGTTGTACAGTCAGAGGCAAGGAGGGGTCTGGTGCACTTGACTTTAGGAAGAAAGAACTTAGGAGCCCCCACAGCTTGTCTCTTGGCATACCTTTCCTTTTTCTTTCAGTTCTGAGTTTATGTGTATGGGTGTTTTGCCTGCATGTATGCCTGTGCACCATTTATAGGCCTGGTCCTTCTGAAACCAGAAGAGGGAATCAGATTCCCTGGACCTGGAGTTGGACAGTGTTGTGCGCTGCCATGTGGTTGCTGGGAATTGAACTCAGGACCTCTAGAAGAGCAGCCAGTGCTCTTAACCTCTGAGCCATCTCTCCAGCCCCCACTTTTGATGTACCTTTAAAGTAAACAGCCAAGGCCCTAATATATAGATGTGAAGAGGTGAATTAGTTACAGTAATTTCTTATTGATGTTGAAATACCACTCCATTTTTTCCCCTTGATAACTAATTTCTTCTCCCCACAGTTCCTCTGACAGGGAGATTAGGCTTTGAGGCCAAGGCTTGTTTCCCTAGGAAAAGAAACACAGATGCAAGCACTGGTCAGCTCTGCGTTTTGGGAAAGCACGGTACCACTTTAGTCAGAGAGAGCATTCCACAACGGAACCTCAGATTATCTGATAAGTTTCAGTTAGACTGACCCAGAACCAAGTTAGGTAGAAAATTAACCCTCTCCCATCTTCTCAGAACTGTCTATAGCCTAACCATTACTGGATCTGTTCCTGTGGTCCGTCAGTCTATGGGCCCATGGGTGTTAGTCCTCGTCTGCACCCATTACTATAGTCCCACCTTCAGAAAGCCCATCCTTTGTTTCTCCTATTCAGAACCATCTTTTGGTTTTAACCTAATCTGTCTACCAAATCACAATCCCTAGAGCCATCAAGTAAAGTTGTTTTATACTCTCTAGCCTTGATATTAATCATCGCTATTGATTAGATTAAGACCAAAAATTTTTTTTTTTACAAATAAAAGTTTATTGTCCAAAATTAAGGCTGTATTTTCATAGTTCACCAAAACTTAAAAAAAAAAAAAAAAAAAAAAGGTCGAGCCATCTCCATAGCTCCTAGGTACACATTCTTCTTCTCTTTTTTCCTCCTCCTCCTCCTCCTCTTTTTCATTTTAATTTTATGTGTTAGTGTTTTTGTCCACATGTATGTGCGTGCCTGGTGCCAGTTGAAGCCAGGAGAAGGCATCTGACTCTTGAGGACAAGAGTTGTAGATAGCTATGATCTACAATGTGGGTGCTGGGAATCAAACCTGGGTCCTCAGGAAGAGCCATCAGTGCTCTTAACCACTCGACCATGACTATAGCTCCTCTAGGTACATACCATTGCAAGTGGAAAATGTACGAAGTCAAGGAGAGGTAGCGCCTATGCGCTATGAGAATGTGGCCAGGAAGCATGAGACTTTCTGTGGGAGCTGGGATTTGGGGGGAAATCCAAGAGTCTGCTTGAATATTTCTCTTCTCACAAATCTGAGGGTTCATGACCCTCTTGGACTGTATCCATGGTCAAAGTTGGGGTTTATACAAGTTAATTATTTTCAAACATGGAACAAGCTAATTGTCTTTCTCATGAGCAACGTATCTCTCCTCTCCCTCCTAGTGCACATGAGAAAGTGTTTTTAAATTCTGCCTTTGCAATAAGTCTATCTTGACCAGTACATCACATCTTTGTTCTTCAAAATGATTGCCTGTGACCTGGGGCCTGAACAGAGCCTACAGCAGTCACAACTCAAGTTCTGTTCTAGTCACATTAATCTCAAATCAACAAATGTGTCCAACTGAGAGGGTCCTTCCAGAGACTGCTGTCAATCAAATCCCTGTCAGTGTAGAAATCACACAGAAAAGAAAGATGGTAACTTTTTTCATCTCTACTTTTCCCTGCATGTAGAAAGAGCTACCTTTATTATTGTAATCTTGGCAACCCTTTGCTTTAGATGCAGAGAATGCGAATAGTGTTTAGGACATAAACTGATAAGTCATAGGCAGTGTGGCCACATCTGCTGTTGTCAAAAGAAGTTAGAGATCTGTGTTTCTTGAGGCCTAGAGATTTAAGACCCAATCTTATGATTTTTTGCGGGGGGTAGGGGGAGGAAGCTGTGCCTGTGTTCTGAGAAATGATGCATATTATAATGGGGGGTAATCAAGACAGAGTCCCATATGGCTTAGGTTGGCCCTAACCTTTCCAGCTGAGGCTGACATTGAATTCCTGACCCTTTTACCTTCCCCTCCCAAGTTCTGTGATTATAGGCAGTTGCTACCATGCCTGGAAAACATTACAGTCTTAAATGCTTATCTTTACACCCAGGGAGGCCATATATACCACACTTTGGGAAACTAGACAGCAGGCTTTAGCACTGTAGCTGGTTGACTCTTGCCACATGAGGACCGGTGTCTTACAACAAGGTGTGGGGACATTTTTTATATTCCTTCTGGTTCTGACATTCGCTGTCTGTGTAAACAGGGACAAGTCATTTGAAACTTCTTACTTACCTTGGTTTTTCTCACCTCCCTGGGTCGCCATGAGTCAACGAGACAATGAATGCCAAGCACTGATTGAACGTTCAGCCCTCAGCATGCACTTGAGTCAACCACTACTATCCAAGCCAGAATCACAGGTGAAGCAGAACGTGTCAGGCTCTGCTGTGGCACATCAAAGTTCTAAAGATAACACATTTTCAAAGCTATCGAATGGGTACATATTTGACTGTGTTGCGAAAGTGCTTCCTGGTACTTTTAGTTAACACTGTTTGACTTTTCTCTAACACCAGGCTCTTTGACATCCGGTGAAAATGAACAAGAACTGACTGAGTTAAGAGAGACTCTAGCAAATTAAGACACTTGCCACCAAGCTGGATAATCTGAGTTTGATCCCTGTGACTCACATGGGGAAGGAGAACTAACTCCCACAAGCTATGATCTGAGCTCCTCGTGCACGATAGCAGGCTCAAGTACACAGTGTGCGCGCCCACACAGCAAATAAATATAACGTTTTCCCCACAAAGACACTTTTCAAATACACTGGTAGAGACAGCAAAGAAGCAGGCTACAGCAAGTGAAGAAACCCTTGCTACAGGTCTTACATGTTATCTGACGACAGTTTTGCTTTGGGTTCAGTGGAAGATGCTGGTCTGCTAAGTTAAGACAGTCCAAAGAGAAGTCAGGTTCAGTCTGTACATTCCAAGTGATTTACCCAGTGGCACAGAGCTGTCAGTCCGCGACAAAGGAGGCCAATGAATGGCTATTTGGCTCCGCCCATGAAATTTGTCCTCAATTATGACTTTCTTTGTTCTATTACTATAGAAACTTCATGAAACTCTTCCATGTTGGAACATGGACTTTGGAGTAACCTAAATCAGTCTTCCTGGGTTATAGTCACTCATAGTTGCTCCAGGATAAACTATCTCTCATCCACTATAAGTTCAGAGCTGTAGTTCTGCAACAACAGGATTATGATGTCGGGTTTTTTCTTTTCTTTTTCCTTTCTCGTCCTTCCTCTTTTTTCTTCCTTCCTTCCTCCTTCCCTCCCTCCCTCCCTCCCTCCCTCCCCCCTCTCTCTCTTCTCTCTCTCTTTCTTTCTTTCTTTCTTTCTTTCTTTCTTTCTTTCTTTCTTTCTTTCTTTCTTTCTTTCTTTCTTTCTCCTTCATCCTCCTCTTCTTTTAAGCTTTTTCCCAACACACAGGTTGATTATTTATGGAGACAAAAGAGCAGTCAGGACAGCCAGAGGGTAGAAAAGAGCCGGCACCACCCTTTCCCTGGCACAGTCAGAGAGCTCTGGACTCTGTGCCATCCCTTCTGCCTGACTTTGATTTGCCTGAGTTCTGTGCAGCCTTTTCCCTGGTAAATTGCATATGCTTTATGTAATAATAATTTATTTCCAAGGAACATCTTTTGAGAGAGAGAGAGAGAGAGAGAGAGAGAGAGAGAGAGAGAGAGAGAGAGAGAGACTGAGACTCTAGCTGCAGTGCTTTTGTTTTGAGACCCCAGACTAGCCCCCTGGATCAGGCTTTCATGGGCTGAAATTTCTGGTGTGTACCACCACACCCTCCTCAAATGCCCTTTTAGACCTAGATGGGGAGACCATTTCCTCCACACGACCTGCTAATCACACCACTGATTAAAAAGGAATTTGCTTCTGTTTGCTCTTAAACGAGTTAAGGCGAGTTCCCACTAAGGGTTGACTCAGAAGGCAAGGTGAGTTTTGAGCAGAAAATTATTTTCTTATAGGAGTCTCTATACAGTTCAGAAAACCAGCCCTGCCTTGATTCACAGTACTTTAAGAAAAAAAATTATTGACTCTGCGCATTTGAATCTTTCGTGGTTGGTTCTAATGGCACTATCTAAAGTCAAAGCTGTCAGAAGGGAGAAGAGAAAAGAGAGAAAATGAACTGGCTCCAAGCTGTGGGTCATAAGCAGCCAAGGGGTGATTTCAAAACCAGATGTTTTGGTTTAGAAAGATGCTCTTAAGGTACCAAACCCAATGTCTCAACATTTGCCTTTTAATAGTGTAGCCTTCTTGTTCCCACTTAAAATCAACCCCTAATCTATCTAGTCCTTATTCAGAGAAATAAGAGCTTGATGATCAAAGGTAGACCCTGACGCTCACCTCAGCCACCTCTTTACAGCATGACTCTGCATGAGGTAGTTACCCGTTCCTTCATCCCCATGCGCATAAAGCAGAAATGGTCATGATGCCCATTTCACGAGCAAATAAAGGGCTTAGAACTCAAAATAAACACATTGTAACTGTTGGGCATAATTAGTTTCTCCCCTCAGGACTGAATATAAAGGTTTTAATTTGTCATAAAATGCTTCAACTCTAGATCCTTCTGTGGTTTGTCTAAAGTGTCATGACTGGCAGCATGACCACCCTGGAGGTTTTGGAGCAGTCCCCTCCCTTAGCAGCTGCTGGAGCTCCTAGAAGAGTGATCTCACTGTTCCTCCCTGGGCTTTGCATCTTGTCTTCCTGGCAAAGAGTATGTGTGGCTCATCACACTGGAAGGAAACTCTTTCTTGAGACTTTTCTACAACCAAGAGCCTTTCTTCTCACTCAAACCTTTGGGTTTTGTTGTTGTTGTTATTTTTGTTTGTTTGTTGTTGTTTTTTGCTTTCCTTTCCTTTCTGTTGTTTGTTTGTGTTTGTTTGTTGTTTTAATAAATTCCTTCTTCCTTGCCCAATAGTTTGGACAGCTAATTTGCAGCGAGTCACTTGCGTTCACCTTCTTGAGCCAGCTGTATTCTTACCAGAACAGAACTTTTTAAAACCTCCAAGTTCAAAAATAATGAGGTCATGAATAGGCCTTGAAAATCATTTCTCTAAAGATCACAGAAAGTCTGTCACTCCCAAAAATGAGTGATAGATCTCTTTTAATATGTGAAATAGGAAAAAGAAAGAACTTTCTTTAAAAAAAAAAAAAAGATAGAAGCTAGTCTGTGGTGGTGTGTGCCTTTAATCCCAGCATGCACAAGGCAAAGGCAGAGACATGAGGATCTCTGGGAGGCAAGGCAGGCAGTTCATGTGAGTTTGAGGCCAGCTTGGTATAGAGTGAGTTCTAGGACACCCAGGGTCACACAGTGAAACCCTGTCTCATTTAAGACTCAGTCCCCCCCCCCCAAAAAAAATCTTTTAGTATTCAGATGCTTTATTTTACTTTAAAAATCTTTAAATCTTATTTCCTATATGTGTGAATACTGCCTCACATGTAGAAGTCAGAGGACAGCTTGCAGGAGACAATCTTCTGCTTCAACAGTGTAGATCCTGGGCTCAGACTCCAGTTGTCAAAGTTCATAGCAACTACCATTGTAAGGACTCCTGAATGGAGATTTTAAATCCTCGGGGGTGAGGGTAGAATTTAGTACTATGTTCTTTTAATTAGTTTTTAAAAGCATGTAGTGTATTTAAATGTCTATCACACATAGAAGTTGACATGAAATACCTTAAAGAAGTGTACATGTTGGGGGTAGAGTTCAGCAGTTAGGAGCGCTTGTTGTTTGTGCAGAAGTCCTGAGTTTGGTTCCTGGCTCCCTGATCAGGCAACTCACAACTGTAGCTCCCGCTCCAAGGGTTTTTAACACTTTGTTCTGGCCTCCATAGGCACCAAAACACACACACACACACACACACACACACACACACCCCACATACACACACACACACACACACACAAATGTATACACATGGCTACATAATAGGGTTTCTATTCCTGTACAACATCATGACCAAGAAGCAAGTTGGGGAGGAAAGGGTTTTTCTGCTTACATTTCCATACTGCTGTAGATCACCCAAGGATACAGGACTGGAACTCAAGCAGGTCAGAAAGCAGGAGCTGATGCAGAGCCCATGGAGGGATGTTCTTTACTGGCTTGCCTCCCCTGGCTTGCTCAGCTTGCTTTCTTATAGAACCCAAGACTACCAGCCCAGAGATGGTCCCACCCACAAGGGGCCTCTCCCCCTTGATCACTAATTGAGAAAATGCCTTACAGCTGGATCTCATGGAGGCATTTTCCCAACTGAAGCTCCTTTCTCTGTGATAACTCCAGCTGTGTCAAGTTGACATGAAGCTATCCAGTACAATAACTAAATCTTTAAGTTTCTTTTTTTAAATGGGGCTGGAGAGATAGTTCAGCAGCTAAGAACCTTGGCTGTCCGCTGGCCTTTCAGGGACCCAGGTTCAATTCCTAGCCCCCACATGTTAACTCACAACCATTTGAAACTCTAGCTCCAGTGGGTTCCATGCCTTCTCTGGCTTCTGCAGGCACTAAGCACACACATTCAGGCAAAACATTTATACATAGAAAATAAAGATAAATTTCTTTAAAACTATCTTGAAGATATGTACAAAATTTTATTCTCTATATTTGGCATTGTTGACCTGGCAATTCCGCTTGAATAAAATGTATCCCAAGGAAGAAATTATATATGGATGTAAAGTATTTATACAATAACATACATAGAATATTACTGATAATAAATAAAGAGTTGAGAAAGGTCAGAAGTCTTACTAGTAGAGAAATGGATAAACTAATCATAATATACACATAATACAGAATAGAAAGTACCCTTCAAAATTTTGTTAGTGTAAATTTAAGTTGAATGACAAAGGGAGCTAATAATTTGTTTTTGTGATACTCAGCCTCTATGTAGCATAGGCTAACCTCAACTCAAATTCACTTTGTAGCCCACTCCGATCTTGAATTTATGATCCTCATGTGGTAACTTCTCAAGTTCTATGACTGCAGATTCAGAGCTCTATGCCTAGCTAAGACAGGAATTAATTAATATGAAATTTTGTGTGTGTTCATGCTTGTGCGTACATGTGTAGGTATATCTTGCATGGTGTGTACATAAAAAGTACATTTGTTTGGGTTTTTGTTTTTTTCTGCTTTATTTTTAAATTCTACATTCTGAAAAAACTATAGTCAGAATTTTTTTTTGCTTCAAAGATCTTATTTGCAAAACTGAATAAATAAAAATATAAATATGTATAGTATTAAAGACAGGGCTGTAACTTCATCCTTGGTTCCTTGACTGCAAACCTATACCTTGGTCCGGAAGTGACAAATGTGAACGAAGTCTTTCTCAATCCATGAGTGAATACTGGAGTTTGCCAAAAGATTTTTCCTAGGATGCAGTAATTCTGTAGTGAAACTCCACCGCAATCCATGTTCCTACACGTGTTTCTTGGTGCTGAGTCATGGTTGTAACAGAAGTATAAATGGAACTGTCAGTTCTGAAACATCACGGGATCATCACGGTGACTGGAATTCACCTTTTCAATGGGTGTCTTTCAGAGAAGGCTCAAACTGCTGTCACTTAACTCTAATCCATGTGCTAAGAGTTTTTGATTCTTTTTTTAAAGTTGTAATTGATTTCTGCGCTGGTTCTTCTTGACTCTCAACTTGAGTGAATTGGCATCTGCCTCAGAGATTAGTGCAGTGCACATCTGAGTGTGTCTATGGGGATACTGCCAGAAAGGACTGAGTGAGTGAGTGAAGAATGACCTACCTAAGAAAGCAGCACTGGCCATCTCCGCAGTCCTATTACTTTTTTTTTTATAGAAAAAAAAATCCCAAAAGAACAACAACAAAAAAACTTTAAAAATTCTTTCCTCTATCTTTTCAGGGCACAGAGAACATAATTGTTGTCCACAATTGCCCTACTGTGAAATAACACTGCATCATGTTCTAAACTGTGACTCCACACCTCTTCACCAACCATTTTCCATCCTCGTAGTGAGTTTCCAGTTCCTCTACGTTGCAAATTCAAGAGCCTTTGACTTGATCTTTCCCATTGAAAGTACTAGAAACATCAACCTCGTTTGGAATCACAAGTCCCCAGCCAATTTGTGTTACTTTGGGAAATGCTGAAAACATAGGAATTAGGGCCTGCTTCGAGTAAGCAGGTCACCAGAGTGTACCTTTGAAGTGTATATGGTTTCCCTGAACCCTTCCTGTCTCTATCTCTCTTTCCTGGTTGTCCTGGTTTCCTGGTTGCCCCACAATCACATGGTCCACCGACTTAGTCTTCCTCACCTCAGGCCCAAACCAATAGATCGATTAAACTTGGAGCTGAAACTGAAATAAAACATTTCCCTATTAAGTTGTTTCTTGTAATCTGTTTAATTAATTAAATTAATTTGTGTAGTAACACAAAACTCTATAAACTTCCAGTTCACTCATTGGTATTTTGATGCCATGGGTCTTGACTGTCAGTTTGATTGGATTGAGACATGTCTGAGAGATTGGTAAAACACACTTTGATGGGTTCTTGAGGGCATTTCCAGAGAGGATAGTCTGAGGAGGAAAGTCAGAGCCTGATTGTGGGTGGCCTCACCCAGTAACCTAGGAGCACAGAAGAAACCTACTCTAGGCAGGCGTTAGCTTTCTGCTTTCTGGCTACCATGAGGTACTGTCTCAACACAGGTGAGAACCATGGGACCAAGTGAAATGGACAGATGTTTCTAAATATGCTTATCCAAGTCTAGGGACAGAGGGGCAGTACCAAACACTAATGTTTACTGTGATGGAGCAGTCAGATGGAAAGGGCCAAGGGACAATAGAAGACAGAGTCAACTTTAGGCATCAGGGGCAATTTGAGCCCTCAGCTTTCTGATGTAGTTTCTTCATTGAAGTTTGCCAATTCCTATCAACACCAGGAGTTAAAAGTGAATATAGTATACCCCCAAGAATTCAAATTCAGCTCTACTTCAAGATAAACTGGCTGTCCTTTGTGATTTGTTGCAGAAGATGGGTTGAGTTACTATGCCTTGGTTGGACCATCTGGGTAGTGAGTTTGACAGTAACAACCTACCCCACAAGATTGTTCCAGGAATCAAGTGAACTGATAAAGGGCTTCAATGATGCTTACCAATTACTCACTCAATTTTACTGCTCATTCTGAATCATTTGAGCCAGTTTCTTAAAGCTCAACACTTGTAGGTTTCCCTTCTTGGCTTATTGTGTGAGTCACGAGTCATGGCATCCCAAATCCACATACCAGTGCTCAGATCAAAAAGCAATAATGCCTTCTTTGATTTTGTAGAATTAAAAAAAAAAGATTTAGTTTTTACTGTTTTTTAATTACATGTGTGAGTGTGGTTATGTGCCTGGCAAGACAGCTGATTCTTGTGATAGATAGACAGACAGACAGACAGACAGACAGACAGACAGACAGACAGGCAGGCAGATAGATAGATAGATAGATAGATAGATAGATAGATAGATAGATAGATAGATAGATAGATAGATAGATAGTACAGGTTCAGCCCAATGGAAAAGCCACTGTACTCACCTCTGAGGAGGAATATGATATAGTTTTAGCCAGAGGTAGAAGGAACAATTCCAGATGAAACATTATTTTATGATGGTGGTTGTGGTTAACCAGAGTCCTGCAATTTATTATTGCTGCCCACCTATAATTACTCATTGATTATCATTGTTTATACTGAAGCTGGGGGAACCCTCCAGCTTCATTTGCTTTTCATTGATTTTAAGTGTTACTAATGTGGAGTAACAGAGCTGAGCAATACATTATTCATTCTCCTTTAGTTTTAGGGATGATATTTCCATCCAAAACTGACAAAAAGGTGAAAAGATTTTCCCTGAACAAAGGTATATCATGCGCTGTCCAACCCTGATCTGTATCTTAAATGGCAGGGGTGGATATTTGTCTCCAAAAGAGAAATAAGCCATGCAACTTACTGAACTGTGACTTTAGGTTTATAGAACGTACCATGTGCAGCATATTCAGACATTAGAATGGGACCAAGGACTCACTAATCATCATTTAATCAAATATACAATGATGCCCGGTGTGGTGGCGCACGCCTTTAATTCCAGCACTCGGGAGGCAGAGGCAGGCAGATTTCTGAGTTCGAGGCCAGCCTGGTCTACAAAGTGAGTTCCAGGACAGCCAGGGCTATACAGAGAAACTCTGTCTCGAAAAAACCAGTATCGATAGATAGATAGATAGATAGATAGATAGATAGATAGATAGATAGATAGATATTTGACTTCCAGGAAATTTATGTATTTGCTTTAAAAAGAATCCCAGACACTAGACCAGGAGATGAAAAGTAATTATTGACACAAAGATATTCTAGGCAGGACTAGATAGATAGGCAGGCAGAAGTTAAGAGTGCTTGCTGAGGGCTGGAGAGATAGCTCAGCAATTAAGAGTACTGACTGCTCTTCCAGAGGTCCTGAGTTCAATTCCCAGCAACCACATGGTGGCTCACAACCCTCTGTAGTGGGATCCGATGACCTCCTCTGGTGTATCTGTACTCATATATATATATAATAAATAAATAAATCTTTTTAAAAAAGTGCTTGTTCCTTTTGAAGACATCTGGAGTTTGGATCCCAGTGTCCATGTTGGGCAGTTCACAGCTGACTGAACTCCAGTCTCGGAGGATCTGAGGTCCTCCTCTGGACTCCTCCAGCACCTGCACTCATAGCTACACACACACACACACACACACACACACACACACACACACACACANACACACACACACACACACACACACACACACACACACACACACACATAATTAAAAAATAGAAATAAATCCTTAAAAGATGTTCTAGGGGAGTAAATAAAACATCCCACGAGGCAGATGGCTTCAAGCCTGAATTCATGGGCCAAGGCCTATAATCTCGTGCCAGCTGCCCTAACTCCTTTTCCTCCATATAAACCTCATCTTTACATTCTTAGGTTCCCTGAGATCAGTTTCTGATATCAGTGCCAGCTCTTGATTAAAACTCAATTTCTGAACTGGAGAGATGGCTCAGCCATTGAAAGTGTTGCTTGCTCTTCCAGAGGATGCAAGTTCGATTCCCTGCACCCACATTAGGTAATTCAAAACCACCTGTGACTTAAGATCCAGGGGAATCCGACCCCTCTAGCTACACAGGCACCTGCACTTACATATACACAACTACACACAGACACAGAAACATAATAAAAAATAAAATAAAAATGTCAAAACTTGACTTCCTTCTTAACTCTCCCCCTAGGCATCAGCTTTCAGGAGTGAACGGCTGGACTTGGGTTCATTAAGAGTACAGGAAGCTCTCACCAACAACTACTTCTTTTGGAGGAACAGGTTCAGACCAAAGAAAACATTGTCAGTGGCCAAGAACAAAATGAACAAATTAAAACAACGCAAGATTTGGAATGGAAACTGGCAACAGTTCCCGCTGGGGCAGTATTAACCATCATTAGGATAATACTCCTATGCATTTGGCAAAAGAGAATGCTGTGTTCAATCTGCTAAACCTAAGTACAATAAAGCTGTCTTTATGTGATATTCAGAGCAGCTAATTAGCAGTGGGTGTCTGTGTGTGCTTGTCTGAATGAAAGCCTTTCTGTACTCTGTAGAGAATCCTAAAGAATGGAAGATGTTTTCCTTTAACATGGCCGAAAGTACCTACAGTGGCCTCATCGACTTCAGGCTTAAGATCCCATAATATGAGGAGGAATCTGCCCTTAGAGAGAGATGTCGAGAAGAGAGAATTGGGGTCTGGTGATGTACTCAGTTGGTAGAGTCCTCTTATAGTATGGACAAAGCCCTGGGTACAATATGCAGCACTGGATGAACTGGAAGTACTGCCACACACCTGTAATCCCAGAACTTGGGAAGTGGAGGGAGAAGTTCAAGGTCATTCTCAGCTCCATAGCAAGTTCAGGACCAGCCTGTGATGCATGAGTCCCTGTCTAAATAAAAGGAAGATAGATCAGCAAGCAAAGGCATTTGCCAGCAAAGCTGAGGACCTGACTTTAATATCTTGAACCCACAAGATGGAAGGAGAGAATACCCCTCCAAAAGTTGTCCTCTGATGTCCACATACCCCTCATACACAACTTTGTATGTTGAATGTAAAACATAAAAAGAAAAAGACTATCAAAGAAATTGATTTCTGGGCTTCTTCAAAGCAGCTACTATTCATAGGGGCTGTGTGTGTGTGTGTGTGTGTGTGTGTGTGTATGTATAATCTAATATATCTTATATGTGATATATTTTATATATAATATAGGTAATATATCTTACATATAACATATTTTATATATTACAATTATGTGTAATGAGAATATATTATCTATTATAAAATTAATATAACACATGTAAAATATTATTAAATGTAATATATAATGTACTATATATTATATATGATATGATATATAATAATAAAATGTAATGTGTAATATGTAACATACAATATAATATGTAAGATGTAATATATAATGCATAATATATAATAAATTTTCTTTGGATATTAACTTCTCAGCAGTGAACAAGTGGACTTGGGTTCAGTAGGAGTTCAGTAATATAATCCAAATTACACACACACACACACACACACACATATATGCATACTATGTATATCTATTTATAATTATAATTATATAGTCTATGTTATATAATTTACATATAATACATTATATATTATATGCATCATACATTTTATGTATTTTGTATTTAATACAAATTATATGTATATTATATATTATACAATATATATTATATACACATATATAATATTGTATATTATATAATGTTGGTTTTTTTTTGCTTTTTGTTTTTTTGGTTTTTTTGAGACAGGGTTTCTCTGTGTAGCCCTGGCTGTCCTGAAAATAATGTATATTTATATTATATAGTATAGTATATATTTTATAGATGCATATAATATCTAACATATAATTATGTATATAAATACATAAGATATAATGTATTATATATCTTATATATTATAAGATATAAGATATATATTCACCTCTGACCTCAGAGTCTAACTCCTACTTTATTACTCCAGATTCCCTAGCATCTAACAGTACCTAATAAAGTAGTAAAATCTTGAACTGACTTAATGTCTGCTCCTTTTCCCTGAACATCTCATATTTCTCTGTGATCTAGTCCCACGTTCTGCTATCTTTGGCACCCAGACTCTTCCTTCGACATACCCTTTATATATTCTATAAATATTGATTTATATTTCTCAATAGTTCCTCCCAATTCACTCACTAATTTATCTAATGTGTTCTGGATATCTTCTTTTTTCTGACATTTCCCTTCAATTGTGTGCACATGCATGCCATGATTTCTCTGTGGAGGTCAGAGGACAACTTGGGAGTCAGTTCCCCACTTCCATACAGGGATCTTGGGGTTTGCTAAGTGAGTGACTTTACCCACTGAGTCTTCTCACTGGCCCTAGTTTTACTTCTTGAAGAATGCCTGACTTGTTGGTGAAAAACAAAACACTAGGCATATTAACCCCCATACTGCTATATTCATTTTATTTAAGCTAAGGTCTAAGCTTCTAGAACCTGCAGTGCTGTCTCTGCTCCAACTCACTGGTACCATTTTGTTACAAAAAAGAGGAAAGAGCAGAGGTGAATTAGTCCCAAGGCTTAGAGGGAGGCTGGAAGAGCTTTACAATGTTCAGATGAGTTCCCAAGGCTCTGCTCTGCACTGCTTCACTGAAATGTCCCCAGCACTGCATCTTACATTTGTGTTCTAAGGGAAGTGTCCTTAAGTCCCTCATAGGTGTGTGCCAGGGTCCCAGTGTAGTTGGAGTTTATGCAGATAAAGTGCAAAACACACAGGGCTTTGCAAAACACAAAGAATATTTGGACATATATTACTAACTCTTTATCATTTCATACAACATTTAAATAATAATGTTTGTAATATATAATAATTTTCTTTGGATATTGGTTTCTCAATAGTGAACAGCTGGACTTGGGTTCAGTAAGAGTTCAGAAATATAATCCAAATTATTTATATATATTTATATATTATATACTATAAATAACATATGACATATAAATATATTATAAAATATATAATATAGAAAAATATAAATATACAGTATAATTATTAATAATATAATTATATAGTTTATGTTATATAACAATACATATAATGTGTTATATGTATATTATATATTATATGTATTTGGTATATAATAAACATATTATTTAGATCATTTTCTTTCCCATCCCCCAAATCTTCCCAGATCCTCCCTAACTCTCAACCTACTCATCTTCATGCTCAGTGTTCATGTATGTGCTCTCTTTCTTTCTCTTTAAAACAACAACAACAAAAACCCAAAATGAAAACCAAAATGATCTATATTTTAAAACAGTAAGCAAAAAATACCAAAACAAAATGAAAAGTACATATACAGACACACAAACATAGAGTCTGTTTTGTGTTGCCCAGCTACTGGAACTGATAGGAGAAGATCTTATGTGTTTTCTATTGTTATAAAAAATAATTAAGCCAGATATAATGGCACAGTAGCCAGAGGAGGTGAGATCTCCATGAGTTCAAGGCCAGCCTGAGCTACATAGTGAGACCCTGTCTCCAAACAAGGAAGGAAGGAAGAAAGAAAGAAAGAAAGAAAGGAAGGAAGGAAGGAAGGAAGAAAGAAAGAAAGAAAGAAAGAAAGAAAGAAAGAAAGAAAGAAAGAAAGAAAGAAAGAAAGGAGACTGGGTGGTTTCAGATTTTCATTTTATTGCATATACTTTTTACAAAAGCACCTCTTAGAAGCAGATTGCAACAGAGGTTTGTTTATTTCATAGTTCTGTAGATGAGGATGTCCAAGGTCTTGATACCAGCATCTGTTTGGCCTCTGGTGAGGTCCTTCCTGTTGCTCCAAAACATTGCCTAGTGAGAGCGCATTCAAGACCAAGAAAGCTTGTCATTCCTATCATAACCCCACCATCCACAAGGGAAGCAATTCATTGCATTAGTCACTCTTTTGTTACTTCAGTGAAACACCAGACAAAGCTACTTATGAATAACAGGCTTCCTTAGCTCACGGGTTTGAGAGATGGCCCTACATCATCTTACGTTTTAGCTATGTTTCGTGATGGTTGGTGCCATGATGTGAGGACAAGCAAGTGGCTATATCTTGAGCCAGGAGCAGAGAACAAGGGTCCGGCTTTCTCCTTTTATAGTGGCACTCAAGAACTTCCAAAAGGGCCACACGAGAGTTGTAGAAGAGCTCCCAGAAGACAGTCTTTATGCATTCAGGTGACTTCAACACTTTCCACCGAGTCCTGCTTCCAACATCTCCACCCAGGGACCCAGCCTTCAGCAACACTGGACCCTTGGGGGGTTATGACCCAAACCATAGCACAGTCCAAAAGGGAAAGATCATCTTCTGCACCTCAAGCTCCCTCCTCAAAATACCATTAAATGCAGATGTGGGGATTCAGCTTAATACAGAGTCTGGGAGACAACATTCAAACATCAGCTGGGCACTCCCTCGTTGCCCAAATAATGGCATGTAAGAAACCATCCCCAAACTCAGGAACTTGCACAAGCATCAACTTCAAGTCTTTAGGGCAGTGGAGAGGTTCTGCCCGAGTCCCGCAGTACTTGTCATCTATAGTGGTTGGCTGGCTACTGTCTGATGTAGGGTAACCCTGGCAGGTAAGAATGACTGTTCCATCGTCATATCCTCCCGCAGTTGAGAGCCACATGATCTAATGAATGCAAGGGAACAAGAAAGAAGAGAGTAGAATTGGAGGCTTAGGCTTGGAGGACTAGACAAAGACACTTCAGTTGTGTAGGCAATTATTGGGCTTTAAAGAAAAACAGATTTAAAGAAACAGATTCCACTTTCCCTGGATTTCACAGATTGTCTATCCTAGCCTGACAGCAAGTCTGGCTTGCCTATCCATCACTAGAGTGACAGATGTGCTGTGCCTGTCTTTTTACATAGACTTGGGGGTTCGAATTAAGGTCTTCATGCTTCTAAGGCTCCCCTGGATTTAGTAAACACAATTTTCCTAGCTCAGTGCTGTGACAGAGTGGAAGAATAGTTAAAGAGAAATTAACACTAATGGTGACAGTCAACAGACCAGAGAGTTAAAGATCCCAGACAAAAGAATAAAGCACTGCCGGTGGTTAGTTGGGACTGCTCACAAGATATCATGGGGGCTACTCAGAAATATAGCAGGCATGGTGGCTTCATCTGTCACTTGCATCCCTTTGACAAAACACCAGAGAAAACAACTTAAAGGAAGACAGCTGGATTTTGGCTCACAGGTTCAGAGTTTTCAGTGCACGTTCCGTTATTTTTGGGTCTGTGGTAAAACAGAATATCATGGCAGACACCATGGTAGAGAACAGAGCTGCTCACCTGAGGGTAGCCAGAAGGGAAAGAAAGAGGAGAGAGCCAGAAGGGACAGGACACACCCAGGGCATGGCTTTCTTGCTCCAACAGGTTCTTACCCAGCTCAGTTTCTGTCACTGCCCAACAGTCTGCTCAATTATGAATGCATCATCATATTTGTCCTCTGAGAAGGTTAGAGCCCTATGACACAGTCACCTCTCAGCACTGAAGCACTCAGGGATTAGTCCTTTAACACAAAAACCCTTGGAGCTGTTTCAGTTCCAAACCCTAAGAATACCTAATCTAGCTTTAGCCAAGTTGTAACTTCTGTTTACAGTTGTAACCAAGTTGCAGATGGTTACCAACTGAAGCAAGATGTAACTTTTTCATGTAGCTTCTTCATCTCCGTTGATGTTTCTTGCCTTCTCACTTCTTCCACAACCCCACCTCCCACTGCCATAAATACGCTAAGGAATCTATTTCTTGCTTTGGTTTCTATAAGAAAGAGAATCCAACCACTGAGAACAAGAGAAAATGTTCATATAAAATAGCAAAATCAACAAAAAGAAGGACCCTCCACACGTGACTAGAAAGGGATTTCATAAGAAGGATGAAGAAAAGCAAAGGGTGACAGATGAAAGTTGAAAAGCAGGTGGCCTTGTGCCTGATTTCTGGGAAGAATTTCTGGCCGGCAAAGAGGGCACCTAGAACAAGTAGCCAGAGATAGAAGCTTCTGGAAGATTCTTCAGCCTCTGTGCAAGGGGAAACAAAGTTTGCTGGGCATCCAAAGTGAACGTGCTAAAACTCATGGATCTAGGAGTCGAATCTAGGAGGCCAATTACTGTTCTGTCTTCACTAGCCTGTGTGGCCTTATACATGTGTGACCTTATACTAGCCTGTGTGACCTTATACATGTCCTGTAACTTCTGTGTCTTCTTGCTTTCTCCCTCTGCAAAACTGGGGTAAAGAACCACTTTTAAGGTATGCTATATAAATTAAATTAGCATATGCAAAACATGCCTAGGACATGAAGGTCTAAGCTGCCTATCACTAGTGTCTCAGCAGTAGTGTTTGTGGTTCAGTGAAAATTGGGCTTCTGCATGTCTGTGAAGGTATCTGGTGCTGACAGTTGTCATTCACATGCATCTATCTCTCATGTTTTGACAATATGTATGTACCAGAAATTCAGAGACAACCCTGAAAAAGGAAGAAGAGACTTCTAAGTTTGTTAAAATCGTGTTTCTTCCACTCTGCTAAAATAAAATCTTGAAATAAGGCTGAAGGTGACTTTGGAAAAAAAAATGAAAGAAATCTCACTTCTTCTTATTTCATGCCTTGGGATTCATGTGCACTCCTCATATGCACTCCCTGGACGGGATCGAGTGCCTTGTAGGTTAGACTGTTAGTCTTTTATGTGCAGAGACCATAAAACAGGAGACGTCCCTAGCAAATATTAGACAAGTGAAAGGATAGGATTAATTTTTAAGTTTTTAATCAAAATTCATAAATTGTTTAATAATTACAATAGACATGAAAATCTCCCTTTTATGGCTTCAGTTGTTCAGTAATATTAAGTATACTCATGTTATTGTACAATTACTACTTCTGCAATGTCTTAAAACATCACCCTAAAAGGATTCTGCAATCCACTAAGCCACTAAGCATGGTCCTCACACACCTGTTCTGAGCCTCTGGAAATGGGCTTCCTCTCCCTCTATGGGTAACGTGTGTAAGTGGATTCATGCCACATGTAATCTTTCGATTCTGTTTTGTTCCCACTAGAGCAATGTTTTCAAGGTTGTAGTATACATGTGTTCTTCATCCTTTTCTTCACTAAAAAGTCCGGGAAACATCTACTTGGCCATCTGATTATCTTTCTTCATCCTCTCTGGACACTGAGATCTTTCCCACCCTGGGCATGTGGAATGGATGCTTGCATATTTGTTAGAGTACCTCTTATCAACTCTTTAGGAATTGAGTAGCTAGTTAATGTGGTGATGAGATCAATGTTTAACTTTTTGAAGGATGACCAGACTTAGAGAGTTGTGAGCTCAAGACCTTCACAGAGGAAATGTGTTGCTGATGAAATCAAAAGCCTTTTTCACCTTTGGATGGCCAGACTGCAATCTGTACTGATTCTCCTTTAGCTCAACAATTCCCAGAATCCCTCCAATCTCTGGTCCCTAGAGGCTGAGCTGGCTATCATGGCTGCTGTTTCTCAGCAAAGGGCTGGGGCTGCTCTTTGCCTCTTGGAGTAACTCCTGGAACACGATGCCCTATCCACCCCATCCACCTCCTCTTCATTCTTTTCTCCCAGACCTGAGCCTTGATCCTGCCTCCCCAGGGTATATATATATTCTTACAAACTGGAATTTGCCATAACCCTCTTCAGACTGATCATTTTATATTGTCTTATCATTAAAATGACATGAATACAAAGTCCGAAGAAGGTTGTGGCAGATAAACAAATGTGTTACTTAATTACAAAGCACATCTTGTGTTTTTAGTGTTAGGAAGCAAGCCCAGGACTGTACACATGCTCAGAACACACTCTACCTTGGATCAAAACTTCCCGGCTCTAGCCAACCTTTCTTTCAACCTGTCTGCACAAGTAGAACTCAGCCAGCTTGCCCAGAGATCTGCTCGCCTTCGCTCTTACGAAAGGCACTGTCCTAACCATTAGAGCCGTGGTTCTTAACCCACAGGCATATCAGCTATCCTGCATAGCAGATGTTTACATTACAATTCATAACAGTAGCAAAATTACAGTTATAAAGTAGCAAGACAATACAATTATGGTTGAGGGCCATAACAACATAAGGAACAGTCCCTAAAGGGCAGTGGCATTAGGACGGCTGAGAACCACTGCTGTAGAGGTATCACTTCCTAGCTTTTCTTAACAGCCTTTCCAGCCACTTGTGGGCCTTTCGTATTTCCTACGCATCAGTAATTGGATCCCAAGGACAGTCAGAATCCATGTTGACTGTCCCGAGTGAAAACTGCTTTACAGATTCTGCGCCATTCACCTGGAGGGACCCACTGTGTTCGTTGGTCAGAGTCCTGGAGACTTGGTATTATATCCTTAATTCATCCAACATTGTAAAATGCTGACATTCCAGTGCGATTATCTCTCCTTCATGGCATCTTCCAGAGGTGAACAGTTAGAATTTCAGAGGACACTGATATGAACAATGAGTCTGGTGTAGTTCAGACCGCTGCAGCTGTTGCCTCTATTGATCCAGTTTAAGGAGGTGCTTAAAAAAAAAAATCAGTGTATGTTTGCTGTGGAAAATAAATAAGTGGGCTCCATGATGATATTATCATCCAGAGGTATCATGTCTATTCACATCATTTTCTTCCTCTCCTGTTATGTTCTCCTCCCTATTGTGCTAATGAACCATAAGGTACGACCCGTTGTCTTACAGGATTCACTTAACTAAATCTGGGAAGAGATTCTTGGGGAAAACACATACTTTTAAACCTGTTGACAAAGTGTGGGGCTCTCTCTACCTCCACAAAAGCACTGTGGAGCACTGTACCTGATGCTAAGAGTCCTAGGAAGTGGGATTCTCACTGGACCCACCTCTGCAGCCTCACCGCACCCAGTCCAGTCCAGAGTTTTCCTTACTCACACACGTGAGGAGGAGTTTGAACGAGGCCTGTGTCCTGAGCAGTCTCCATTTCCTCTCAGATTTCCACTCTGCCACAGACCCCATGCTTCTCCACAGGACACTTCCCAATTTGCAAACACACTGTTAGTTAAAGGAGGAAAAAATGGAGCATCCTTTTGGATTCAGAAAAACAAAACAAGAAGCAAAGTCTCCAGAGACCGCTATTAGAACACATCCTTTCTGGAGGACCTAATAGGAACCTAACTTGGAAAGACAAGTGCCCCAAAGGTCTCAGTGAAGGCTTTACCCTGACCTCTCAGACGTAAAAACTAAAAACTGGCAAAAATAAATAAATAAATAGAATCACGTCACAGTGGAACTGCTGCATTCCTTTTGTATTTCTTTTTGCAAACCTCTTGTTTCCAGAGTCCTTATGTAAGTGCAGTCACATGACGCTGTCCGTTGTGTCTGGATTGTCCCACTTGCCATGTTTTCTAGTAGCGTGCAGGACTGTATTCCTTTCTAAAGCTGAATAGCACCCGTTGCACGTGTGTGTGTGTGTGTGTGTGTGTGTGTGTGTGTGTGTGTCCACACCGCATTTTATCTCCCGGCTCATCTGTTGAACCTTGGGGTGGGTTGTTTCTGTCCTATGGTTATTGTGAATGGAGATCCCATGAAGGAGGGCACATAATTTTCTGCTTCAGTATTAATTTCAATTTTGCTTAGACACCTAGGAATAAGACTGCTCTATCAGGTGATGTTTCTTTTTTCTAAGTGGGTGATTTCCCCCCTTTTTAGCTTACCATTTTGTTCGTTAGTGGTGAGTGGGATGATGAGGGGCCTCCTGAGTGCTCTGAGAGCTCAAGTCCCTCTGAGATCTCTCTGACCTATCATGTGTTATTTCTATGGTGGACATTTTGGGGGAGCTATCATTCTGTTTTTCACCTCCAGTACACTCTTCTATAATCCGGCTGGCGATACGCCAAGATTCTAATTTCCCTGTGTCTTTCCTGTCGTGTATTCTTTCCAACTTTTCTAGCTTCCCGTGGGTTTGTTTTTTTTTTTTTCCTAATCTTGGTGGTAACTTATGCTACAAAAGCTTTGATTTTGATGAAGTCCACATTTTTCCTCTGCTAGATGTTTTGGTGTTGATATTCAAGAAAGCATTGCCAAATGCAAGGTCATGAATATTTATTTCCCTTGCTTCCTCCTAAGAACAGCGTGGTGTTAAGTACTGTCTTTGGTTCTTTGGTTCATTTGGGGTTGATTTTGTTTGCACTGTGTAGAGTCTCTGTCCTGACAATTTATAAACAGTGTTTGACAGTATTAAGTAGCTTTCCCAAACCAGAACCCCAGAACCCCATCAGAACCCCAGAACCCCATCACTTCCCATCCCCTGCTCTTATCTGGTCCAAGTAAAATCACCTCTTACCAGCATTACTGCTCTAGTCTCTTCCACTCTCCTTGATTCCCATCTAGCCACTACATGCTCCTATTGGGGGTAATGCCAAACAGCTTCTTAAATACCTACACCCGCCCCACATTGTTCAATCAGGAAAAGCCAGGTTTTGTCACTGACCCTTAAACCTCTAGCTAGTGCTATCCTGTTACCTCTTCGTACTGCCTTCAACACCCTAACCGCTCTTTGCTTAGAACAAACTCCTTCCTGTCTCTCAGGCGTGCTGCACACTCTCTAGCCTGTGCTCTTGGTCCAGCTGCTTCCTGAACCCGGAAGACTCTTCAGCCAGATACATGCGTAACTAACTCTTTATGTCCTGCTAACTGTCAGTTCTGAGGCCTTCTTGCATAAAGTGGCAGCCTATTGCTTCATGCCTCTGCTATTTCGGTTCTCCCTCCGTCTCGAATCTTCCCTATGGGCACATTCTGATGTCATTTCATCATTTGTTTGTTTGTTTGTTACGTTTCCTTTTTCTGTCTCTCTTTTTCCCCCACTTGATTTTCAGCTTCCTGCTGACTGGCATTTTGTCTGTGTCGCCCACTGCTACATGAAGTTTTAAAGACAGTACTAGACATACAACAAGTGTCTCATATATGTCTCACGAATGAATGAAGTTACTGGACAATATAATGAAAGCCAATCAGGCTTCCAGCGCTGACAAGATCAACGCTCAGGACTAGTACCTGCTGGGCTAGTGTATCTATCCCTCAGCCTGCCCTCATAAGTCATGCCCTGCCCTCTCACTATCCCAGTCCTTCTCGCTGGTCACAGCAGCCTAACACTCCTGTCTCCTGTGGTATAAAGGGATTTTACATGTGTGGGCCTCACATTCTTCTCAGGCTCCTCATACATCAGCTCCCCAGGCCAGACTGTCCTGGAGTAGCATCTCCTTTGTTTGCTCCTGCTCTCTGTGAGTTTTCTGTCTTCTTCCCCATCTGTGACCTAGACTGGGCGTATTCACCAGTAAGAACCAGTGGGATTGAAGGCCATACTTGGGTATCGGTAGAAGTTACAGTTGAAGAGTTGAGACCCCAGATGTTGCTGCTGGAGCCCAGTGACTTGATGGATCAAAGTGGCTCAATGTCCAGATGTTGTGGTAACCTAAACTGACCCAAAGAAATTGAAAAGGGAGCAGAGTAAGTGTTTGTGTTTCAGGAAGCCAGCCTGCCCCTGGAGGTTATTTCCCGACACTTCAGTGGCCGCAGCGAGGAGTGATGTACTTTTCAATGCTTCCATAGAATATGAGCAAATAGAAAAGTCACTGGGAACTCCAGGAGTTGGGTAGTAATAGTAGCAATGCCAAGATCTGAAGGTAGAGAAGGGTAGACAAAATTTCCTCTAGGTAAAAGGTTGTGTGTTGAAGCAGCTGTTGGACCACTGTCTTAGGAGTTTTGTGCTGTGAACAGACACCATGACCAATGCAACTCGTATAAAGGACAATGTTTAATCGGGACTGGCTTATAGGTTCAGAGGTTCAGTCCATTATCACCGAGGCAGGAGCATGGCAGCATGCAGGCAGGCATGGTACAGACAGAGCTGAGAGTTCTTCACCTTCATCTGAAAGCTGCTAGCAGAATACTGGCTTCCAGGCAGCTAGGATGAGAGTCTTCTAACCCACACCCATAGTGACACACCTACTCCAACAAGGCCACACCTTCTAATAGTGCCACTCCCTGGGCCAAGCATATACACACCATCACATTCTACTCCCTGGGCTGAGCATTTACAAACCATCACTACCACCTACAATGAAAGTCTGAGAACTGATTACGTACAGGTTACGTTAGTTTTTCCTCTCTTGTAAGTGGAGTGAATCAGGCAGCTACTTCTAGTGTTGCAGAATAGTGGCTGGTTTTGGAGAAAAGAGATTTATTCCAGAATGGGAAAGATGGTTTTATGCTTTTGTTGGCGTGTCTTTAAAACAAACAAACAAACAAACAAACAAACTAAACTGAAAACTTCATTGACTGAGGCTCATTCAGGAGCTTGCAGGAAGGTGCTCTGCAGTGAGGCTTTTCATGGGGAGCACAGATGAGGGAAGCTCCTGCCTTGATTAACCCACTTGACGAACAGGTATTGGGACCAATGGGATTTAGTTGAGGAACCATCTTGATGCAGCATCTCTTGGAGTAGAAGACATAGTTGCTGAGGGTAGCCTGAGTCTGAGAAGGGTCTTGTCCTCATCTGAGCAGGTCAAGTTGCCATTTAGTCTGGACTGGTCTGAGTGCCTGAGGTAGCCAAGGCAAGTGTCACCTGCTATGTGACGGACAGTTTGCACAGGTTTTTTTTTTTTTTTCCTGTAACATACAATGTACTACTGAAGCGGCTGACATAACACTGGTGAGGTTTTAAAGAGTCCCCAGTGTTGGCTTACTGTGAGTTTACATTAGTGCATATAATGTTTGTTTAAAAAGTGTGCTAAGTTTCCTCATAATCCCATTTGACTCTTGAGCAAAATAAGACAATGAATGTCCAGAAAAAAAAAAAAGAAAAGCACAATTTCCCCTTTTATTGAAAATAGATTTTTCCCACATAATATATCCTGATTATGGTTCCCCATCTCCCTGCTCTTCCCAATTCCTCTCCACCACCTCTCCCATGTGAATCTACTCTCTTAGAAAACAAGCAGGCTTCTAAGGGGTAATTAAAGTAAAGTGATAAGAAAAACAAAAGCTAACACACTGGAATATATACACAATATAATATCTATACAAAGGACTTGTATGAAGAAGAAAAGGACCTACCTGTATGTAAAAGAGAAGGAAAGCATAAATATATGTTATATAATAAAATAATAGTAAGATAATTTACAAATAAAAGAGAAAGCCCTGGCAGGACATTATGAAACAAGGAACCTCTAGAGGTGCTGTTGAGTTGTTTTCTATTGGCTGCCTATTGCTGGGCAGGTATAAACTCAGTCCTATTAGCGCTCCGACCGGCTCCATTTCCACCTTGATGAGCAAGCAGGCACTCGACACAGAAAGTAGAAGAAGACTGAAGCAGTGTTAGGAATTTTCTCTAAGAAATATGACATCTGGAACCATGCTTGCCAGAACTGGCTCAGGCTACATCCCTGACCCTCAGACAGATGAGAAGATGCTAAGAGACAGGGACTCCTGGCCTTTGGGTAGAGTTCCCTCTGTGCACCCCTCTAGAAATACTCTCCTCCCTTCTAAGGACTGCTTCTATGGCCAGAGAGATGAGCTGAAGAGAACACCCTCAACAACCAGCTTTGTTCTTGAGCTTTGACTCATGGGATGGGGGTAGAAAGCTTCATCGACCTAAACATAACCAGCAACCTCAGATTATCACGACAAGTACTTCTTTCCATCTCCAGACACACAAGAGCACAGCTGTAGCTCTGTAGCTTGAATCAGTGCATACAACCATGGAATGGCTGCTCTACATTACATCATGGACTCCAGCTAACAGCAAGAGCTCCTGGGGAACACCCAGTGAAAGTAAGGTCGGGGTTTCATTTCCTAGGCTCTCTGTTAGGCTGTTCTTCTCATAGCTGTGACAAAAAACCCGACAGAAGCAACTGCAAGGAGAAAAGGTCGATGGCGGCCCAGGGTTTCAGAAATTCCAGTCCATGGTGGAAGAGAAGGCATGGTAATGGAAGTATCTCTGCTCATGGAAGAGTAAGGGAACTGCAAGTCACATGGAGGCTGGACCAGGAAGAAACAGAGGCATGATGGGAAGGAGCCAGGGATGCCATATCCCCAAGAAACAGCCCCCCATGACCTACCTTCTTTAGATAGGCTCCACCTCCTAGAGATTCCATAATAGCACTGGCAGTTGAAGTTCAAGCACATAAACCTGGGGGAGATACATCATATTCCAACCATGACACCACCTATAGCTAGGTCTCTTCTGGTTGACCATTGGCTCCTACCAACCCCCAGTTACTATTAGACAGCCTCTCTCTAGAACTGTGTTCTGTGGACCCACCCTGCTCCCTGTGTTTGACCCTCCTGGTTCCTTTAATCTGACCCAGTCTGTTGTAGGTGGCTCTTTTGTTAATTCTCCTTATTTTGTCTGGGCATGCCATAGTTCAAACATGTTTTGTCTATGTCAAAACTCATGTTGAAGCTTTAGTCTTCAATGTGCAGTATTGGGAGATGGGATCTAGTAGGGGAGTCACGGAGGCTGGGCCCTCAGAAATAATGGATCACTTCTCGCTCTCAGACTGGCTTAGTCAATGAGACGGTAGGCTTTATAAAGTAAGGCTACCCCTCATATTTTGTCTCTTCTCCTTGCCCTTCTGCTTCCCCCTCCCCCAGACCTCCACCTCCCCTTGTTATAAATACACATGGGGACTTAGTGTTTCACACCTGACTGATCTTACAACCATAAGCCAAAATAAACCCATTTTCTTTGTAAATGTCCCAGTGTTAGGTATTCTGTTACAGCTACAAAAAATGGGCAAAGTGTCTCAGCTTGTCTGTCAGGGCCTGTTTGATTGAGCATTGTTACAAAAGCTGGAAACCACACTGGTGGGGCTGTTTTCAGTATACAGAGCAGTGCACAGAGGAGTGTGTGCCTGAGACAGCAGAATCTAAACCCTGAGCCAGAACAGGCAGCCTTGCCAAGCAGCCACAATGTGGCTCACACAGTTCATCTTCCCCTTGCCTTGTTCCTTACAGCCTTGTGTTAGCATAAATTTGTCCCCTGTGTACCCTAGATATTCCTGGAATCTTTATCTATTAGTCCTTCTGCAGCCATGCTTCTACCTTTAGCTTTGGGGTCTCTTTGATAATAACTGTTTCCTGAAACTGGGTTGGAATTTTTACATCTCTATCCTTGGTGGATGAGACCAGGGTCTACAGCCTCCTGCCTGGTTGGAGGCACTAAGGGAAGGTGGGAGGAGGGGGTACCAGTGGCGGGGAAGGCTGTCAGTTTTCCAGCAGTGCTTTCTATAGTTTCTTCATCTTCCTCTTCTTCCTGGGAGCAAAACCACAGGTTCTCAACATCATGGGTAAAGTTCACAAACCGTGTCTGAGGACCAATCAGGTAGGTAGTTTTCTGGGCAGTGGAATGACGGGGATCGACACTAGAGCACAGGGTAGGGTCTCCGTGGGATGTCTGTACCTTAGCTGCCTCAGAGCAACCAGATCTCCCTTTTAAAAGATGAGTGGTCATGGGGCCCGGTATCTCTGAATGCCTGATGCGGATGCCTCACACCATCTCTGTTTGTTCCTCATTCTCCAGTAATTATCTCACTTCCCCCTAATCTATTAGTCTGAAGGCCGGGCTAGTTAGCTTTCTGTTACTCTTCCCCCTTAGGCCCTGATTTGTCTCCTCCATCCTTGCCTGGCCTTCTAGAACACAGAAACTGCCCCCTATGGTTGGTTTCAAGAAAACACAGTAATATCAAGGATACCTCTAATGTCTTTATCATCCAGTTCTCACTGGTGGCTCTTCTTCTCACCCTTCCCTGCTCCCTTTGCTAGTCCGATTGTCCAAAGTTATTCAGTTATAGATTGAGAAACTGAAGACTCAGAATTGAGTCACTGGCCCTAATAAAATTACTGTGGTTTCCTGTGCCATTAAAAGAGGCAGCCGGTGTAGGTTAAAAGGATAAAAACTTTCTGGAAATTTAAAACTTTAAAAACAAATTTCAAAAGTTTCTTTTAAACAACTGATACCACAATAACAGCAGCGACTGCTTGTAGTGAGAGCCGAGTGAGATCACCTCTCCAACGCTATGCCAAATTTGCTGAGAGGTAAAATTTGGTAACAAGAAAAGTTGCAAATGTGTATTAAGATAGTGATAGCTGCAAAAGTTGAGATTTTTTTCACCATAGCACTGGAAGTTGAGTCCACCAAGCACTTGAGCTGTGTTCCCTAAACATTATTAGAGACTTTTTTTTTTTTTTTGGAGGGGGCCTGTTGGCAGGGTTTTGAGCCTTGGATACAGTCAGAAAAAGGAAATCATAGATTCTCTTAATTAGTTCCTAAATAAATGATTCTTCTTGCTTGTTATGCCTTTGTAATCCCGAATAAGAAAACAACCACTTGGTCAATTCTTGGAAATGAATTTGCAAACCTTCTTTAAAGTGTGACCCAGTTCTGGCGTGCCATAGGACTCGCTGGTGAATCCATTGGAGGATAAAGCCTTTGTACCAGAAGGAAAAAGAAAAAAGAAGATGTGCCCATGTGAGGGCAGCCTGAACGGGAAATACCTTTGCAAAGGTAGGTGGGATGGACAAACTTGTTGTGGAAGATAGTGAAGCTGTGTACTGGGTCCTTTGGTGTGATGAAGTCCCCCAGTGCCAGCTCCCATAATGAGCAATACAGAGCCTGTGCCCCATGCCTCACTTACAGGCCCTTTCCTTCATCTCCCACTTCATTTCACACTGCCCTTGTCCAACAACAGTCGAACAAAGAGCCCTTCTTTGCCGTTGCCTGGCAACCCCGCTCATCCTGGTTTGTCCTAGCACATGTACATTCCTGGACATAAACCAGTACAGCATGTCCCCATAGCAGTTTTCACATTCTTTGGAGTACTGACATGAGCGTAGGCTCAAGATGGGACAAGCTGTGGCCATTGGTTAAAATCCTTCCACTTTATAGGTAGAAGTTTTCTCTCAGACTTTATTTGAGACGTTTCTGATCGTGAAAGATGCTTAAAGGCTGTTGTGGTGGATTGAGTGTGAAATATCTTCCACTGGATCATTGATTTGAACAGTTGGTCCCTAGTGCTGGCCGCATGATTTTAGAATGAACCATTAGTGGGTAAGTGAGTTTCTGGGGGCCTGATCTTGGGGTTTGACACAGTGGACCCCACTTCCTATCTGCTCTCTGCTTCCTAACTACAGATCCAAGGCTATCTGCCTCATACTTCTGCCACCGTGCCGTGACTCTCACGGTAGGCCACAACCCCCTGAATTTTAAGCCTAAATAAATCTGTCGTCTGGCAAGCTGCCTCTTGCCAGGTATTTGTTCAGACTAGTGTGAAAAAGTGAAATTAATCACCCATAAAAAAAAAACCACTTAAAGGTTCAACACAATCCCCACCAACATTCCAATGCAGCTTCACAGAATTTTGAAAAAGTAATCTGAACAGAGGCAGCCTAAGGAGTGGGGAAATGTCTTTACATATGACAGAGGATTATTATCTAGAATATACAAAAATAGCTAGCTAGCTAGCTAGATAGATAGGTAGGTAGGTAGATAGATGATAGATAGATAGATAGATAGATAGATAGATAGATAGATAGATAGATAGATAGCAAACCCAAACAATCCAAGTTTAAAAATGAGTGTATAGTTGGTAAAGATTTTATTCCCCGTTCTGTGGGCTGGCTCTTTACTGTGATGATGGTATCCTTTGCTGTACAGAAGCCGTGCAGTTTCACGCAGACCCCTTTGTCAGTTGTTGGTCTCAATGCCTGTGTTATTCGGATCCTGTTTCAGAAAGAAGTGAAAATAACTGACTGTGGTCCTGTCCCTGTCTGGTCTGTGCCGGTCATGCTCATTCCAACACTCTTGAGAGCCAAGGCGCTCCTTTGCAGTTGGAAGGACTTGGTTGCTCCAAATGGGCCGGTTCTCCAGCCAGCCTTGGAAAGAATGATTTAGATATTAGTTAGCCACAGGATAACTTGCATTTGTGGCTGTTTCTAGAGTGGACTCAACAGGAAACTCTTTGGGAAGTGGTTGACAGAAAAGGTTGATGTGAGCATGCGTCTGTAACACAGCTTCCGGTCTGAGAAGCATGCAAAACACTCAACTCTTCACTTCAGAGGCTCCTTCCTCATACTCCTTTTCTGCTTTCCACAGACCCTGAAGTCAGAGCAGCTTGTTTTACTCTATCTTGTTTGATGGAGTTTAAAACTCATTGTGGGTAGGCTAGCCCAGGCCTGAAATTCCCTTCCTCCTCTTTTTCTCCCATAGACTCTATCTTTCCCTTTCTCAAATCAAGTGTTGGAAAAAACAGAAACTGCCACATCACCCAACAATTGAAGAATTTGTAGCTAAACTACAGTGTAAAATACAGGACAGTTGGGGTTGCCGATATAGCCCAATGAATAAAGTGTTTGCTACACAAGACTAGGAACTGAATTCAGATCCCCAGAAAAGTTGGGTCTAACAGTAAGTCTGTTACCCCAGGACCAGAGAATGGTGGAGCTTGTTGGCCAGGTTAGCCAAAGAGGCAAGCTCCAGGTTCAGTGAGAAACGTTGTCTCAAAAAATAAGGTGGAGAGAAAATAAGTGTTAGAAGTGAGCAGTGTATTGCAGCCTTTTTTATAATAGCCAGTAGCTGGAAAGAACCCAGATGTCTTTTAACAGAGGAAAGAATACAGAAAATGTGGTACATTTACACAATGGAGTACTACTCAGCTATTAAATTAATTCATGAAATTCTTAGGGAAATGGATAGAACTAGAAAACATCATCCTGAGTGAGGTAACCCAATCACAAAAGAACACACATGGTATGCAATCACTGATAAGTGGATATTAGCCCAAAAGCTCCAAATACTCAAGATACAATTCATAGACCACATGAAGCTCAAGAAGAAGGAAGACCAAAGTATGAGTGCTTTGGTCCTTCTTAGAAGGAAAACAAAATATTCACAGGAGCAAACATGGAGATAAAGTGTAGAGCAGAGACTGAAGGAAAGGCCATGCAAAGACTGCCCCACCTCGGGATTTATTCCATATAGAGTTACCAAACCCAGACACTATTGTGGATGCCAAGAAGTGCATGCTGAAAGGAGCCTGATATAGCTGTCTCCTGAGAGGCCCTGACAGGGCCTTACAAATACAGAGGCAGATGCTCTCAGCCAACCATTGGACTGAGCATGGGGTCCCCAATAGAGGAGTTAGAGAAATGACTAAAGGAGTTGAAGGGGTTTGCAACCCCATAGGAAGAACAAAAATATCAACCAACCAGATATCCCAGAGCTCCCAGGGACTAAGCCATCAACCAAGGAGTACACATGGCTCCAGCTGTATATGTAGCAGAGGATAGCCTTGTCAGTCATCAATGGGAGGAGAGGTCCTTGGTCCTATAAAGGCTCCATAGATGCTCCAATGTAGGGGAATTGAGGTCATGGAGGTGGGAGTAGGTGGGTAAAAAGAAAGGAGAAGGAGGAGAGAAAAGAAGAAGAAGAAGAAGAAGAAGAAGAAGAAGAAGAAGAAGAAGAAGAAGAAGAAGAAGAAGAAGAAGAAGAAGAAAAAGAAGAAG